>NC_140991.1:41233618-41570194 GCF_052327205.1 Somniosus microcephalus | reverse complement strand
TAGGAGAAGGAGACAGACCATACCTTGGGGCCAAATATGTAACAACATGTCACAACCTGAGGACTGTTTAAAATTAATATTGAACGTACCAAATGAAGTACAAAGACTGTTTAAAATTAATATTGTTTAAAAGTAATATTGTATGTACCCAACAAATGTCAAATCGATTGACACCTACAGAATGTTGGAAAACTGTACCTTTTTGCTATGTAAGCTTTGGCAATATGGTTCTCTGTAAACTTTCATGCCAATAAAGCATTTTAATTGGAATTGGAATTGGAAATTGGACTGGGGGAAGAGAGAGAGAGAGAGAGACTGGGGGAAGAGAGAGAGAGAGAGACTGGGGGGAAGAGAGAGAGAGAGACTGGGGGGAAGAGAGAGAGAGAGACTGGGGGAAGAGAGAGAGAGAGACTGGGGGGAAGAGAGAGAGAGAGACTGGGGGAAGAGAGAGAGAGACTGGGGGGAAGAGAGAGAGAGAGACTGGGGGGAAGAGAGAGAGAGAGAGACTGGGGGGAAGAGAGAGAGAGAGAGAGAGAGAGACTGGGGGGAAGAGAGAGAGAGAGAGAGACTGGGGGGAAGAGAGAGAGAGACTGGGGGGAAGAGAGAGAGAGAGACTGGGGGAAGAGAGAGAGAGACTGGGGGGAAGAGAGAGAGAGAGAGAGAGAGAGACTGGGGGGAAGAGAGAGAGAGAGAGACTGGGGGGAAGAGAGACTGGGGGGAAGAGAGAGAGAGAGACTGGGGGGAAGAGAGACTGGGGGAAGAGAGAGACTGGGGGGAGGAGAGAGACTGGGGGGAAGAGAGAGAGACTGGGGGGAAGAGAGAGAGAGACTGGGGGGAAGAGAGAGAGACTGGGGGGAAGAGAGAGAGACTGGGGGGAAGAGAGAGAGACTGGGGGGAAGAGAGAGAGACTGGGGGGAAGAGAGAGAGAGAGAGACTGGGGGGAAGAGAGAGAGAGAGAGAGAGACTGGGGGGAAGAGAGAGAGAGAGACTGGGGGGAAGAGAGAGAGAGGCTGGGGGGAAGAGAGAGAGAGAGACTGGGGGAAGAGAGAGAGACTGGGGGGAAGAGAGAGAGAGAGAGAGACTGGGGGGAAGAGAGAGAGAGAGACTGGGGGGAAGAGAGAGAGAGAGAGAGACTGGGGGGAAGAGAGAGAGAGAGACTGGGGGGAAGAGAGAGAGAGAGAGACTGGGGGGAAGAGAGAGAGAGAGAGACTGGGGGGAAGAGAGAGAGAGAGAGACTGGGGGGAAGGGAGAGAGAGAGAGACTGGGGGGAAGAGAGAGAGAGAGAGACTGGGGGGAAGAGAGAGAGAGAGAGACTGGGGGAAGAGAGAGAGAGAGAGACTGGGGGGAAGAGAGAGAGAGAGAGACTGGGGGAAGAGAGAGAGAGAGACTGGGGGGGAAGAGAGAGAGAGAGAGACTGGGGGAAGAGAGAGAGAGAGAGACTGGGGGGAAGAGAGAGAGAGAGAGACTGGGGGGAAGGGAGAGAGAGAGAGACTGGGGGGAAGAGAGAGAGAGAGAGACTGGGGGGAAGAGAGAGAGAGAGAGACTGGGGGAAGAGAGAGAGAGAGAGACTGGGGGAAGAGAGAGAGAGAGAGACTGGGGGGAAGAGAGAGAGAGAGAGACTGGGGGGAAGAGAGAGAGAGAGAGACTGGGGGAAGAGAGAGAGAGAGAGACTGGGGGGAAGAGAGAGAGAGAGAGACTGGGGGGAAGAGAGAGAGAGAGAGACTGGGGGGAAGAGAGAGAGAGAGAGACTGGGGGGAAGAGAGAGAGAGAGAGACTGGGGGGAAGAGAGAGAGAGAGAGACTGGGGGGAAGAGAGAGAGAGAGAGACTGGGGGAAGAGAGAGAGAGAGAGACTGGGGGGAAGAGAGAGAGAGAGAGACTGGGGGGAAGAGAGAGAGAGAGAGACTGGGGGGAAGAGAGAGAGAGAGAGACTGGGGGGAAGAGAGAGAGAGAGACTGGGGGGAAGAGAGAGAGAGAGAGACTGGGGGGAAGAGAGAGAGAGAGAGACTGGGGGGAAGAGAGAGAGAGAGAGACTGGGGGAAGAGAGAGAGAGAGAGAGACTGGGGGGAAGAGAGAGAGAGAGAGACTGGGGGGAAGAGAGAGAGAGAGAGACTGGGGGAAGAGAGAGAGAGAGAGACTGGGGGGAAGAGAGAGGAGAGAGACTGGGGGGAAGAGAGAGAGAGAGAGACTGGGGGGAAGAGAGAGAGAGAGAGACTGGGGGGAAGAGAGAGAGAGAGAGACTGGGGGGAAGAGAGAGAGAGAGACTGGGGGGAAGAGAGAGAGAGAGAGACTGGGGGGAAGAGAGAGAGAGAGAGACTGGGGGGAAGAGAGAGAGAGAGAGACTGGGGGGAAGAGAGAGAGAGAGAGACTGGGGGGAAGAGAGAGAGAGAGAGACTGGGGGGAAGAGAGAGAGAGAGAGACTGGGGGGAAGAGAGAGAGAGAGAGACTGGGGGAAGAGAGAGAGAGAGAGACTGGGGGGAAGAGAGAGAGAGAGAGACTGGGGGAAGAGAGAGAGAGAGAGACTGGGGGGAAGAGAGAGAGAGAGAGACTGGGGGGAAGAGAGAGAGAGAGAGACTGGGGGGAAGAGAGAGAGAGAGAGGCTGGGGGGAAGAGAGAGAGAGAGAGACTGGGGGAAGAGAGAGAGAGAGAGACTGGGGGAAGAGAGAGAGAGAGAGACTGGGGGAAGAGAGAGACTGGGGGGAAGAGAGAGAGAGAGAGACTGGGGGAAGAGAGAGAGAGAGAGAGAGAGAGACTGGGGGGAAGAGAGAGAGAGAGAGAGACTGGGAGGAAGAGAGAGAGAACAGGGATTACAGCAACAACTAGACCTACTCGACAAATACTGCCAAAATTGGGCCCTAACAGTAAATCTAAAGAAAACCAACATCATGATTTTTCAAAAAAGGCCCAAGTGTCAGGAAAACAAATACCAGTTTACTCTCAGTGATACCATTATAGGACACACTATGAGCTACACTTACCTTGGTCTAACCATTACAGCATCAGGGAGCTTCAGCATAGCAGTGAATGCATTAAAAGAAAAAGCCCGAAGAGCCCTATATGCAATAAAAAGAAAATTCTACAACATCCAAATCCCAATCAAAATCTGGCTAAAAATATTTGACAGCGTAATCCTGCCGATTGCGCTGTACGGTTGTGAAGTATGGGGCCCGCTCAATCACCATAGCCACACTAAATGGGAAAAACACACAATAGAAGCCCTACATGCAGAATTTTGCCGAAGCATCCTTCGCACCCAAAGGAAAACACCAACAAATGCATGCAGAGCCGAACTAGGCAGATACCCACTGATAAACATCCAAAAACGAGCACTAAACTTCCTAAATCACCTCAAATCTAGCTCCCCAGACACCCTTCATTTTAAAGCCTTCCAGACCCAAGAGCTAAATCCAGAAAAGAGTCCCCTGAGTCCGCTGCTACTGAAACTAAGTAGTCCTACTCAGCCGGACCCTGACCAGTCCCAGACCAACACTGCCGTCCAAACACCAATCCGAGTGAACCAAATCATTAAACAAAGCAAAGAAACCTACCTGGAACATTGGAACAAAATAACCAAAAGCCAAAGCAGATTAGAATGTTACCGGGCCCTAAAAAGAGAATATAAACTGGCAGACTATCTCTCGACCATCAGAGACACAAAACAGAGACAGACCCTCACCAGGTACAGACTAAGCGACCACCAACTGGCAATTGAAAAAGGAAGATACAAGAAATCCTGGCAGCCTAGAGAGAATAGAATATGTGATCAATGTCTGGTCGGCGAGGTTGAGACCGAGATGCATTTCCTCCTAAAATGCGAAAAATTCAACACATCAAGAAACATATTATTTGACAAGCTCAGCCAAACAACCCCAGATTTCAAGGAATTGGATGACCTGTCAAAATTAAGATTAGTCCTGGGAGAAGGAGACAGACCATACCTTGGTGCCAAATATGTAACAACATGTCACAACCTGAGGACTGTTTAAAATTAATACTGAATGTACGCACTGATGTACAAAGACTGTTTAAATTAATATTGTTTAAAGTATTATTGTATGTACCCAACGAAGGTCAGAATTGTTTGACACCTACAGAATGCTGGAAAACTGTACTTTTTGTTATGTAAGCTTTGGCAATATGGTTCCCTGTAAACTTTCATGCCAATAAAGCATTTGAATTGAATTGAATTGAATTGAGAGAGACTGGGAGGAAGAGAGAGAGAGAGAGAGAGAGAGAGAGACGGGGAGAGAGAGAGAGAGAGACTGGGAGGGAGAGAGAGACTGGGAGGGAGAGAGAGAGAGAGAGAGAGACTGGGAGGGAGAGAGAGAGAGAGAGAGAGACTGGGAGGGAGAGAGAGACTGGGAGGGAGAGAGAGAGAGAGAGAGAGAGAGAGACTGGGAGGGAGAGAGAGAGAGAGAGACTGGGAGGAAGAGAGAGAGAGAGAGAGACTGGGAGGAAGAGAGAGAGAGAGACTGGGGGAGAGAGAGAGAGAGAGACTGGGAGGAAGAGAGAGAGAGACTGGGAGGAAGAGAGAGAGAGAGACTGGGGGAGAGAGAGAGAGAGAGACTGGGAGGAAGAGAGAGAGAGCGAGACTGGGAGGAAGAGAGAGAGAGAGAGACTGGGAGGAAGAGAGAGAGAGAGACTGGGAGGAAGAGAGAGAGAGACTGGGAGGAAGAGAGAGAGACTGGGAGGAAGAGAGAGAGAGACTGGGAGGAAGAGAGAGAAAGAGAGACTGGGAGGAAGAGAGAGAAAGAGAGAGACTGGGAGGAAGAGAGAGAAAGAGAGAGACTGGGAGAAAGAGAGAGAGAGACTGGGAGAAAGAGAGAGAGAGACTGGGAGAAAGAGAGAGAGAGACTGGGAGGAAGAGAGAGACTGGGAGGAAGAGAGAGAAAGAGAGAGAGACTGGGAGGAAGAGAGAGAGACTGGGAGGAAGAGAGAGAGACTGGGGGAGAGAGAGAGAGACAGAGAGAGAGACTGGGAGGGAGAGACTGGGAGGGAGAGAGAGAGAGAGACTGGGAGGAAGAGAGAGAGAGAGAGAGACTGGAGGAAGAGAGAGAGAGACTGGGAGGAAGAGAGAGAGAGACTGGGAGGAAGAGAGAGAGAGACTGGGAGGAAGAGAGAGAGAGACTGGGAGGAAGAGAGAGAGAGACTGGGAGGAAGAGAGAGAGAGACTGGGAGGAAGAGAGAGAGAGACGGAGAGAGAGACGGAGAGAGAGAGAGAGAGACTGGGAGGAAGAGAGAGAGAGAGAGAGACTGGGAGGAAGAGAGAGAGAGCGAGACTGGGAGGAAGAGAGACTGGGAGGAAGAGAGAGAGAGACTGGGAGAGAGAGAGAGAGACGGAGAGAGAGACGGAGAGAGAGAGAGAGAGAGAGAGAGAGAGACTGGGGAAGAGAGAGAGAGAGACTGGGAGGAAGAGAGAGAGAGACTAAGTACTCAGTACTCAGGCCGGACCCTGACCCAGCCCAGACCAACACAGCCGTCAAAGACCAATCTGAGTGACCAAATCATTAACAATGCAAAGAAACCTACCTGAACATTGGAACAAAATAACCGAAAGCCAAAGCAGATTAGAATGTTACCGGGCCTCAAAAGAGAATATAAACTGGCAGACTACCTCACGACCATCAGAGACACAAAACAGAGACAGACCCTCACCAGGTACAGACTAAGCGACCACCAACTGGAAATTGAAAAAGGCAGATTACAAGAAATCCTGGCAGCCTAGAGAGAATAGAATATGCGATCAATGTCTGGCTGGCGAGGTTGAAACAGAAATGCATTTCCTCCTAAAATGCAAAAAATTCAACACATCAAGAAACATATTATTCAACAAGCTAAGCCAAACAACCCCAGATTTCAAGGAATTGGATGACCTGTCAAAATTGAGATTAGTCCTGGGAGAAGGAGACAGACCATACCTTGGGGCCAAATATGTAACAACATGTCACAACCTGAGGACTGTTTAAAATTAAGACTGTTTAAAATTAATATTGAACGCACCAAATGAAGTACAAAGACTGTTTAAAATTAATATTGTTTCAAAGTAATATTGTATGTACCCAACAAATGTCAAATCGATTGACACCTACAGAATGTTGGAAAACTGTACCTTTTTGCTATGTAAGCTTTGGCAATATGGTTCTCTGTAAACTTTCATGCCAATAAAGCATTTGAATTGGAATTGGAGAGAGAGACTGGGAGGAAGAGAGAGAGAGAGAGACTGGGAGGAAGAGAGAGAGAGAGAGACTGGGAGGAAGAGAGAGAGAGCGAGACTGGGAGGAAGAGAGAGAGAGAGAGAGAGACTGGGAGGAAGAGAGAGAGAGAGAGAGACTGGGAGGAAGAGAGAGAAAGAGAGAGACTGGGAGGAAGAGAGAGAAAGAGAGAGACTGGGAGGAAGAGAGAGACTGGGAGGAAGAGAGAGAAAGAGAGAGACTGGGAGGAAGAGAGAGAAAGAGAGAGACTGGGAGGAAGAGAGAGAAAGAGAGAGACTGGGAGGAAGAGAGAGAAAGAGAGAGACTGGGAGGAAGAGAGAAAGAGAGAGACTGGGAGGAAGAGAGAAAGAGAGAGACTGGGAGGAAGAGAGAGAAAGAGAGAGACTGGGAGGAAGAGAGAGACTGGGAGGAAGAGAGAGACTGGGAGGAAGAGAGAGAAAGAGAGAGACTGGGAGGAAGAGAGAGAGAGAGACTGGGAGGAAGAGAGAGAAAGAGAGAGACTGGGAGGAAGAGAGAAAGAGAGAGACTGGGAGGAAGAGAGAAAGAGAGAGACTGGGAGGAAGAGAGAGAAAGAGAGAGACTGGGAGGAAGAGAGAGAAAGAGAGAGACTGGGAGGAAGAGAGAGACTGGGAGGAAGAGAGAGAAAGAGAGAGACTGGGAGGAAGAGAGAGAAAGAGAGAGACTGGGAGGAAGAGAGAGAAAGAGAGAGACTGGGAGGAAGAGAGAGAAAGAGAGAGACTGGGAGGAAGAGAGAGAAAGAGAGAGACTGGGAGGAAGAGAGAGAAAGAGAGAGACTGGGAGGAAGAGAGAGAAAGAGAGAGACTGGGAGGAAGAGAGAGAAACACTGCCAAAAGACGCAACCCTCCCACCCCCCCTACCATTGGGAGCCCAAACAGGACCACCAATGTCCCCCACCCCCCTTTACAAAACCGACAACAGAACCGTGCTTTTATACCTGACCCAAGACCCCCCTCTAGACCACAGACTGTAGACCAAGAACTGAGAAAGATCATGACGATGCTGAACAGCCTGATAGAAAGCCGGAGAAATTATTAATATTGTTATTTATCATTATCATTATTGTTATCTTATCAGTATTATTACTATTATTAGATAGATATATGTGCATGCCTCATGAAATTTATACTAAATCATCACTTAGCATTATAGAAAATAGTGTTTCCACACTCATCCCACAAAATAGGTCCATTTTATTTCGTTTTATTGAACTATATAAATGCGTTCTTTCCACATAAGCTGCTGGAATATCCAGGGCCTCCGCTCCTCAACTTTTGGGATGAAGAGTACAGACCCTGAATTCCTAAAAGCTATAAAAGACATTGATATAATTGTGTTAACAGAAACATGGTGCCAAAAGGACATGCCGACCCACTGTCCTCCAATGTACCATGAAATCATTGTGCCCTCAGTAAAGAACACTAAAACACGCAAGGGCAGAACCTCCGGGGGAATATTGGTGTGGTATAAGGGAGAACTGGACAAACACATCTCACCGGTAAAACAGGGGAAATCACACGTATGGCTAAAACTAGATAAAAATATAGGAATAGCAAAAAAAGATGTTTACTTATGTGCGATCTACATACCTCCAATAGATTCGCCATATTTCGAAGAGGAGTTATTTGATACTCTCCACATGGAAATCAGCCATTTCCAGGCCCAAGGAAAGGTGATAATATGTGGGGACCTAAATGCAAGGACCGGTTGTGAACCTGACTTCATAGACCCACAGGGAAACAACCATGTGTTTGGCCAGACCCCTTTAGATGTCACACCAGCCATCGCAAATCGGAACAACCTTGATCGTGAAATAAATAAAAGCGGTAGGGAGGTAGTGCAACTCTGCCGAGCCTTAGGCCTGTACATAGTTAATGGTAGGTTCAGAGGGGACTCCCTAGGGAGACTCACATACTCCTCAACTCTTGGGTCTAGTGTGGTGGACTATACAATCACTGACCTGGACCCCTGCGATATCAACGCATTCACTGTCAGGCAGCAATCCCCCCTCTCAGACCATAACCAAATAAATGTGTACCTTAAACTTTCTGCCCAAACTACAGACACAAAAAAGGAACACAGTAAGCTACATAAAATAAACCAGACATACAGATGGGCCCCAGACAGTGGAGATAAATTCATCACAGCACTAAATTCACCTGATCTCACAAGTAAAATTTCAAAATTTAAAGAAAATCTATATGAGATCACCAGAGATGGTGTAAACACGGCCATAGAGGATATAAATATGATCTTCCATGAGGCAGCTGTAAAAGCCGACCTCGTGAAACAGAAGAGGAAGCATCACAAAAGACAAAATAAAAATATGAAATGGTTTGACCACGAATGCAAAAATGCCAGAAAAGACCTGAGAAAAATATCAAACCAAAAGCATCGGCAACCAAACAATCCGGACCTACGTACTAGATACAATGAAACCCTCAAAAGATATAAACACACCATTAGGAACAAAACACAAAACTATACCCACAAAATACTCGAAGAAATTGAAAACTCCACCAATCCAAAACAATTCTGGGAAATGTGGAATAACCTGAGTACAACACAATTGCAAGCAATACCAATCCAAGATGGCGACATCTGGAGAACACATTTTGAAAACCTCTACAAAGACATCCCAAAAAACAAAACAAACCCAAGTCAACATCAGGTCACAGAAAAACTCCACACATTAGAAGCAACAATTAAAGACAACCAAAACCCTCTAGACTCCCCAATCACATGGAAAGAACTGGCCACAAAAACAAAATCTCTCCACCTAAAGAAAGCCTGTGGCCCAGACAACATCAAAAATGAAATGCTAAAGTTCAGCAATATGGAGATGCAGGGTGCGATACTCAAACTATTCAACATCATATTACGCTCAGGCTGTTTTCCCGATATCTGGTGCCAAGGACTAATCTCCCCCATATATAAAAGTGGAAACAAATCAGACCCAAATAACTACCGCGGCATCTGTGTCAACAGTTGTCTAGGGAGGTTATTCTGCAGTATTCTAAATAGTAGATTACTTGATTTTCTTAACAAACATAATATCCTCAGAAAAAACCAAATAGGCTTTCTTCCAAAACACCGCACCGCCGACCATATCTATACCCTTCACACCCTCATTGAAAAACATAAACACCAAACAAAAAATGGGAAAATATTCGCCTGTTTCATCGACTTCAAGAAAGCCTTTGACTCTATATGGCACGAAGGGCTCTATTATAAACTTCTTCAGTGTGGAATAGGGGGCAAAGTCTATGACCTTATTAAATCAATGTATCTGAAAAAGAAATGCGGGGTCAAAATTGGAGACAAACGCACCGATTTCTTCACCCAGAGAAGAGGCGTCCGGCAGGGCTGCAATTTGAGCCCGACCCTGTTCAACATATACATAAATGAATTAGCAGACATGCTGGAGCAAAGCGAGTCACCAGGTCTCTGTCTCCTGGATGGAGAAGTGAAGTCCCTGTTCTATGCGGACGACCTGGTTCTGCTGTCTCCCACAGAACAGGGATTACAGCAACAACTAGACCTACTCGACAAATACTGCCAAAATTGGGCTCTAACAGTAAATCTAAAGAAAACCAACATCATGATTTTTCAGAAAAGACCCAGATGTCAGGAAAACAAATACCAGTTTACCCTCAGTGATACCACTGTAGGACACACTATGAGCTACACCTACCTTGGTCTAACTATTACAGCATCAGGGAGCTTCAGCATAGCAGTGAATGCACTAAAAGAAAAAGCCCGAAGAGCCCTATATGCAATAAAAAGAAAATTCTACAACATCCAAATCCCAATCAAAATCTGGCTCAAAACTTTTGACAGCATAATCCTGCCCATTGCACTGTACGGTAGTGAAGTATGGGGCCCGCTAAATCACCAAAGCTACGCTAAATGGGAAAAACACACAATAGAAGCCCTACATGCAGAATTCTGCCGAAGCATCCTTCGCACCCAAAGAAAAACGCCAACAAATGCATGCAGAGCCGAACTAGGCAGATACCCACTGATAATAAACATCCAAAAACGAGCACTAAACTTCCTAAATCACCTCAAATCTAGCTCCCCAGACACCCTTCATTTCAAAGCCTTTCAGACCCAAGAGCTAAACCCAGAAAAGAGTCCCCTGAGTCAGCTGCTACTGAAACTAAGTACTCAGCCGGACCCTGACAAGCCCCAGACCAACACAGCCGTCCAAACACCAATCCGAGTGAACCAAATCATTAAAAAATGCAAAGAAACCTACCTGGAACATTGGAACAAAATAACCGAAAGCCAAAGCAGATTAGAATGTTACCGGGCCCTAAAAAGAGAATATAAACTGGCAGACTACCTCACGACCATCAGAGACACAAAACAGAGACAGACCCTCACCAGGTACAGACTAAGCGACCACCAACTGGAAATTGAAAAAGGCAGATACAAGAAATCCTGGCAGCCTAGAGAGAATAGAATATGCGATCAATGTCTGGCTGGCGAGGTTGAAACAGAAATGCATTTCCTCCTAAAATGCGAAAAATTCAACACATCAAGAAACATATTATGCAACAAGCTAAGCCAAACAACCCCAGATTTCAAGGAATTGGATGATCTGTCAAAATTGAGATTAGTCCTAGGAGAAGGAGACAGACCATACCTTGGGGCTAAATATGTAACAACATGTCACAACCTGAGGACTGTTTAAAAGTATGACTGTTTAAAATTAATATTGAACGTACCAAATGAAGTAGAAAGACTGTTTAAAATTAATATTGTTTAAAAGTAATATTGTATATACCCAACAAATGTCAAATCGATTGACACCTACAGAATGTTGGAAAACTGTACCTTTTTGCAATGTAAGCTTTGGCAATATGGTTCTCTGTAAACTTTCATGCCAATAAAGCATTTGAACTGAGAGACTGGGAGGAAGAGAGAGAGAGACTGGGAGAAAGAGAGAGACTGGGAGAAAGAGAGAGACTGGGAGGAAGAGAGAGAGAGAGAGACTGGGAGGAAGAGAGAGAGAGAGAGACTGGGAGGAAGAGAGAGAGAGAGAGACTGGGAGGAAGAGAGAGAGAGAGAGAGACTGGGAGGGAGAGAGAGAGAGACTGGGAGGAAGAGAGAGGCTGGCGAGAGAGAGACAGAGAAAGCTGGAGAGAGAGAGACAGAGAAAGCTGGCAAGAGACACAGCGAGAGAGGAACACGGAGCCTGAAGCACCACAGCAGAGCCAGAGCAGCAACCGGAGCACGGAGCCTGAAGCCGGAGAAAGGCCCGAGGAACCGGGCCGAGCGAGGCACCGGAGAGAAGGAGAGCGAGCAGCAACAGGAGTAGACCCAGACCGGGAGGAGCGGCCCGAGCCAGTCAAAGAGGCGAGTGGAGAGGTAGGGGTGCCGGATCGGGTCGGGACTGTCGGGCCTGGAGAGCGAGCAAGCCCGGGGCCTGAAACCCGAGAAACTCCGGGGTCGGAGAAACTCGGACAAACACCGGGCCGGGCCGGGACTGCACAGCCGAGCCGAGGGGCTGGGACCAGGGCAGAAGCCCGGAGAGAGAGCAAGCCCGGGGCCTGAAACCTGAGAAACTCCGGGGTCGGAGAAACTCGGACAAACACCGGGCCGGGACTGCACAGCTGAGCTGAGGGGCTGGGACCAGGGCAGAAGCCCGGAGAGCGAGCAAGCCCGGGGCCTGAAACCCGAGAAACTCCGGGGTCGGAGAAACTCGGACAAACACCGGGCCGGGACAGCACAGCCGATCCGAGTGGCTGGGACCAGGGCAGAAGCCCGGAGAACGAGCAAGCCCGGGGCCTGAAACCCGAGAAACTCCGGTGTCGGAGAAACTCGGACAAACACCGGGCCGGGACTGCACAGCCGAGCCGAGGGGCTGGGACCAGGGCAGAAACAGCCTGAGACCGACGCGAGGAGAGAGAGGAAAACTCCGGGTCCGGAGGAAAAAAGCTTTACCTAAATCTACCTAAATTTAATTAACCTAGAAAAAGAACAACAAACCCGCGAGAAAAAAGGAATAGAAACCCGAGAGAAACGATAAACAACCCGAACCAGGAACCTATGAGAGAGAGAGAGAGAAACTTTTAAGAGCAGCTATATCAAAGATGAACCCCTGAAAAACTCTCAATTTTGGACCTAAAAGTGGGATAAGGTGGAACACGACACAAAAAAGAGAAAAAAAGTTATCTATCTGAGACAAAAACAAACGACTACAATGAGCAGGGAAATGAAATATCCTGAGCAATGCACAAAAAATAAAGCAAAGGAAAAACACAAGGACATAACACTAAAAAGTAACCCAGAGGTCCTCTACGTTGACTATACCACACACAAAGGGATTAAGACGAAGAACAACCTCATATTCTACACCGACTCCGTTCCCTCATGGAAGGAGACTTTACAAAAATACTACGCATACGTCTCCAGCGAAGGTATTGGCAGTGGAGGCAGACTGAAAATATGTAAAGATGGAAATCTAGATAAAGATGACCCCCTGCTAACCATAAGCTACTACAACAAAGAAGGAAAGATCATGATACAGGGGAATGTAGAAAATCTGGACTCCTTCGAAAAGGAATTCCCCCAGTTGAAAACTAAGGCAGACACAAATAGGACCAATGGACAGGAGGCAAAAGAGAGTCGAACAGAGGATGATGAGAGCCAAGCGGAGGAAGAAGAAGAGAGTCCAGCAGAGACACACACCTCCCTGACCATCTCCACCCCTCCCACACCTCTCAACGCAAACAAACTGCTGAAAGAGAGTCTGTCCAAACTAGAAATCGAATTCAACGAATACAGAGAAACACAGGCCAAGAACTGGACGGAGGAACTCAAACAGCTGAAAACGGAAAACGAGTCCACCATCCACAAGCTGAGAAAGACCGTAGAGGAACAAAGAAATGAGATCAAAGAACTCCATACCCAGCTAAACAAAACGATGGAGGCCGTAGAAAGGCTCAGCAGGCAACACAAACCTCTTAAGGTCCAAAAAACAACACACACAAGGACACAGAACCCGTCGGATGCCACCCCACACGAGGACACACCGAAAGCCACAAACCCCGCTCCTGCCACACAGCCTATCCCAGAAACCCAGCCAACAACCAGCCCTCAGTCGAGTCCTGCCCAGACTACCGCTACCCAGTCCTCACACACAGGGACACAGAACCCGTCAGATGCCCCCCCACACGAGGACACACCGAAAGCCTCAAACCCTGCTCCTGCCACACAACATATCCCAGAAACCCAGCCAACAACCAGCCATCAGTCGAGTCCTGCCCAGACTACTGCTACCCAGTCTGAAAAACCAGCCCCTCAGGCGGTCCTGCTGACCGACTCTAACGGAAAGTTTCTGGACCCCCAGAGGCTGTTCCCAGGTCATCAAGTCCTGAAAAAATGGTGCAGCAACACAGACCATGCAATGAAGATCCTGAACAAAGAATCCCTTGGAAGCCCCAAATGGCTTGTGATCCACACAGGCACAAACGACCTACGCACCCTACAGGAAGGCACTGCTAGGGCGGTGAGCAGGATGGCGGAAAAGGCCAGCAAGGAATTCCCCGAGGCGCGGATCGTGATCTCCACACTACTGCCCAGAAAGGACACCCCAGCCTATATAATCCACAACACCAACAGGGAGATCGACACGAGATGTTCTGTCTTCCCCAACGTCTACCTGGCCCATCATCCAAACATCAACACAAGGGACCTCTATGACGAAATACATCTACTCAAACAGCGGATGTGGGTCTTCGCAAGAAACCTCATAAACACTGCCAAAAGACGCAGCCCTCCCACCCCCTCTACCATTGGGAGCCGTAACCCAAACAGGACCACCAATGTCCCCCACCCCCCTATACAAAACCAACAACAGAACCGTGCTTTTATACCTGACCCAAGACCCCCCTCTAGACCACAGACTGTAGACCAAGAACTGAGAAAGATCATGATGATGATGAACAGCCTGATAGAAAGCCGGAGAGGAATGCACTAAATTATTAATACTGTTATTTATCATTATCATTATTGTTATCTTATCATTATTATTACTATTATTAGATAGCTATATGTGCATGCCTCATGAAATTTATACTAAATCATCATTTAGCATTATAGAAAATAGTGTTTCCACACTCATCCCACAAAATAGGTCCATTTTATTTCGTTTTTTTTTAACTATATAAATGCGTTCTTTCCACATAAGCTGCTGGAATATCCAGGGTCTCCGCTCCTCAACTTTTGGGATGAAGAGTACAGACCCTGAATTCCTAAAAGCTATAAAAGACATTGATATAATTGTGTTAACAGAAACATGGTGCCAAAAGGACATGCCGACCCACTGTCCTCCAATGTACCATGAAATCATTGTGCCCTCAGTAAAGAACACTAAGACACGCAAGGGCAGAACCTCCGGGGGAATCTTGGTGTGGTATAAAGGAGAACTGAACAAACACATCTCACCGATAAAACAGGGAAAATCACACGTATGGCTAAAATTAGATAAAAATATAGGAATAGCAAAAAACGATGTTTACTTATGTGCGATCTACATACCTCCAATAGAATCGCCATATTTTGAAGAGGAGATATTTGACACACTCCACATGGAAATCAGCCATTTCCAGGCCCAAGGAAAGGTGCTACTATGTGGGGACCTAAATGCAAGGACCGGATGTGAACCTGACTTCATAGACCCACAGGGCAACAACCATGTGTTTGGCCAGACCCCTCTATATGTCACACCAGCCATCGCAAACCGGAACAACCTCGATTGTGAAATAAATAAAAGCGGTAGGGAGGTAGTGCAACTCTGCCGAGCCTTAGGCCTGTACATAGTTAACGGTAGGTTCAGAGGGGACTCCTTAGGGAGACTCACATATTCCTCAACTCTTGGGTCTAGTGTGGTGGATTATACAATCACTGACCTGGACCCCTGCGATATCAACGCATTCACTGTCAGGCAGCAATCCCCCCTCTCAGACCATAACCAAATAAATGTGTACCTTAAACTTTCTGCCCAAACTACAGACACAAAAAAGGAACCCAGTAAGCTCCATAAAATAAACCAGACATACAGATGGGCCCCAGACAGTGGAGATAAATTCATCACAGCACTAAATTCACCTGATCTCACAAGTAAAATTTCAAAATTTAAAGAAAATCTATATGAGATCACCAGAGATGGTGTAAACATGGCCATAGAGGATATAAATATGATCTTCCATGAGGCAGCTGTAAAAGCCGACCTCGTGAAACAGAAGAGGAAGCGTCACAAAAGACAAAATAAAAATAAGAAATGGTTTGACCACGAATGCAAAAATGCCAGAAAAGACCTGAGAAAAATATCAAACCAAAAGCATCGCCAACCAAACAATCCGGACCTACGTACTAGATACAATGAAACCCTCAAAAGATATAAACACACCATTAGGAACAAAACACAAAACTATACCCACAAAATACTCGAAGAAATTGAAAACTCCACCAATCCAAAACAATTCTGGGAAATGTGGAATAACCTGAGTACAACACAATTGCAAGCATTACCAATCCAAGATGGCGACATCTGGAGAACACATTTTGAAAACCTCTACAAAGACATCCCAATAAACGAAACAAACCCAAGTCAACATCAGGTCACAGAAAAACTCCACACATTAGAAGCAACAATTAAAGACAACCAAAACCCTCTAGACTCCCCAATCACATGGAAAGAACTGGCCACAAAAACAAAATCTCTCCACCTAAAGAAAGCCTGTGGCCCAGACAACATCAAAAATGAAATGCTCAAGTTCAGCAATATGGAGATGCAGGGTGCGGTACTCAAATTATTCAACATCATATTACGTTCAGGCTGTTTTCCCGATATCTGGTGCCAAGGACTAATCTCCCCCATATATAAAAGTGGAAACAAATCAGACCCAAATAACTACCGCGGCATCTGTGTCAACAGTTGTCTAGGGAAGTTATTCTGCAGTATTCTAAATAGTAGATTACTTGATTTTCTTAACAAACATAATATCCTCAGAAAAAACCAAATAGGTTTTCTTCCAAAACACCGCACCGCCGACCATATCTATACCCTTCACACCCTCATTGGAAAACATATACACCAAACAAAAAATGGGAAAATATTCGCCTGTTTCATCGACTTCAAGAAAGCCTTTGACTCTATATGGCACGAAGGGCTCTATTATAAACTTCTTCAGTGTGGAATAGGGGGCAAAGTCTATGACCTTATTAAATCAATGTCATAGAGTCATAGAGTTTTACAGCACAGAAAGAGGCCCTTCGGCCCATCGTGTCTGCGCCGCCCATCCATCCCTGTCCAGTCTAATCCCATTTTCCAGCATTTGGTCCATAGCCTTGTATGCAATGGCATTTCAAGTGCTCATCCAAATGCTTCTTGAATGTTGTGAGGGTTCCTGCCTCTACCACCCTTTCAGGCAGTGAGTTCCAGATTCCAACCACCCTCTGGGTGAAAAAGTTCCTCCTCAAATCCCCTCTAAATCTCCTGCCCCTTACCCTGAATCTATGCCCCCTTGTTATTGACCCCCCTACTAAGGGGAAAAGTTCCTCTTTGTCTACCCTATCTATGCCCCTCATCATTTTGTACACCTCAATCAGGTCCCCCCTCAGCCTTCTTTGCTCCAAGGAAAACAACCCCAGCCTGTCCAGCCTCTCTTCATAGCTGAGGCGCTCCATCCCAGGTAACATCCTGGTGAATCTTCTCTGCACCCTCTCCAAAGCAATCACATCCTTCCTATAGTGAGGCGACCAGAACTGCACACAGTACTCCAGCTGTGGCCTCACCAGCGTTTTGTACAGCTCCATCATAACCTCCCTGCTCTTATATTCTATGCCTCGGCTAATGAAGGCAAGTATCCCATATGCCTTTTTAACCACCTTATCTACCTGTTCCGCTGCCTTCAGGGATCTGTGTACATGTACACCAAGGTCCCTCTGACCCTCTGTACTTCCTAGGGTCCTACCACTCATTGTGTATTCCCTTGCCTTATTTGTCCGTCCAAAATGCATCACCTCGCACTTTTCAGGGTTAAATTCCATTTGCCACTTTTCCGCCCATCTGACCAACCCGTTTATATCGTCCTGTAGCCTGAGGCTTTCCTCCTCACAATTTACCACCCCACCACTTTTCGTGTCATCTGCGAACTTACTGATCATACCTTTTACATTCTCATCCAAATCATTTATGTAGATCACAAACAACAAGGGACCCAGCACCGATCCCTGAGGTACCCCACTGGACACAGGCTTCCAGTCACAAAAGCAACCTTCGACCATCACCCTCTGCCTCCTGCCACTCAGCCAGTTTATGATCCAACGCGCCAAGGCACCCTGGATCCCATGGGC
Organism: Somniosus microcephalus; assembly: GCF_052327205.1. Lineage (NCBI taxonomy): Eukaryota > Metazoa > Chordata > Chondrichthyes > Squaliformes > Somniosidae > Somniosus > Somniosus microcephalus. Next base: position 41,552,596 of record NC_140991.1, on the reverse strand, counting down.
TCTTACCTTCTTGACCAGTCTCCTATGCGGGACTTTGTCAAAAGCTTTACTGAAGTCCATGTAAACCACATCCACAGCATTTCCCTCATCCACCCCCCTAGTCACCCCCTCGAAAAATTCAATCAGATTTGTCAGACATGATTTACCCTTGACAAAGCCATGCTGACTATCCCTGATTAATCCTTGCCTCTCCAAGTGGAGACTAATTTTGTCCCTCAGAATTTTTTCCAATAATTTCCCTACCACAGATGTTAGGCTCACTGGCCTGTAATTCCCTGGTTTATCCCTGCTACCCTTCTTGAATAATGGTACTACGTTAGCTGTTCTCCAGTCCTCTGGTACATCCCCTGTGGCCAGAGAGGTTCTGAAAATTTGTGTCAGAGCCCCTGCAATCTCCTCCTTTGCCTCCCACAGCAGCCTGGGATACATCTCGTCTGGGCCTGGGGATTTATCCACCTTTTGGCCTGCTAAAACCGCTAGCACCTCCTCCCTCTCGATGCTAATATGTTCAAGTATGTCACAGCCCCCTTGCCCGATTTCTATGTCTGCATCGTCTTTCTCCATAGTGAACACAGATGCAAAAAATTCATTTAAAACCCCGCCTACATCATCTGGCTCTACACACAGATTGCCACTTTGGTCCCTAATGGGCCCTACCCTTTCCCTGGTTATCCTCTTGCCCTTAATATACTTATAAAACATCTTAGGATTTTCCTTTATTTTGCTCGCCAGTGTTATTTCATGGCCCCTCCTCGCCCTCCTAATTTCTTTTTTAAGTATGCCCCTGCATTTTTTATACTCCTCTAGGGCTTCTTCCGTCTTTAGTCTTTTGTAACTGCCAAAAGCCCCCCTTTTATTTCTAATGCATTTTTGTATATCCCTTGTCATCCAAGGTTCCCTTTGCTTGTTGGTCCCACCCTTGACCTTTACAGGAACATGTTGGCGTTGTACTCTCTCTATTTCCCTTCTGAAAGTCTCCCACTGTTTTGATGTGGATTTTCCTATAAGTAGCTGCTCCCAGTCCAATTTGGCCAGATCCTGCCTTATCATATTAAAATCGGCCTTCCCCCAATTTAGAACCCTTATTTCCGGGCCGTCTTTGTCTTTTTCCATGACCACCTTAAATCTCACCGAATTGTGGTCACTGTCGCCAAAATGCTCTCCTACTGACACTTCCACCACTTGCCCGGCTACATTCCCCAGAATTAGGTCCAGTACCGCCCCCTCTCTTGTAGGACTTTCTACATGTTGGCTCAAAAAGCTCTCCTGGATGCACTTTAAGAATTCTGCACCCTCTAAGCCTTTCACACTCTGACTATCCCAATTTATATTGGGGAAGTTGAAATCCCCCACTATTATTACCCTATTATTTTCGCACTTTTCTGAGATTTGCCTACATATCTGTTCCTCTATCTCCCCCTGACTGTTTGGGGGCCTATAGTACACTCCCAGCAAAGTGCTTGCCCCCTTTTTGTTTTTAAGTTCTACCCATATGGCCTCATTAGAGGAACCCGCTAATATATCATCCCTCCTTACAGCAGTAATTGACTCCTTAATTAATATTGCAACACCCCCTCCCCTTTTACACCCCCCTCTGTCTCGCCTGAAGATTCTATACCCCGGAATATTGAGCTGCCAGTCCTGACCCTCCCTCAACCATGTCTCCGTGATAGCAACAATATCGTACTCCCATGTGTTCAACAACAACTTCAGTTCATCCACCTTATTTGCAAGACTCCTTGCATTAAAATAAATGCCTTCCAGCCCTGCCATATTCTCTTTTGCCTTCACATATTTGCTTTGCCTTCCCAGCTGACTTGTTTTTCCCTCTGTATTTGGCTGTAAATCACCCCCTACTATAGCTCCACTCTGTACCCCATCCCCCTGCCAAGTTAGTTTAAACCCCCCCCAGCAGTGCTAGCAAACCTCCCCGCAAGGATATTGGTTCCCCTCTGGTTCAGGTGTAAACCGTCCGACTTGTACAAGTCCCACCTTTCCCAGAAGCAGACCCAGTGATCCAGGAAACTAAAGCCCTCCCCCCTGCACCATCCCTTTAGCCACGCATTCATCTGTTCTATCTTCCTATTCCTATACTTACTAGCACGTGGCACCGGGAGTAATCCAGAGATTACAACCTTTGAGGTCCTGCTCTTTAATCCTTCACCTAGCTCCCTAAATTCTTGCTGCAGGACCTCATCCCTCTTTTTACCTATGTCGTTGGTACCAATGTGGACCACGACCACTGGCTGTTCACCCTCCCCCTCCAGAATGCCCTGCAGCCGCTCAGTGACATCCTTGACCCTGGCACCAGGGAGGCAACAAACCATCCTGGATTCACGTCTACGGCCACAGAAACGCCTATCTGTTCCCCTTACTATAGAATCCCCTACCACTATTGCTCTCCCACTCTTTTTCCCCCCTTCCTGGGCAGCAGGAGCACCGCCAGTGCCAGGAAGTTGGCTGCTGCTGCCTTCCCCTGGTGAGTCATCCCCCTCAACAGTATCCAAAGCGGTATACTTGTTTGAAAGGGGGATGTCCGCAGGGGTTCCCTGCACTACCTGCCTGCCTTTGTTGCTCCGCCTGATGGTCACCCCCTGTGCTGCCCTACCCTGAGGCGTGAACAACTCGCTAAACGTGCTATCCACGAGCCTCTCAGCATCGCGTATGCTCCAAAATTCATCCACCCGCAGCTCGAGCGCCACAATGCGGTCTACAAGTAGCTGCAGCTGGATGCATTTCCCGCACACATGGTCGCCAGGGACACTGGCAGCGTCCCTGATTTCCCACATAGAGCAGGAGGAGCAGAACACGGGTCTGAGCTCTCCTGCCATGACTTACTCCTTTAATTAATCTAAAAATTTATTCAATACCCCAGTTACAGGTATACTCTAGGGCGCTTTATTTACCAACTGTCCTCACCACAACAGAGCCCCTAGAAATTTAACACCACAGAATTCAAGCTTGTAATGAAAAGAGAGAAATACTCACCAACCAATCACTTACCTGCTCCCTGGTGACGTCACACCCCGATTACTTTTTACCTCCCTGCAACTACCGAGCTCACAGACTGGAGTTTGATATGCCTCTCCTGGCCTCGTTGCCGCTTTTATTGCCGCCGCCGCCGAGTCTCCCACAGGTCCCGCCTCTCGCTGCCTGCCGCCGCTGCTCTGAGGCCTCTCCTGGCCTCGCTGCCGCTTTTATTGCCGCCGCCGCCGAGTCTCCCACAGGTCCCGCCTCTCGCTGCCTGCCGCCGCTGCTCTGAGGCCTCTCCTGGCCTCGCTGCCGCTTTTATTGCCGCCGCCGCCGAGTGTCCCACAGGTCCCGCCTCTCGCTGCCTGCCGCCGCTGCTCTGAGGCCTCTCCTGGCCTCGCTGCCGCTTTTATTGCCGCCGCCGCCGAGTCTCCCACAGGTCCCGCCTCTCGCTGCCTGCTGCCGCTGCTCTGAGGCCTCTCCTGGCCTCGCTGCCGCTTTTATTGCCGCCGCCGAGTCTCCCACAGGTCCCGCCTCTCGCTGCCTGCCGCCGCTGTATCTGAAAAACAAATGCGGGGTCAAAATTGGAGACAAACGCACCGATTTCTTCACCCAGAGAAGAGGCGTCCGGCAGGGCTGCAATTTGAGCCCGACCCTGTTCAACATATACATAAATGAATTAGCAGACATGCTGGAGCAAAGCGAGTCACCAGGTCTCTGTCTCCTGGATGGAGAAGTGAAGTCCCTGTTCTTTGCGGACGACCTGGTTCTGCTGTCTCCCACAGAACAGGGATTACAGCAACAACTAGACCTACTCGACAAATACTGCCAAAATTGGGCTCTAACAGTAAATCTAAAGAAAACCAACATCATGATTTTTCAGAAAAGACCCAGATGTCAGGAAAACAAATACCAGTTTACCCTCAGTGATACCACTGTAGGACACACTATGAGCTACACCTACCTTGGTCTAACTATTACAGCATCAGGAAGCTTCAGCATAGCAGTGAATGCACTAAAAGAAAAAGCCCGAAGAGCCCTATATGCAATAAAAAGAAAATTCTACAACATCCAAATCCCAATCAAAATCTGGCTAAAAATATTTGACAGCATAATCCTGCCCATTGCACTGTACGGTAGTGAAGTATGGGGCCCGCTAAATCACCAAAGCTACACTAAATGGGAAAAACACACAATAGAAGCCCTACATGCAGAATTCTGCCGAAGCATCCTTCGCACCCAAAGAAAAACGCCAACAAATGCATGCAGAGCCGAACTAGGCAGATACCCACTGATAATAAACATCCAAAAACGAGCACTAAACTTCCTAAATCACCTCAAATCTAGCTCCCCAGACACCCTTCATTTCAAAGCCTTTCAGACCCAAGAGCTAAACCCAGAAAAGAGTCCCCTGAGTCAGCTGCTACTGAAACTAAGTACTCAGCCGGACCCTGACCAGCCCCAGACCAACACAGCCGTCCAAACACCAATCCGAGTGAAACAAATCATTAAACAATGCAAAGAAACCTACCTGGAACATTGGAACAAAATAACCGAAAGCCAAAGCAGATTAGAATGTTACCGGGCCCTAAAAAGAGAATATAAACTGGCAGACTACCTCACGACCATCAGAGACACAAAACAGAGACAGACCCTCACCAGGTACAGACTAAGCGACCACCAACTGGAAATTGAAAAAGGCAGATACAAGAAATCCTGGCAGCCTAGAGAGAATAGAATATGCGATCAATGTCTGGCCGGCGAGGTTGAAACAGAAATGCATTTCCTCCTAAAATGCGAAAAATTCAACACATCAAGAAACATATTATTCAACAAGCTAAGCCAAACAACCCCAGATTTCAAAGAATTAGATGACCTGTCAAAATTGAGATTAGTCCTAGGAGAAGGAGACAGACCATACCTTGGGGCCAAATATGTAACAACATGTCACAACCTGAGGACTGTTTAAAATTAAGACTGTTTAAAATTAATATTGAACGTACCAAATGAAGTACAATGACTGTTTAAAATTAATATTGTTTAAAAGTAATATTGTATGTACCCAACAAATGTCAAACCGATTGACACCTACAGAATGTTTGAAAATGTACCTTTTTGATATGTAAGCTTTGGCAATATGGTTCTCTGTAAACTTTCATGCCAATAAAGAATTTGAATTTGAAATTTGACTGGGAGGAAGAGAGAGAGAGAGACTGGGAGGAAGAGAGAGAGAGACTGGGAGGAAGAGAGAGAGAGACTGGGAGGAAGAGAGAGAGAGAGACTGGGAGGAAGAGAGAGAGAGAGAGACTGGGAGGAAGAGAGAGAGAGAGAGACTGGGAGGAAGAGAGAGAGAGAGAGAGACTGGGAGGAAGAGAGAGAGAGAGAGACTGGGAGGAAGAGAGAGAGAGACTGGGAGGAAGAGAGAGAGAGACTGGGAGGAAGAGAGAGAGAGAGAGACTGGGAGGAAGAGAGAGAGAGAGACTGGGAGGAAGAGAGAGAGAGACTGGGAGGAAGAGAGAGAGAGAGAGACTGGGAGGAAGAGAGAGAGAGACTGGGAGGAAGAGAGAGAGAGACTGGGAGGGAGAGAGAGAGACTGGGAGGAAGAGAGAGAGAGAGAGACTGGGAGGAAGAGAGAGAGAGAGAGACTGGGAGGAAGAGAGAGAGAGAGAGACTGGGAGGAAGAGAGAGAGAGAGAGAGAGACTGGGAGGAAGAGAGAGAGAGAGACTGGGAGGAAGAGAGAGAGAGCGAGACTGGGAGGAAGAGAGAGAGAGAGAGAGAGACCATACCTTGGGGCTAAATATGTAACAACATGTCACAACCTGAGGACTGTTTAAAAGTAAGACTGTTTAAAATTAATATTGAACGTACCAAATGAAGTAGAAAGACTGTTTAAAATTAATATTGTTTAAAAGTAATATTGTATATACCCAACAAATGTCAAATCGATTGACACCTACAGAATGTTGGAAAACTGTACCTTTTTGCTATGTAAGCTTTGGCAATATGGTTCTCTGTAAACTTTCATGCCAATAAAGCATTTGAACTGAACTGAACTGAACTGAGAGACTGGGAGGAAGAGAGAGAGAGAGAGAGACTGGGAGGAAGAGAGAGACTGGGAGGAAGAGAGAGAGAGCGAGACTGGGAGGAAGAGAGAGAGAGAGAGAGACTGGGAGGAAGAGAGAGAGAGAGAGACTGGGAGGAAGAGAGAGAGAGAGAGAGACTGGGAGGAAGAGAGAGAGAGACTGGGAGGAAGAGAGAGAGAGCGAGACTGGGAGGAAGAGAGAGAGCGAGACTGGGAGGAAGAGAGAGAGAGAGACTGGGAGGAAGAGAGAGAGAGAGAGACTGGGAGGAAGAGAGAGAGAGAGAGAGACTGGGAGGAAGAGAGAGAGAGAGACTGGGAGGAAGAGAGAGAGAGACTGGGAGGAAGAGAGAGAGAGAGACTGGGAGGAAGAGAGAGAGAGACTGGGAGGAAGAGAGAGAGAGAGACTGGGAGGAAGAGAGAGAGAGAGACTGGGAGGAAGAGAGAGAGAGAGACTGGGAGGAAGAGAGAGAGAGAGACTGGGAGGAAGAGAGAGAGACTGGGAGGAAGAGAGAGAGAGACTGGGAGGAAGAGAGAGAGAGAGAGACTGGGAGGAAGAGAGAGAGACTGGGAGGAAGAGAGAGAGAGAGAGAGACTGGGAGGAAGAGAGAGAGAGAGACTGGGAGGAAGAGAGAGAGAGAGACTGGGAGGAAGAGAGAGAGAGAGACTGGGAGGAAGAGAGAGAGAGAGACTGGGAGGAAGAGAGAGAGAGAGAGAGAGACTGGGGGGAAGAGAGAGAGAGATACTATGACGAAATACATCTACTCAAACAGCGGATGTGGATCTTCGCAAAAAACCTCAAACACTGCCAAAAGACGCACCCCTCCCACCCCCTCTACCATTGGGAGCCGTAACCCAAACAGGACCACCACTGTCCCCCACCCCCCTATACAAAACCAACAACAGAACCGTGCTTTTGTACCTGACCCCAGACCCCCCTCTAGACCACAGACTGTAGACCAAGAACTGAGAAAGATCAGGACGATGCTAAGCACCCTGGTGGAAAGCCGGAGTGAAATGCACTAAATTATTAATATTGTTATTTTAGCATTACTATTACTATTATTAGATAGCAGTATGTGCATGCCTCATGAAATTTATACTAAATCGTCATTTAGCATTATAGAAACTAGTGTTTTCACACTCGTCCCACAAAATAGGTCCATTTTATTTCGTTTTTTGAACTATATAAATGCGTTCTTTCCACATAAGCTGCTGGAATATCCAGGGTCTCCGCTCCTCAACTTTTGGGATGAAGAGTACAGACCCTGAATTCCTAAAAGCTATAAAAGACATTGATATAATTGTGTTAACAGAAACATGATGCCAAAAGGACGTGCCCACCCACTGTCCTCCAATGTACCATGAAATCATTGTGCCCTCAGTAAAGAACACTAAGACACGCAAGGGCAGAACCTCCGGGGGAATCTTGGTGTGGTATAAAGGAGAACTGGACAAACACATCTCACCGATAAAACAGGGAAAATCACATGTATGGCTAAAATTAGATAAAAATATAGGAATAACAAAAAAGATGTCTACTTATGTGCGATCTACATACCTCCAATAGAATCGCCATATTTTGAAGAGGAGTTATTTGATACTCTCCACATGGAAATCAGCCATTTCCAGGCCAAAGGAAAGGTGCTACTATGTGGGGACCTAAATGCAAGGACCGGATGTGAACCCGACTTCATAGACCCACAGGGCAACAACCATGTGTTTGGCCAGACCCCTTTTATATGTCACACCAGCCATCACAAATCGGAACTACCTTGACTGTGAAATAAATAAAAACGGTAGGAAGGTAGTGCAACTCTGCCGAGCCTTAGGCCTGTACATAGTTAATGGTAGGTTCAGAGGGGACTCCTTAGGGAGACTCACATATTCCTCAACTCTTGGGTCTAGTGTGGTGGATTATACAATCACTGACCTGGACCCCTGCGATATCAACGCATTCACTGTCAGGCAGCAATCCCCCCTCTCAGACCATAACCAAATAAATGTGTACCTTAAACTTTCTGCCCAAACTACAGACACAAAAAAGGAACCCAGTAAGCTCCATAAAATAAACCAGACATACAGATGGGCCCCAGACAGTGGAGATAAATTCATCACAGCACTAAATTCACCTGATCTCACAAGTAAAATATCAAAATTTAAAGAAAATCTATATGAGATCACCAGAGATGGTGTAAACATGGCCATAGATGATATAAATATGATCTTCCATGAGGCAGCTGTAAAAGCCGACCTTGTGAAACAGAAGAGGAAACGTTACAAAAGACAAAATAAAAATGAGAAATGGTTTGACCACGAATGCAAAAATGCCAGAAAAGACCTGAGAAAAATATCAAACCAAAAGCATCGCCAACCAAACAATCCAGACCTACGTATTAGATACAATGAGACCCTCAAAAGATATAAACACACCATTAGGAACAAAACACAAAATTATACCCACAAAATACTCGAAGAAATTGAAAACTCCATTAATCCAAATCAATTCTGGGATATGTGGAATAACCTGAGTACAACACAATTGCAAGCATTACCAATCCAAGATGGCGACATCTGGAGAACACATTTTGAAAACCTCTACAAAGACATCCCAATAAACGAAACAAACCCAAGTCAACATCATGTCACAGAAAAACTCCACACATTAGAAGCAACAATTAAAGACAACCAAAACCCTCTAGACTCCCCAATCACATGGAAAGAACTGGCCACAAAAACAAAATCTCTCCACCTAAAGAAAGCCTGTGGTCCAGACAACATCAAAAATGAAATGCTCAAGTTCAGCAATATGGAGATGCAGGGTGCTGTACTCAAGTTATTCAACATCATATTACGTTCAGGCTGTTTTCCCGATATCTGGTGCCAAGGACTCATCTCTCCCATATATAAAAGTGGAAACAAATCAGACCCAAATAACTACCACGGCATCTGTGTCAACAGTTGTCTAGGGAAGTTATTCTGCAGTATTCTAAATAGTAGATTACTGGATTTTCTAAACAAACATAATATCCTTAGAAAAAATCAAATAGGCTTTCTTCCAAAACACCGCACCACCGACCATATCTATACCCTTCACACTCTCATTGAAAAACATATACACCAAACAAAAAATGGGAAAATATTCGCTTGTTTCATTGACTTCAAGAAAGCCTTTGACTCTATCTGGCACGAAGGGCTCTATTATAAACTTCTTCAGTGTGGAATAGGGGGCAAAGTCTATGACCTTATTAAATCGATGTATCTGAAAAATAAATGCGGTGTCAAAATTGGAGACAAACGCACCGGTTTCTTCACCCAGAGAAGAGGCGTCCGGCAGGGCTGCAATTTGAGCCCGACCCTGTTCAACATATACATAAATGAATTAGCAGACATGCTGGAGCAAAGCGAGTCACCGGGTCTCTGTCTCCTGGATGGAGAAGTGAAATCCCTGTTCTATGCGGACGACCTGGTTCTGTTGTCTCCCACAGAACAGGGATTACAGCAACAATTACACCTACTCGACAAATACTGCCAAAATTGGGCCCTAACAGTAAATCTAAAGAAAACCAACATCTTGATTTTTCAAAAAAGGCCCAGGTGTCAGGAAAACAAATACCAGTTTACTCTCAGTGATACCATCATAGGACACACTATGAGCTACACTTGGTCTAACCACTACAGCATCAGGGAGCTTCAGCATAGCAGTGAATGCACTAAAAGAAAAAGCCCGAAGAGCCCTATATGCAATAAAAAGAAAATTCTACAACATCCAAATCCCAATCAAAATCTGGCTCAAAATATTTGACAGCATAATCCTGCCCATTGCGCTGTACGGTAGTGTGGTATGGGGCCCGCTCAATCACCATAGCTACACTAAATGGGAAAAACACACAATAGAAGCCCGACATGCAGAATTTTGCCGAAGCATTCTTCGCACCCAAAGGAAAACACCAACAAATGCATGCAGAGCCGAACTAGGCAGATACCCACTGATAATAAACATCCACAAACGAGCATTAAACTTCCTAAATCACCTCAAATCTAGCTCCCCAGACACCCTTCATTTTAAAGCCTTCCAGACCCAAGAGCTAAACCCAGAAAAGAGTCCCAGGAGTCAGCTGCTACTGAAACTAAGTACTCCTACTCAGCCGGACCCTGACCAGTCCCAGACCAACACTGCCATCCAAACACCAATCCGAGTGAACCAAATCATTAAACAATGCAAAGAAACCTACCTGGAACATTGGAACAAAATAACCAAAAGCCAAAGCAGATTAGAATGTTACCGGGTCCTAAAAAGAGAATATAAACTGGCAGACTATCTCTCGACCATCAGAGACACAAAACAGAGACAGACCCTCACCAGGTACAGACTAAGCGACCACCAACTGGCAATTGAAAAAGGAAGATACAAGAAATCCTGGCAGCCTAGAGAGAATAGAATATGTGATCAATGTCTGGCCGGCGAGGTTGAGACAGAGATGCATTTCCTCCTAAAATGCGAAAAATTCAACACAACAAGAAACATATTATTTGACAAGCTCAGCCAAACAACCCCAGATTTCAAAGAATTGGATGACCTGTCAAAATTAAGATTAGTCCTGGGAGAAGGAGACAGACCATACCTTGGTGCCAAATATGTAACAACATGTCACAACCTGAGGACTGTTTAAAATTAATACTGAATGTACCCAACGATGTTCAACGACTGTTTAAATTAATATTGTTTAAACTAATATTGTATGTACCCAACGAAGGTCAAAATTGTTTGACACCTACAGAATGTTGGAAAACTGTACTTTTTGTTATGTAAGCTTTGGCAATATGGTTCCCTGTAAACTTTCATGCCAATAAAGCATTTGAATTGTGAATTGTTGAGAGACTGGGGGAGGGAGAGAGAGAGAGACTGGGGGGAAGAGAGAGAGAGAGAGACTGGGGGGAAGAGAGAGAGAGAGAGAGAGACTGGGGGGAAGAGAGAGACTGGGGGGAAGAGAGAGAGAGAGAGACTGGGGGGGAAGAGACATACTTGAACATATTAGCATCGGGAAGGAGGAGGTACTAACGGTTTTAGCAGGCCAAAAAGTGGATAAATCCCCAGGCCCGGACGAGATGTATCCCAGGCTGTTGTGTGAGGCAAGGGAGGAGATTGCAGGGGCTCTGACACAAATTTTCAGAACCTCTCTGGCCACAGGGGATGTACCAGAGGACTGGAGAACAGCTAACGTAGTACCATTATTCAAGAAGGGTAGCAGGGATAAACCAGGGAATTACAGGCCAGTGAGCCTAACATCTGTGGTAGGGAAATTATTGGAAAAAATTCTGAGGGACAAAATTAGTCTCCACTTGGAGAGGCAAGGATTAATCGGGGATAGTCAGCATGGCTTTGTCAAGGGTAAATCATGTCTGACAAATCTGATTGAATTTTTCGAGGGGGTGACTAGGTGTGTGGATGAGGGAAATGCTGTGGATGTGGTTTACATGGACTTCAGTAAAGCTTTTGACAAAGTCCCGCATAGGAGACTGGTCAAGAAGGTAAGAGCCCATGGGATCCAGGGTGCCTTGGCGCGTTGGATCCTAAACTGGCTGAGTGGCAGGAGGCAGAGGGTGATGGTCGAAGGTTGCTTTTGTGACTGGAAGCCTGTGTCCAGTGGGGTACCTCAGGGATCGGTGCTGGGTCCCTTGCTGTTTGTGATCTACATAAATGATTTGGATGAGAATGTAAAAGGTATGATCAGTAAGTTCGCAGATGACACGAAAATTGGTGGGGTGGTAAATTGTGAGGAGGAAAGCCTCAGGCTACAGGAAGATATAAACGAGTTGGTCAGATGGGCGGAAAAGTGGCAAATGGAATTTAACCCTGAAAAGTGCGAGGTGATGCATTTTGGACGGACAAATAAGGTAAGGGAGTACACAATGAGTGGTAGGACCCTAGGAAGTACAGAGGCTCAGAGGGACCTTGGTGTGCATGTACATAGATCCCTGAAGGCAGCGGAACAGGTAGATAAGGTGGTTAAAAAGGCATATGGGATACTTGCCTTCATTAGCCGAGGCATAGAATATAAGAGCAGGGAGGTTACGATGGAGCTGTACAAAACGCTGGTGAGGCCACAGCTGGAGTACTGTGTGCAGTTCTGGTCGCCTCACTATAGGAAGGATGTGATTGCTTTAGAGAGGGTGCAGAGAAGATTCACCAGGATGTTACCTGGGATGGAGTGCCACAGCTATGAAGAAAGACTAAACAGGCTGGGGTTGTTTTCATTGGAGCAAAGAAGGCTGAGGGGGGACCTGATTGAGGTGTACAAAATGATGAGGGGCATAGATAGGGTAGATAAAGAGGAACTTTTCCCCTTAGTAGGGGGGTCAATAACAAGGGGGCATAGATTCAAGGTAAGGGGCAGGAGATTTAGAGGGGATTTGAGGAGGAACTTTTTCACCCAGAGGGTGGTTGGAATCTGGAACTCTCTGCCTGAAAGGGTGGTAGAGGCAGGAACCCTCACAACATTCAAGAAGCATTTGGATGAGCACTTGAAATGCCATTGCATACAAGGCTATGGACCAAATGGTGGAAAATGGGATTAGACTGGACAGGGATTGATGGACGGCGCAGACACGATGGGCCGAAGGGCCTCTTTCTGTGCTGTAAAACTCTATGACTCTATGACTAAGAGAGAGAGAGACTGGGGGAAGAGAGAGAGAGAGAGAGAGAGACTGGGGGGAAGAGAGAGAGAGAGAGAGAGAGAGACTGGGGGGAAGAGAGAGAGAGAGAGAGAGAGACTGGGGGGAAGAGAGAGAGAGAGAGAGACCTGGGGGGAAGAGAGAGAGACTGGGGGGAAGAGAGAGAGAGAGAGAGAGAGAGACTGGGGGGAAGAGAGAGAGAGAGACTGGGGGGAAGAGGGAGAGAGAGAGAGACTGGGGGGAAGAGAGAGAGACTGGGGGGAAGAGAGAGAGAGAGAGACTGGGGGGAAGAGAGAGAGAGAGAGACTGGGGGGAAGAGAGAGAGAGAGATTGGGGCAGAGAGAGAGAGAGAGACTGGGGCAGAGAGAGAGAGACTGGGGAAGAGAGAGAGAGACTGGGAGGAAGAGAGAGAGAGAGAGAGAGAGACTGGGGGGAAGAGAGAGAGAGACTGGGGGGAAGAGAGAGAGAGACTGGGGGGAAGAGAGAGAGAGAGAGAGACTGGGGGGAAGAGAGAGAGAGAGAGAGAGAGACTGGGGGGAAGAGAGAGAGAGAGAGAGACGGGGAAGAGAGAGAGAGAGAGACTGGGGGAAGAGAGAGAGAGACTGGGGGGAAGAGAGAGAGACTGGGGGGAAGAGAGAGAGAGAGAGACTGGGGGGAAGAGAGAGAGAGACTGGGGGGAAGAGAGAGAGAGACTGGGGGGAAGAGAGAGAGAGACTGGGGGGAAGAGAGAGAGAGACTGGGGGGAAGAGAGAGAGAGAGACTGGGAGGAAGAGAGAGAGACTGGGGGGAAGAGAGAGAGAGAGAGAGACTGGGGGGAAGAGAGAGAGAGAGAGACTGGGGGAAGAGAGAGAGACTGGGGGGAAGAGAGAGAGACTGGGGGGAAGAGAGAGAGAGACTGGGGGGAAGAGAGAGAGAGAGACTGGGAGGAAGAGAGAGAGAGACTGGGGGGAAGAGAGAGAGAGAGAGAGAGACTGGGAGGGAGAGAGAGAGAGACTGGGGGGGGAGAGAGAGAGAGAGACTGGGGGGGAAGAGAGAGAGAGACTGGGGGGGGAGAGAGAGAGAGACTGGGGAGGAAGAGAGAGAGACTGGGGGAGGGGGGGAAGAGAGAGAGAGAGAGACGGGGAAGAGAGAGAGAGACTGGGGGAAGAGAGAGAGAGAGACAGGGGGGGAGAGAGAGAGAGAGACTGGGGGGGGGAGGAGAGAGGACGGGGGGTGGAGGAGACCGCGGTCCCGAGTGCGGCGTAGTCCGAGTGCCGGATCCGCGGCCTTTCCTGGCCGCATCACTGCCACCGGCAGCTGGGGCGGGGCGCGTCGCGTCGGGCTGACTCTGCCTGGACGGCGCACGCCAAGCCCACAACTGGGGGCCGCTCCCCTGATCAGGGGCCTGTCGGGCCGGCCGGCCAGCTGGTTGACTGAAAAGACGGGCACTCGGTGCCCTCGCCGGGCCCTGCTTCCCCCTCACTCACTCCGCAAATGGCAGACGAACGCCTTTCGCTGCGGACTCCAGGTGTCCGATTTCGGTCGGGGACGGCTCGTTGGAAAGCCCCGGTTTTCCCGGTCCCGCACTCACGGCGAGAGAGAGAGAGAGAGGGAAGGAGAGAGAGGGGGAAGAAGAGAGGGGAGAGGGGGAAGAAGAGAGGGAAGAGGAGAGAGAGAGAGTGAGGGAAGGAGATGCAGAAAAATCAAGATGGCCGGATTAACGGCTGTTTGAAAGATTAAGCCCCGCCCACAAACGCCATGAAACGCCCCCCGTGACGCAGCGCGCTTCCCCCGTAGGATTGGTCAACCTTCACGTCACTTAATGCTAATGAGCGGATTCCCCCGTATGATTGGTCAACCATCACGTCACTCAACGCTAATTCCCCCATAGGATTGGTCAGCCGCTAATGAGCGGGCTAATGAGCGGAATTTTGAACGTTTTTTGTATAATGCCCGAACAACTTTTGTCTGACCAAAAAGTAAATACACCTATGACGCTCCCCTAATCATAAGCTTTCTTTTGATATAACATATGTGTAGGTACGCTCTATAACTTTTGAGTGATGCCCGGACATACACACAGACAGAACGATCCTTTTTTATATATATATAGATAGAATAGAATATACAGGTCAGGCTTGGTTTGCTGTAGTTGTAGCACAAGATCATGGAACAGAGCACTGGCTTTAGGCAGCTCGCACAATACCACTGATAGCCGAGAGTAATAAGTAAGCACGTCAGCTAAAAGCTGCTCGAGGCCCCACTTATCCGCACAACAGATGTCTCTGAGCAAAGCATTCAAGTCAGGTGGTGAGAATTTTTGGACGTTTGACCTTTGTTCTCTAGCCTGTCAAATAACCGAACACTAAACATTCTCAAACTGCTTCATGATGAATACCTCCCACAGAATTGGATAACCCAATATTTAACATGCATTTGGCAGATGGCCAGGCTCTGACTCAAATGAGAATATGCCACGACTCTAGTGTAGGTACACCACAATATTTCCCAAACTGTCTGGAATGCAGTTTCCTGAGGACTGTGGAAAGACTGACCATGATCCTGCAGTAGCTCCTGATAAATATCATACATTTGAAACTTCTTGCATTGAGAGATTAATCCAGGGGCAGCGGTATAAGGCCATCCAGCTCCTGGTTGCTGAGGATACCAGTGATTGCGATCCCACATTTGTCTTTTTTTTTAAAAAGCGTTTACCACAGAGGGCTGTCAGCTTGTGGAATTTTACCCTCGCAGGAGTCATTGCCTTAAGAAAAACTTATAAGCAGAGGGGGAAGAAAATTAATGGGGTGTGGGGGGAAGGTGGCAGAAAGTTCTTTGTTGTTAAAGGTGCTGAAATTTCTCAATTGTTGCTTGAAATATTTACTTCAGCTAATTGGGAAACCCTCTAATGTGAGTTCTGGTGTGTAAGCTCCCCAAGCCTCTCAGTACTGTATATGTAATTGTGTCTCTGGATAATGTACAAGGGCAGCACGGTGGCATAGTGGTTAGCACTGTTGCCTCACAGCACCAGGGACCCGGGTTCGAATCCGGCCTCGGGCGACTGTCTGTGTGGAGTTTGCACATTCTCCCCGTGTTTGCGTGGGTTTTCTCCGGGTGCTCCGGTTTCCTCCCACAGTCCAAAGATGTGTGGGTTAGGTTGATTGGCTATGATAAATTGACCCTTAGTGTTAGGGGGATTAAATACGTGGGGTTACAGGGATCGGGTGGATATGTGTCGGTGCAGGCTCGATGGGCCGAAATGGCCTCTATCTGCACGGTGGGGATTCTGTGATTCTGTGAATTTACTTTTCATCTTTAAATGCAGGCACTCGGAGATCTGACTGTAACGGCGATTGCAATTGGGATAACGATAATGGAGGAAACAGCTAGAGCAGAGCAAAGGGCTTGGCTGAATTCCCTTGACTGAAGTGTTTTACTCTCTTCCAAATTTGGACAATAGCTAAATCCTAATGACGTGGAGTCAACTACGTGGTGCCTGGTACTGCCAGAAGACTATTTTAAAAAGAAAAAAAGTTTTTCTGACTGTTTCCTGTGCCAAGTGGGTGTTAATGTCGATTACAGTATTTAAATGCAGCTCCCTGATGGCACAGTGGTAATTGCACTCGCCAGTGTGGAAATGAGACTACAAAGCAGGAAGGTTCCAGGTTTTAACCTCCATCTGACAGCCTGTCTCTATCGCAGAGATGCCTGAGTTAGTACTTCATACAGGTCTTGTGGGTGTGTGATTCTGCCATCGCGATACGGAAGCTAAAACTAGCTTGTAAACACAAGGAGCATGTCTCTGGAGACTGGTTCTGCTTCCAAAACTGTTCAACAATGAAGGGAAAAGGTGTCTTTTATTGGAGTAACCAGACCTCAGTTGGTGTGACGGGGCACTACAATTGCCCTAGGCCAGGGAAGTGACAGAGCACCCAGGGTTCTTACTTTTGTTATCCTGGGTTAAAAAGTTCAAGTTAGCGGGTGGGTACCAGATTGAATTTGGCTAATACCCGATGGCCCGGCCCACAGATGAAGGTTGTCCACTTGGCTGAGGTAGCAGAGATGGTTTGGCACCCCAGCATGAGTCCTCGCTTTCAGGGGGGGGGAGGGGTTGGAATTTTTGGATTGCAAATTAAGTTAAATAGATGCATGTGGGGCAAAAAAAAAACTCAACTTGAATTATTTCAATTTTTCAATATTTGTGATTTTAATTGGCTATTACTCTGATCCTTATTGAAGGCAAGACCATAGGCCTCTGTATCAATGAACATGGGGCAGCTGTCCTATTTATTAAACTTCAAATAACATTCAAAGTACAGAATTTTACATTTATTTGGTGATCTTGATAATTTTTGAAATGTTACACCTCTATATTCCAAAAGGAAAGTAGCTTCATCTTGTAACCTAACAAGTCATAAAAGTCATTGCTGATGGTTCAGGTTGAAAGATCCAATGGCACCATTCGATGAGGCACAGGGAGTTTCCCCAGGCTTCTGGCTAACATTCCTCCCTCATATTGAGACTAAAAGGAAATGAACTAATCAGTCATCTCATTTCTGATTGTGGAATCTTGCTGTGTATAAAGTGGCTGCTGCATTTGCCTACCAAACAGTCATGGCACTTCAGAAATACTGTAATTCAGTTTATGTGAATGACTTTGAGGTGTTGATTTTTAATAAGGTTATATATAAATGCAAGCCACTTTTCTTTATAGTTTTAATTTACAGTTTGCTTGCCAATAAATAAGTTGTAATCTTGATATTTCTTGGGGGCACTAAAGATAATGTAATCTGCAGAAAGTTAGGTCACTTCTTCAAGGTGGGCATTAATCACTTGTTTGCTCGTTGTCTGGTTAATATTTAGTTATGAAAGTGAACTGAGTTGTGAAACAGATCATTAACTTTAAATGTAGTTTGGGATGGATTGGCGTTGCGGTTAAGTGCCTGTGGTTGGTTAGTTGGACGGGAAAGGGATGATCAGAGTTTTAAAATATTGTAAGGAATGCTTTACCATTGAATTGTGCTTAATGAAATGCAGTTGCAATATTTTTTTTAAAGTGGTTGTGTTCCTATAATGCGAGGGTACTCATTATATGGCTTGTGAATCGACTGTGGTCCAAGTTTTTTTCTGGTGCTCTGCAGGATTCAAGACAATCATTTTTTTCTCCCATTTCCCCCCACTCTACTTCATCTAACCCTATCAGCAAAACTTACTCCTTTCTCTCTCATGTACTTGTCTAGCTTCCCCTGTAATGTATCTCTGTTGTTTGCCTCAACTACTCCATGTGGTAGCAAGTTCCATATTCTAACCACTCTCTGGGTAAAGAAGTTTCTCCTGAATTCCTTATTGAATTTATTAGTGACTATCTTATATTTATGACCTAGTTTTTGACTCCCCGACATGTATTTTTAATTGTATTCTTTTGTGCCGTTGTGGCAAGTGTGACATTCCATGCATGCCGATCCTCCATGCTAAGGCAAAGTGCAGTTCCAGCCTCTGCAAAACCTAGAGGGTTTTGGAAGGTTGGAAGGGATTCCAGGGGTCCGTGAAGTTATCAGATCTCCGTCTGTCTGGGAAGAGGCATATCTGGTGCACAGTATCTAGAGAATTCTGTATTCTATTTATTTTCTGTATTTGTTAACTTATGTTAATTATGTTCAAATGTTAATTATTTTCCTTTGGTACAAATGTGTCCTATCCACTTTATAAAATATTATTATTATGGTTACATTTAATGTTTATTGCCTTTTGCAAAGAACTTAAATGCTGGTATTTTGGGCCTGGCATTACCCAAACTTTATATTTGATGGGCAGCTATTCTAAATTCAGTTAAAGAGCGGGGGGCAGAGAAGGTTGTTGTTCATCAATACCGAGTGTTGGCATTTTGTACTCCCACATGAGCTAAGACATGGAGCTGAAAATAGGATGTTGAGGTTTGGCTGGCATATTTCATCAGCTCTCCTTTTTTATTGTATATGCTGACTGATTCACTGTGTGTTCAGCATGTTCTGTTTTATTTCTAATGTTTTTGATGTAGCTGGCTTTCTTTCTATCCGAAGGAGTTGCAGAACGCAACGAGGTGCTTCACAATAGGGGCAGAGAGGTCAACCATTGAGCAGGATATGACTATGGTTTTGAGGAGGCTTTTGAAGGTGCTCGCAAGATGGAGGAGTTTAGGAAGAGATTATGACTGGTCTCGTGTATTGTCGTCCTCAGTTAACCTGGCTGTAGCAGATTAGTAATAACAACAGAAGACGCTGGAAAAACTCAGCAGGCCAGGCAACATCCGTGGAGAGAGAAACAGAGTTAACGTTTCAGGTCGAAACCCTTCTTCAGAACTGAGGAAAAAAAGGCAGGAAATGAAACCGATTAAAAGGTAGTTTGGGGGCTGGGAAATGGGGGAGGGGATGAAAGAAAAGACATTAAGAGATATTCAAGGTGAGACGAGATGGTAATAGGACAGGTAAAGAAACAAACAATGGCTCTAGATGAAGTGTGAAATGTGCTGGCAGAATGAAAGACAGCTAGAATGTGGGAGAGAGGAAAAAACCAAAAGTGTGGATAAAAAAATATGAAAATATAATAGGGGCCGAGGTTATGATCTGAAATTGTTGAACTCGATATTGAGTCCGGAAGGCTGTAAAGTGCCTAATCGGAAGATGAGGTGCTGTTCCTCGAGCTTACGCTGGGTTTCCGTGGAACAATGCAAGAGACCGCAGACAGTGAGGTCTGAGTGGGAATGGAGCGGTGAATTGAAATGACAGGCGACCGGAAGTTCTCTCTCCCACATGGCAGCTGTCTTTCACTCTGCCAGCGCATTTCACACTTCATCTAGAGCCATTGTTTGTCTCTACCTGTCCTATTACCATCTCATCTTACCTTGAGTATCTCTTAATGTCTCTTCTTTCATCCCCTCTTCCATTTCCTAGCCCCACAAACTTGCTTTTTAATCTGTTTCATTTCCTGCCTTTTTTTCTCAGTTCTGAAGGGTTTCAACCTGAAACGTTGACTCTATTTCTCTCTCCACGGATGTTGCCTGGCCTGCTGAGTTTTTCCAGCGTCTTCTGTTGTTGTTTCGGATTTCCAGCATCCGCAGTATTTTACACTTGAAGTGAAGCCTACAGCCGGTAGACACTACGGACTCCTGCTGTCTGAGTGTAATTGCTTGCTTGTGTATTGGACTGGGAGCTGGTTTGAGACTGCCTAAGTTTACTTCATTTACAGGATGAAGCATTTCAGCCCACTTGCCTGGACTAGGTTCACATTCAGGGCAACAGATCGATAAGTGATTGTTCTATCCCCTGACTCTCCCTCTTTCCCCCACCTGCTGTTGTGCCAGTAACTCTGAATTTGAAGTTGATGCAGTGGCTAATCGCTGCTGATTGAATGCTCAATTGTGTCATCTATGTCAGGCACCAGTTTTTGTAATATGCATGTCATGTTTTGCAAATCGTTTCTCTTGTTACGTGACTTTTTAGTGGTGGTTACCAACCACATCTTAAATGGCTGGTCTTTCAGTGTATCTCCAGCAAGCTGCCTGTTGTCCAGTATTCTTTCCGAAAGGTCTGCGTACACAGCTGATATTTTCATAATTAAACATTTTAACAAAGGATACAGAAGCATCTTTTTTATTGGCTTTGAAGAATTAGCCAGATGGAATCATAAGCCTGTGTACCTGCAATACTCCTTTCACTGCATTTGTCAGCAGCATGAATTAAATCGCCAACAAAAATCAAGAATAGAACTACCGAAATTACCAAAGAGTCAAAGCAGCAATATTGTAATGCTGAGGAAGGAAATATTTAAGGAGGTGATTCCTTAAATTACTGTAAGTAGTAATTGCTGTAGGCACGACAAACGAAACTACAAAAACTGCAAGGTTTTCACAACAGGACAACGAATTTACAACCTGGCTATGCTTTATAAAGCACAGTTAATCACACAATAGTTTATTTGAAGTTTGAACACACTTCTTCCTGTCTGTATCTACTATAAGCTCTGGCAACCGCTTCCTATCTGTGACGGTGGCATTACTATTTATGCTTTTCTCCCCTGCCCCCACAACCTCTCGAGTCCTCCCAAGCAACTGAATTGATGCAGTTCCTTGGCTGAGAAGGCAGGCAGCCTGCTCCTCGATTTGTGCCAGTAACTCTAGGTCACTATCATCCACTCAAAGTCACTTGCCCAACAATTTAGTGATTTTTTATTTGTCCCCCTCCCTCCTTGCAAGGAATCATCTGGCTTTTGTCTGCCTACCCCTCCCCTTGTGGTGTTGGCGCGAACATAAGAAATAGGAGCAGGAATAGGCCACTTGGCCCCTTGAGCCTGCTCCACCATTCAATAAGATCATGGCTGATCTTGGGCTCAAAGCCACTTCCCTGCCCACTCCCTATAACCCTTCACTCCCTTATCTTGCAAAAATCTGTCTATCTCCACCTTAAATGTATTTAATGATCCAGCCTCCACGGCTCTCTGGGGCAGAGAATTCCACAGATTTACGACCCTCTGAGAGAAGAAATTCCTCCTCGTCTCAGTTCTAAAAGGGTGACCCGTTATTCTGAAACTATGCCCCGAGTTCTAGATTTCCCCACGAGGGGAAACATCCTCTCTGCATCTACCTTGTCGAGCCCCCTCAGTATCTTATGTTTCAATAAGATCACCTCTCATTCTTCTAAATTCCAATGAGTATAGGCCCAACCTGCTCAACCTTTCTTCATACGTCAACCCCCTCATCTCAGGAATCAACCATGTGAATCGTCTCTGAACTGCCTCCAATGCAAGTATATCACACAGAAACCACAGAAACCCCATAGTGCAGATAGAGGCCATTTCGGCCCATCGAGCCTGCACCGACACACATCCCACCCGATCCCCGTAACCCCATGTATTTAATCCCCCTAACACTAAGGGTCAATTTATCATAGCCAATCAACCTAACTCGCACATCTTTGGACTGTGGGAGGAAACCGGAGCACCCGGAGGAAACCCACGCAAACACTGGGAGAATGTGCAAACTCCACACAGACAGTCACCCGAGGCCGGATTCGAACTCGGGTCCCTGGCGCTGTGAGGCAATAGTGCTAACCACTATGCCACCGTGCTGCCCTCCTTCAGGTATATCCCACAATGGCATTAGGTAGGGAATTCAGGATATTAACCCAGCGATGATGAACAAATGATATCTGTCCAACGGCAGGATGCTGTGGCCTAGAAATTCGGTGGGCTGCGCCACCAGTTAGCACCTAAAGAGGGCACTCAGTGGCTTTAGCGCCACTGGCCACGCCTCCCGCGATATTTAGCTGGGGCGCTAATGGCGGCGTTAGCCTGTTGCGCTGCGCCGCCACCGATGACTTGTGTGCGCAGCGCCCCGCTACCGCCCCGATCGCGATATTTGGTAGCGCATGCCTCTGTAGCGCCGTTTGCAAATCGCGCCCGGTTCACGGGGCCTACCTGTGGCGGGAGTGGCACAAATTAAGGTGGAGGTGCGGGGTGGCCGTTTTTTTCGGCGGCCGCCTGCCAGCACCTCCATCCCCGGCCTCCTGATCTCCCCCCGCGGCAGTGCCGGCTGTTTTCCGAGAGCCCGGCACTCGCGATCTCTGATCGTGCTGGTGCAGGCCCCTCCCCCTTAAGAATGGGAGGAAGGCCTGCAGTACCACAGCGCGCCGCGCCGCAGCGTGTGGCGCTGCGGCACGTTGCGCTGCGATATTCAGTTTCAGCGCCCTAAGAGGGACGCGGAGCGCCTCGAGCAACGCCCCGTGTCCCTCTTGGGGCGCACAAGCTGAATTTCCGGCGATCGCTGCTGCTCCGATCGCAGCGGTAATTCCGGTGCCCAGGTGAGCTGGGCACCCCGTTTGCAGCTCCACCGAATTTCTCCCCCTGTGTGACTTGGAGGGGAAATTTGAGGTCACTGTGTTCCCATGTCATATCTGCTCTTGTCCTTCTTGCTGGTAGAGGTGGCAGGGTCAGGAGGTGCTGCGAAGTTACCCTGGTGGGTTGCTGCAGTGCGTACTATAGATCCTGCATACTGCAGATACAGTATGCTGGTGGTGGAGAGGGTAGATATTGAGTCCAGCAACAGGGATGTCGATCAAACTACCTGTTCTGTCATAGATGATGTTGAACTTCATGAGTGTTGTAGCTGCACTCATTCAGGAGAGTGATGAGTATTCCAGGGCTCCGGCCTGGAGCGTGATGTAGATGGTGGAGATGCTTTGAGGGATCAGGAGCCTTTCTGCTTGTTGCAGAGTTCCCAGTCTCTGCCCTGTGTTGACACGGCTGGTCCAGTTCAGCTTCTGGTCAATGGTGATCTATAAGATGTTGCTAAATGGGGACTCGATGATGATGCTGCCATTAAAGATCAAGGGAACATCGTCATTACCTGGCACATGTGTGACTTAAATGTTGTTTGTCCCTTGTCAGCTCAGGCTTGGATGTTATCCAGCTCCTACTGCTGGCTGGCACCTTCATTATCGGAGCAGTTACAAATGGAGCTGAACACTGGAATTTTATTACAACTGCAATCTTGTTTACACAACGTTGGACGTTCTTTTAACCTCATCACGACTAGGTTTTTATACACCAAGTGAACTATTTTTTTGACTTGTATGTCTACCTATTTGTCCATGCCAGCAACATTGACTTTCCTTTTACACTAGTAATGTTTTTTTAAATTTGTTCCTGGGATGTGGGCATCACTAGCAAGGCCAGCATTTATTGCCCATCCCTAATTGCCCTTGAGAAGGTGGTGGTGAGCCACCTTCCTGAACCGCTGCAGTCCGTGTGGTGAAGGTACTCCCACAGTGCTGTTAGGGAGGGAGTTCCAGGATTTTGACCCAGCGACGATGAAGGAACGGCGATGTACTTCCAAGTCAGGATGGTGCGTGACTTGTGTAAGGCTTAAATCTACAACCTTCTGACTCAGAGGCGATAGTGATACCACGGAGCCATGGCTAGCACAAAAACGGTCACTAGAAACGGGGTGCTCATCTTCCAGTTTACTGTTCTGACAAAGTATCTCGCCCCAAAAGTTAACCTATCTTTCTATTTCGGATGCTGCCTAACCCACTGTGTAGTTTTCAGCATTTTCTGTTTTTATTTCATATTTCTATGTCTGCAAATGGAGTCAGTTTGCCGATAAATGCACTTAAAACACAATGCTGGAAATGCACAGCTAGTTCATAAGATATCTTTATATTTCAGATACTGAACGTATTGCGTTTAACCTTTCATCAGATGACCGATTGCTGGAGCAGTTTATAACTGTCATCTTGACCCTATAGTTAGCTTACTTGCCAGCTTTGTGTTGGGCTACAAGTACCAAGTACTGTAAGTACCAAGTGCTTTGTAGAAAACTATTCTCAGGAAAACTCCAACATATTACACCTCTACAATGATAGAATATGGGCCAGATCCTTTGATTCCTGAATGGTGAGCTCCTAGCTTCCATCATCCCACCGTGAGTAAAAGAAAGACTTGCAAAATAGCACCCTTCACAACTTCTGAACGTCCCAAAGTGCTTTACAACCAATTAAATACTTTTACAGTGTAGTCACTGTTGTAATGTAGGTGTGCACAGCAAGCTCCCAAAACATCAACAACAACAACTTGTAATCATATAGTGCCTTTAACGTAGTAAAACGTCCCAAGGCGCTTCACAGGAGTATTATAAAGCAAAAAAATTGACACCGAGCCACATAAGGAGAAATTAGGGCAGATGACCAAAAGCTTGGTCAAAAAGGTAGGTTTTAAGGAGCGTCTTAAAGGAGGAGAGCGAGGTAGAGAAGCGGAGAGGTTTAGGCAGGGAATTTCAGAGCTTAGGGCCTAGGCAACAGAAGGCACGACCACCTATGGTTGAGTGATTATAATCAGGGATGCTCAAGAGGGCAAAATTAGAGGAGCGCAGATATCTCGGTGGTGGGGTGGGAGGGTGGGGGTTGTGGGGCTGAAGGAGATTAGAGGTAGGGAGGGTTGAGGCCATGGAGGGATTTGAAATCAAGGATGAGAATTTTGAAATCGAGGCATTGCTTAACCGGGAGCCAATGTAGGTCAGTGAGTACAGGGTTGATGGCGAACGGGACTTGGTGTGAGTTAGAACACGGGCAGCCGAGTTTTGGATCACCAAGTTTACGTAGGGTAGAATGTGGGAGGCCAGCCAGGAGTGCGTTGGAATAGTCAAGTCTAGAGGTAACAAAGGCAAGGATGAGGGTTTCAGCAGCGGATGAGCTGAGGCAAGGGCGGAGATGGACGATGTTACGGAGGTGAAAATAGGCGTGAATATGTGGTCGAGTGCTCATTTCAGGGTCAAATATGACACCAAAGTTGTGAACAGTGTGGTTCAGCCTCAGACAGATGTTAGGGAGAGGGATGGAGTCAGTGGCTAGGGAACGGAATTTGTGGTAGGGACTGAAAACAATGGCTTCAGTCTTCCCAATATTTAATTGGAGAAAATTTCTGCTCATCCAGAACTGGATAGTCAGACAAGCACTCTGACAATTTAGAGACCGTGGAGGGGTTGAGAGAAGTGGTAGTGAGGTAGAGCTGGGTGTCATCAGTGTACATGTGGAAACTGACCCTGTGTTTTCGGATGATTTCGCCAAGGGGCAGCATGTAGATGAGAAATAAGAGGGGGTCAAGGATAGATTCTTGGGGGACACCAGAGGTAACGATGTGGGAGCGGGAAGAGAAACCGTTGCAGGTGATTCTCTGGCTGTGATTAGATAGATAAGAATGGAACCAGGCGAGTGCAGTCGCACCCAGCTGGATGACAGTGGAGAGGTGTTGGAGAAGGATGGAGTGGTCAACCATGTCAAAGGCTGCAGACAAGTCAAGAAGGACGAGGAGGGATAATTTACCTTTGTCACAGTCACAAAGGATGTCATTTGTGACTTTGATGAGAGCCATTTCGGCACTGGCAGGGGCGGAAACCTGATTGGAGGGATTCAAACATGGAGTTGCGGGAAAGATGGGCACGGATTTGGGAGGCGACAACATGTTGAAGGACTTTGGAGAGGAAAGGGAGGTTGGAGATGGGGTGGTAATTTGCAAGGACGGAGGGGTCAAGGGTTGTTTTTTTGAGCGGGTGGTGATGACGGTAGATTTGAGGGAGAGGGGGCAGTACCTGAGGAGAGAGAACCATTAACAATGTCAGCTAAAATGGGAGCCAGAAAAGGAAGTTGGATGGTCAGCAGTTTGGTGGGAATAGGGTTGAGGGAGCAGGAAGTGGGTCTCATGGACAAGATGAGCGCGGAGAGGTCATGAGGAGAGATCGGAGAGAAACTGGAGAAAGATGTGAGTTCAGGGCTAGGGCAGGGGGGAACCTTAGAGGAAGTTTGGCCCAGTGGGCTAGGGGAAGGAAGGGAAGTGGCAGAGGCAGCTGAACGGATGGTCTCAATCTTCGCGACAAAGAAGTCCATGAACTCCTCACACTTGTCGGAGGTGAGGGTGGAGGAGACAGGGGAGAGGGGTTTAAGAAGACGGTTAACAGTGGAGAATAGAAGCTGGGGTTTATCTTTGCATTCCTGCCTCTCTCTCCAAGTGAAGTCCAACACCCTGTGGGACCCACAAAAGCATAAGTCTCTGATTATCATCAAAGGTCTTCAGCATTTTATCTTATTTAGTATGTAATGCCTGTTAGAATGGACATAATGTAAAGGCCACATTAGTTACCTTCTGCTTAATGTATTCAGATGGGTAATTTAATTGATGCACCTTTGAAACACTGGGATTCTGGAAGTGACCAGACTTCTTTAATTCCCGATTTCCCCCCCCCCCCCCTTCCCTGCATAGATAACGCTTCTATTTTGATCCCTAAGGGCTCATTGTTCTTGCTGTAACTGTCCATTGGATCATTGACCCACTGTTACTGAGAGAGGACCACCTTGTTCCATGTTGGAGTGTTATGCTTTTAGCAGGAGCTTGCTGCAACTAGCTGGTGTCCTGCTGTAATTAAACCTATTTGAGTTTTTGTTGCCCCCCTCCACCACTCCCTTTTGAACTGAACAAGTAATTACTGAGGAATTTGATATCATTTCCTTATCAGACAGCGTCTTGATGTTTTGGAGAATTCTTGAAATTAAAGCTAAACTTCTATTTCACATGTCTACGTGTCTCTTTATCTCATTAGTAATGTGTGTTTATTTCTGCTGAGACAGTCTGTATTCTGTTTGGTTTTTTTTGCTTGTATTAGTATTTACCGTATTCGCTGCTTAATTTATCATGTCTAATCTTCTAACCCTTTACATAAGCTGTTTAGTTAGGAAACTGGGCAAACCTGCTGCTGTGCTGACATTTTTAAAACTGGACTTCAACCTTCCTGATATTTAAAGAAAATTAGGGATTGGTAACTTAGGAGAGATTGGATAAAATATTTTTTCATCCCTTTGTTCTGAAGTCGCTGGAGTGGGACTTGAACCTATGACCTCCTGACTCAGGCAGTGGTGCTTCCAACTGAGCCACAGCTGACATTTGCATTTACTTGCATGATGTGCCACATTTTAATTGCAAATTTATTTTTCTAGTGCAGGGTTTTTATCAGTACCACAGTGACCTGGTTATCTCCCAATGTAAAATTCAGAATGTTCTGTCATTTTGCTTGCTGACTGGGAAAACTTGATTTGTACCCCCAAGTATGAAAGGGGGAAAAATTCGGTTGCTTTGCGCCTGGGTGCGGCGATGTTTGCGCCGCTTGCGAAATTGACCAGACATTTGCGGCGGCGTTAAACACTACCGCCATGATCTCCTGCGCCTGCAGATCGTGACGTCAGTCAAGCATGCAACACCCCGGTAGCGCCCCGGACCAGATATTGAGTGGCGCTCTCTGCCTTTCCGCCTGCCGCTAGCAACGACGGGTAGAGGGGAACGTTTTGCAATTGGGAAGGGACTGGGGCAGTGCTATTAAAAGGCGGCCGCTTCCTGCCTTTTTTTGTTGGCGACAATTTTGCACTACGCATTCTGAGAGAGAGAGACTTCTGGAGGGATTCAAAGCAGTGTGAAGGAGTTTTGGGTACTGAGCAGCACTTTGCAGGTTCATTTTGATTTGACCTTCCTTGCATCGATTTAGAAGAGACTATGGGGGCTGCACTCTGAGCTCTTTCCCTGAACCTCTCCATTGTTCTTTCCAGCAGATTTGATGTACAGGTCTCTCCAGGCCGAGATTCAAGGCTGCAATGAGCAGGGTGTGGATGGAGAGCAAGATCGACCCTCCCCTTTAAGAACTGGCTGGCGCCAGTGTGTCTGTGTTCCATTGCTGACTGACATGAGCTTAGCCAGCGGTCTGAGGTAGCGCCTCGCTCCTCAGCGTTAGTGCCCTAAGAGAGGTGTGTAGCGCCTGATCTTGTGCTCCAATCACCTCCAGGGGCGATAGAAGCCAAGTTTGCAGCCGGAGACGATAATTAGCACCAGGCGTTAAACTTTGCGCCCGGCCGATAATTGCGCCCCAAATGGGGTGATACCGAATTTATCCCCCCAGGTCTCAAAGCTCTCTGGGAGAGTTGTCCACTAAGTCACATTTTTCTGTTCATTCCCCATACCCTTTTACATTTTTCTAATAGTTATCTACGTCCTTTTTAAAACTATTATGGATTCTGCTTCCACCCTATGTTTGGTGGGACATTCCATGTCCTAACAATGCTCTGCATAAAAGTATTTCTCCTAACCTCTCCCCTGTACTTAAAAGACGAGGCTTTCAATGTTCCCAAAAAGAGTAGTAAGCCTGAAGATTTGGGAGGGTTTTAAAAATCAGCAAAGGATGTGACCAATAAATTGATAGAAGGAGAAAATGGAATATGAGAGTAAACACACAGGAAATATAAAAACAGATTGTAAGAGCTTTTACAAGTATGTAAAAAGGAAAAGATTAGCGAAATTAAACGTGGGTCCCTCAGAGGCAGAGACAGGAGAAATTATAATGGGGAATAAAGAAATAGCAGAGACGTTAAACAATATTTCGTGTCTGTCTTCATAGTAGAAGACACAAAGAACATACCAGAAATTGTGGGGAACCTAGGGTCTAATGAGAGTGAGGAACTTAAAGTAATTATATTTGTAAAGAAAAAGTACTGGAGACATTAATGGGACTAAAAGCAGACGAATCCCTTGAACCTGATGGCCTACATCCTAGAGTTTTAAAAGAGGTGGCTGCAGAGCTAGTGGATGCATTGGTTTTGATTTTCCAGAATTCCCTAGATTCTAGAATGGTCCCCGTGGATTGCAAGATAGAAAATGTAACCCCGTTGTTCAAGAAAGAAGGGAGCGTGAAAACAGGGAATTATAGGCCAGTTAGCCTGACGTTAGCCTTTCGTGATTGGAGATACTAAGAAATTTTTATTGGTCTGGTTGTAGCAGCCATTGTATGTGTGAGAATTCAGCTGTTTATGAGGGGTGTTTGAGCAGGAGGAGTTATTATGTGGCTGTCGTTAGAGTTGCCAATCCAGGCCCACCAACAGCTGGGAAACAACGACTATTACACAGGTGCCAATACAACCCAAGATGGGCAGGATGCCAGAGGATGCCTGGCACTCATGGATCTGTACCCAAACAAGGAATTTTTGAAAACAAGTCGCAGTTCACGCACTCTGTGATAAGCTATCCAATGGCCATTATCCGTGTGGGAGTCTCAACCGTAAGTCAGCAGGCATCAAAGCTAAGCATGATCTTGATATCTGTGCGTATGTATTTACAGCAGGCAGAACAGATTAACGCACGGCCCTACGGGGCGTGTGCCCAGGGGCCCCAGACAAATATGGCAGGACCCTGCGCAAATGTGGGGCTCGTTTTAAAGAATCGGGGGGAGTTGTTACAGGGGTGTGAGAGGGGCGCCGTATGTTCTTGGGGCCCCAAGAATATGGCTCTGCCAGCAGGTGGTCTCAACTTGGTTCTATATAAATTGACACTTTTTTCAGGTGTTGCTGCAGTTTTTTGCTCATAAAGTTCCCAATGCAGGAAATATGTTGTATTGATGCAGTGAGATTTATAATAGGACAATAAAACATAGCTGGCTTGATTCATGCTCCCTTGCCTGACAGACCGATTAGTAAATCATAGATTGCATTCTCATAAATGAAATAATCTCATCCTCTGAATCCTGCTGCCTCCCAAGTCATCATTGACATTATTTTGAAATTTATGAAGCTTTTGTGTTTGCCTGGAGTTCTGTTAAATTAATATTTTAATTAATTTCTGATGACTCTTTCCTTCCAGGAAGAAATGGTGTAATCTAACAATGTGCAGAACCTTGGTAATCTCATTAAATATTGTTGAAGTCCAATAATAAGAGAACAAATGAAAATAACTGGCATTGCAGATCCCAAATGTGCCCCCGCCCCTGGCATCTACTTGTTGCAAGATGCCAGTGATTTTTTTCATGTGTAATTCTTGACGGTGAATGTTAGAAGGCTATTTGACGATGGGATCATCACAGCTAAATTCAATTCTTTCCTCTCCCAAAGTCCACCCACATGCGCTTCCAGCAGGGATTGCTGAGATCAGCGAGCTCCGTACATATTGGCGATTGAAACTGGGACTTTTCCCGGCTCAGCTGCTCACTGCCTTAACCAGCTTAACCATTGGTGGAACGGCACCAAGTGTTGTGCTAACTGAAGTTATCCCTGTTTTGACAATATTAAAAAAAATATATATATGTATTTGGATCTGTTTTTCCTGTACATTTGGTATCAATGCAAAGTGGTTTTAATACCAACACTAAACTTGTGTAGTGCAGTTCAGTTGTTCATGCTTGACCTGATTCTGGCAGCGTGAGATACCCTCTTCAGGGACTATTGCTTCACTTCACTTCTGTGTTGAGGATGAGCCCTGTCTCCAAATTAGAATGACATTTGCACCTTAACTGCAGTATTAAGCGAGATCATTTTGTATGGATACTGCAGTACTGTCAACACACCCTTAATGGACTGTCTTTGTTCTATTGGATGATCCACAGTTCCAACCTTTTATACTCTTTTTATTCTTAAATTGTGCCCTCTTCTTTCAATAGTAGCAGTTGCAGAGCATTGTGACATTGAAAATGAGATCATTGATGTTCGAATGCAATAAACTGTTCCCTAAAACTAGTAACTATTATTAATGTAACCTATCCAGTTTATTTTACTTTAAATGTTTCTTATTGACAGACTGTGGGGTGGAAATTCCTTTTTAGGCCTGTGTTTGGATCTGAAATGGGCTCGAGCAAGGAGCGCATGCACGAACCCGGGACCCCGGTGACTGGCCCAACATTGGGACCCGAGCTGCACTAATATTATTTGGGCAAGCTGCCAGCGCCTCCACAGGCAGCTCGCCCATTTTAAGAAAGTTAATACTGGACCTCTTGCCTCGCCGCCAGTGGCCTGAAGGTATGTCCAGGGGTTGGAGCAGCAACAGGGGATGGTGATGGGGCGGGGGGGTGTGGTAATTGGGATACTGTGGAGCCGGGGCAGCACTTCTGATCATGGTTCAATAGCAGAATTTTTAAATTTATATTTAAAAAAAAAACTTACCCACCACCCAAGAATGCTGAGCGGAACAGACCCGGCACCACTCGTCCCTATCCAATTTCAGCAAAGGGGCCCTCATTTGCATATATAAGGGGCTGAACTGCTGTTTTACGTAGCAGTCAGTGGCTCAGTCCTGAACATTTCAATTGACGCAGCCTTTTTAGAGAGAGAATTCCAGATTTCCACTACCCTTTGGCTGTAAAAGTGCTTCCTGTTTTCACCCCCTAACGGCCTAGCGCTCTCTTTCAGATTATGTCCTCTTGTTCTGGATTCCCCCGCCGGAGGAAATAGTTTGTGTTTGTGCCCTATCAAATTCCTTTATCATTTTAAACACCTCGATCAGATCACCCCTCAACCTTCTAAACTTAAGGGAATGTATTATGTCCGTGTATAATTGAGACACGGACAGCAGGAGTTGATTTAAACAAGTCTTTACTGAATGGAGTCAATCGGGAAACTGAAACTACAGAGGCTTGCTAGCGCCTTTTATACAGGGGTGGTCACTGCCGGTACTGCAGTCTGAGACCAATTATTCTCTTAAAGGTACATACACAACAGAATGTAATCCAAGTTATGCAGCCTGTCTTCATAATTTAACCCTTTAAGGCCGGTGTCATTCTGGTAAATCTACACTGAACCCTTTGAGAGTCCAATAGATCCTTCCTGGGGTGCGGTGCCCAGAACTGAATGCAACAATCCAGATGGAGTCTTGACTTTTTTTTTAAGACATTTTGTAGTCTCTTGCCATTTAGAAAGAATGTTGGTTTGTCTTTCTTGGATCCAAAGTGGACAATCGTATACTTCCCCACATTGAACTTAATCTGTCACAGTTTTGCCCACTCACTTAATCTGCCTATGTCCCTTTGTAACTTCATGTTCTGACATACATAACTTACTGTTCCTCCTAACGTAGTGTCATCTGCTTCACTCTAGCTGAATATGAGGAAACAGTTTGTACCAATAGATTCTTGCAGTATGTTCCTGTTGTTTCTACTTTAACTGGAGAAGCTGCATTGTAAGCAGTGTAGATGGAAGCATATAATTACAAAGAGATATTAATAGATTAAGCGAATGGGCAAAACTGTGGCAATAGGATTTCAATGTAGGCCATCCACTTTGGACCTAAAAAAGATAGAACAGGGTACTTTCTAAATGGTGAAAAGCTAAAAACACTGGAGGTCCAAAGAGACTTGGGGATCCATGTACTGTACATCGATCATTAAAATGTCATGGACAGGTACAGAAAATAATCAGACAGGCTAATGGAATGCTGGCCTTTATATCTGGAGGACTAGAATACAAGGGGGTAGAAGTTATGCTGCAGCTATACAAACCCTGGTTAGACCACACCTGGAGTACTGTGTTCAGTTCTGGGCACCACACCTTAGGAAGGATATAGTAGCCTTTGAGGGAGTGCAGCGTAGGTTTACCAGAACGATACCTGGACTCCAAGGGTTAAATTATAAAGAGAGATTACACAAACTAGGGTTTGTGTAATTTAGAAGGTTAAGGGGTGATTTGATGTAAGTTTTCAAGATATTAAGGGGAACTGATGGGGTAGATAGAGAGAAACTCTTTCCGCTGGTTGGGGAGTCTCGGACTAGGGGAGCACAGTCTAAAAGTTAGAGCCAGACTTTTCAGGAGTGAAGTTGGGAAACACTTCTACACGCAAAGGGTGGTAGAAGTTTGGAATTCTCTGCCGTACATGGCAATTGATGCGAGGTCAGTTGTTAATTTTAAACCTGAGATTGATAGATTTTTGCTAACCAAAGGTATGAAGGGATATGGGGTAAAGGTGGGTAGATGGTGTTAGGTTACAGATCAGCCATGATCTCATTGAATGGCGGAACAGGCTCGAGGGGCTAAATGGCCTCTTCCTGCTCCTGTGTTCCTAAAAAGCTGAAAACTCATTCATAGATCTGATTATAAGCTTATGATCTGCAAAAGCTAGCAGTAACACAGGCATTCTAAAATTGGTAAATTTTAGGGAGATTCGGGGGAATGCTCCTATGGGTCTATTTTAAGCAATTTTGTACTTCACAATTGATCGAATCCAAATCTGAAAACAAAGAACAACCAAATGACATTTGGATTTTTAATAGATCAACCAGATCACCCGAACCACTCCCATGTCCACTCATCTGATCCAGTTTACAGAGGTACTCTACCCCCTCTGGACCCATTTACAGAGTCACTGTACCCCATCCAAATTCCTGCTTTTTCTTCCTGTACTCCCAGTTTGTAGTGACATTTTTCCTCTTCCCTTCTCCCAGTTCAACCTGGTTACCTCCTCCTACTCTGATCTAGTTCAAGCTGGTTTTCTTCTTACCCTCAATTAAAGCTGCCACTCTTTCCCCTTTCAGTCACCTCAATTCAAGCTGGCATAATCCCTCTAGTTCATGTTCGCAATCTTCTCCCACCTTCCCAGTTAATCCTCCCCAACTCCAAAGTGCTGCTTCCAATTTCTGACCCTTCCCCTTCATTTCCCTCTTTTCTCTCCCCTTCATTTCATCACCTCTTCCTTCAGTGCCACTCTGGTCACTGAATGCCGTCGGTGGGAAGTTGTGTGTAACGCTGATGGATGGTGTGCATGTGAAGGGTATCTGAGCTTCATCAGGGAGATTTTGAGGTCAAAACTACATTCAGCCACGAAGCACACACTGAACTGAAAATGTCAATAGGCTGGATTACATTTTAAATAGAATTCCCTTTTCCTAACAGTTTGGTTGCTGAAGGCCTCATGGCAGCGGTTGTGTAAACACCAGTTTTGGTTCCAAGTTGCCTAATAGAACAAAGAGGCACAGTAGCACATTTGAGGACAAACAGAGCAGGTGGCAGTTAGCAAAGTTAAACCTAATACATGTCTGTTTTCTGGTAACCCACACACAAAATGTTTTTCTTTCGGTGAGATTTTTTTTTTAAGCTAAAGTGACCATTCTTCACAAGAATGCTTGAGATGTTCAATAGTGGTGCAGTAACTACATATGGAAAGATGCATTTGACATACAACCTACAACCGTCCGAGGTATCTGCGCTCTTCCAATTCTGGCCTCCTGTACATCCCCGATTTTCATTGCTCCACCATTGGCGGCCGTGTCTTCAGCTGCCTAGGCCCTAAGCTCTGGAATTCCCTCTTTAAACCTCTCTACCTCTCTCTAATCCTTTAAGACGCTCCTTAAAACCTACCTCTTTGACCAAGCTTTTGGTCAGCTGTCCAAATACCTCCTTATGTGGCTCGGTGTCAAAATTTGTTTGATAACACTCCTGTGAAGTGCCTTAGGACGTTTTATTGCGTAACAGGCGCTATACAAATACAAGTTGTTTGACTGTTCATCCCTGGTTAGAAGGTTTTAAAAATTTGTTTGAGATGTGGGTGTCGCTGGCAAGGCCAGCATTTATTGCCCATCCCTAATTGCCCTCGAGAAGGTGGTGGTGAGCCGCCGCCGCCGCCTTGAACTGCTGCAGTCTGTGTGGTGAAGGTACTCCCACAGTGCTGTTATGGAGAGAGATCCAGGATTTTGACCCAGCGATGATGAAGGATGGGCGATATACTTCCAGGATGGTGTGTGACTTGGAGGGGAACTTGGAGGTGGTGGTGTTCCCGTGCAGCTGCTGCCCTTGTCCTTCTAGGCGGAAGAGGTCGCGGGTTTGGGAGGTGCTGCCAAAGAAGCCTTGGCGAGTTGCTGCAGTGCATCTTGTAGATGGGTGATGTAGTTGCTGTATGAAGTGTCATACATTGATGTACTGCATAAAGTTTAGACCCACTCCACAGATTTGGGCACAAAATCTAGGCTGACACAACAGTGCAATACGGAGGGAATGGTGCACTGTCAGAGGTGTCTTCTTTCAGTTGAGACGATAAACCAAGATCCAATCTTCCTTCAGGTGGATGAAAAAGATCCAATTCACTATTTTGACGGAGAGCAGGGGAGTTCTCATTTATCCTTCAACCAACATCACTGAAACAGATTATTTGGTCATCATCATATTGTTGTTTGTGGGACCTTGCTGTATGCAAATAGGCCGCCGCGTTTCCTGCAGTAACTGCACTTCAAAAGCACTTGTTTGGCCTGATGTTATGAAAGGTGCTATATAATATAATGCTTGATTGGCACCCCATCCACCACCTTAAACATGCACTCCCTCCACCACCGGCGTACCCTGGCTGCAGTGTGTACCATCTACAAGATGCACTGCAGCAACTCGCCAAGGCTTCTTCGGTAGCACCTCCCAAACCCGCGACTTCTACCACCTAGAAGGACAAGGGCAGCAGGCGCATGGGAACACCACCACCTCCAAGTTCACCTCCAAGTCACACACCATCCTGACTTGGAAGCATATTGCCGATCCTTCATCATCGCTGGGTCAAAATCCTGGAACTCCCTCCCTAACAGCACTGTGGGAGCACCTTCACCACACGGACTGCAGCGGTTCAAGAAGGCGGCTCACCACCACCTTCTCGAGGGCAATTAGGGATGGGCAATAAATGCTGGCCTTGCCAGCGACGCCCAGATTCTATGAACGAATAAAAAAAAAATAAAGGCAAGTCTGTCTTTAGGTAATGGGGTAAGAGCTCTGTTTTATTTAAATCCCAGACTTTATTCATCAGAAGTAAACAGACTGGGGAGAAGGAAAATGCAGCAACTGTTGATGCGTAGTTCATGAATAACATAGTGTGTATAAATGGGAGTCCTTCTTTTCAGTTCAATCGATTATTTAGATGTACAACTAAAATAAGTTAAGTAACAAAAGCTGTGTCTGTTGCCGAGTTTTAAGCTGTCTTGCTGTGCATGTTGGAATTCAGTGATAAGATGCCATTATTTGCATTTATCACCCCAGAATAAAATAGTAACAGGTATTCTAGACATACAGCAGTGCTAAATCTGTTTATCTCTCTGCTTCACCAGGCTTTTTTTTATCAGGCACCACAGTTGCCGTATTTTACTTGAAATGTCAAATTTTATCTTTTGTATCAGTTTGAGGTAACGTAAAACTTAAAAAAAGCACATAATGTTTTTGAATTTTCTGCGTGATGTTCCATATGTAATTGTTTGGCATTACTGTGTCACCTGATGCTCTCTAATGGTCTTGATCTTCTGAGCCTGTGTTTAAAATCTGTTGCAGAGTATTTTTGGAATTCAGAACAAGAAACAGGCCTTTGAAATTGCAACGTGACATTGCAGCGTGACATTGCAGATTAGCCAAATGTGCCACCTCCTAGCAGCAGAACTCGAATTTACAATTGGTTGATGAATGTTTTTAAGGGAGGACTGAACCCGAGGGACAGGCTGCACCTGCGACTGTCCCTCTGTCTCTTGTCCTCTCACTTTCTATTGCACGTGCTCTCTGTCTCACGTAAGCTTGTGCTCGCGTTAACTCGCATGTCTCGAGCATGGCGGCTTCTCCCTCCCCCTCTCGCGCTCGCTCTCCCTCCCCCTCTCGCGCTCGCTCTCCCTCCCCCTCTCGCGCTCGCTCTCCCTCCCCCTCTCGCGCTCGCTCTCCCTCCCCCTCTCGCGCTCGCTCTCCCTCCCCCTCTCGCGCTCGCTCTCCCTCCCCCTCTCGCCCTCGCTCTCCCTCCCCCTCTCGCCCTCGCTCTCCCTCCCCCTCTCGCCCTCGCTCTCCCTCGCCCTCGCTCTCCCTCCCCCTCTCGCCCTCGCTCTCCCTCCCCCTCTCGCGCTCGCTCTCCCTCCCCCTCTCGCTCTCTCTCGCGCTCGCTCTCCCTCCCCCTCTCGCTCTCTCTCGCGCTCGCTCTCCCTCCCCCTCTCGCGCTCGCTCTCCCTCCCCCTCTCGCGCTCGCTCTCCCTCCTCTCTCGCGCTCGCTCTCCCTCCCCCTCTCGCGCTCGCTCTCCCTCCCCCTCTCGCGCTCGCTCTCCCTCCCCCTCTCGCGCTCGCTCTCCCTCCCCCTCTCGCGCTCGCTCTCCCTCCCCCTCTCGCGCTCGCTCTCCCTCCCCCTCTCGCGCTCGCTCTCCCTCCCCCTCTCGCGCTCGCTCTCCCTCCCCCTCTCGCGCTCGCTCTGTCTATCTCTCTCTCTCTCTTTCCCCCCCCACCCCCCCTCCTCAAAAGGCAAATTACTGCGGATGCTGGAAATCTGAAATATAAACTGGAAATACGCAGCAGGTTAGGCAGAATCTGTGGAGAGAGAAACAGAGTTAACATTTCAGGTTGGTGACCTTTTGTCAGAAATGGAAAATATTAGAGATGTAACAGGTTTTAAGTAAGTACAGAGGCGGGGAAAGGGGCGGAAAGTACAAAAGGGAAGGTCTGTGATAGGGTGGAAGGCAGGAGTGATTAAATGACAAAAGGGAAAATGACAAAAGTGTAAGGCAAAAGGGAGTGGTAATGGAACAAGTAAAGAAACAAAAGGTGTGTCTAGAGGACCTGTAAATGGCAACAGCGGAATCATTGCCACCACCTGCTGTCCGAAAAAATGGAAGCAGTGGTTAGCACTGTTGATTGGTCCCCCAGCAAACACACACAACCCACACTCCCTCTTAGCTGGCCCAGTCCCAAGTTCCTCGTGTTTGATCACCGACAGGATGCAGTGTTCTTGCTTCTCCGGATGTACCTGCCCCCAACCTGGTACATTTTGACACTTGCCATGCTACACACCCAACCGTTGCATGTTTTCTTCACTGAATTTGTATGTATCAGTAGCATAGACACAGAAACATACAGAAGACAGAGGAAAGGGCAGACTTTGAGAAAGGAAAAAGGATTGTCAACAAGTCGGGAGATAAACATATAGGTCTGGACACTACAGCAAAAGAAAGCATTTGAGGTGGCCATGCACAGTGAGAAAGATGAAA
This sequence comes from Somniosus microcephalus, assembly GCF_052327205.1. Taxonomy (NCBI): domain Eukaryota; kingdom Metazoa; phylum Chordata; class Chondrichthyes; order Squaliformes; family Somniosidae; genus Somniosus; species Somniosus microcephalus. Next base: position 41,514,601 of record NC_140991.1, on the reverse strand, counting down.
AGGGAGTCAGAAAAATTAGAGAGTGACCTCTACAAGAGACAGATTTTTTATTTTTGCTTGTGAGCAGCATGTTTCTACAGTAAAAGTCCATAAAGTTATTGGAATCCGTAAAATTTTATTTGAGGTTTCAGCTGTGACTCAGTGGTAACACTCCAGCCTCTTGAGTCAGATGGTTGTGTGTTCAAGCCCCACTCCAGAGGCTGGCGCACATAATCTATGCTGGCACTTCAGTCCAGTACTGAGGGAGTGCCGCCTTTCAGTTGAGACGTTAAACTTAGGTCTGCTCTCGGGTAGACGTATTCGAAGAAGAGCAGGGGAGTTGTCCCCAGTGTCCTGGCCAACATTTATCCCTTAACCAACATCTAAAAAACAGATGATCTGGTCATTTATTCCATTGCTGTTTGTGGGACCTTGTTGTTGTGTGCAGATTGGCTGCTGCGACTCCTACATTACAACAGTGACTACATTTCAATAGTATTTCAGTGGCTGTAAAGCATTGGGTCATCCTGAGGTCGTGAAAGATGCTATATAAATGCAAGTCTAAGCTTTTCTTTTTGAAAGTATAATTTCTGAATTGCTTTTCAAAATGCACATTTTCTATCGCATGAGGTGCAGAAAATTCTTCTTTAAAATGTTAAAGCCGCACTGACATTGAGGGGGAATTTTAACTGGCAGTGATTCTTGGCTGGAAACTGCTGTGTTCAGTTAGTTTCCCACCTGCCCGCAGCAGAATGAGGTCATGCCGATTTTAACCGCCGGGCCTCATTAACATACCGCCAGTCCACTTCTCGCCTGGAATGGAAAAACCCCGATGGCAGTCAGGTAAGTGTGGGGAAAGGGGTTCTGAGGAATTTCACGGAAGGGAGGGAAGAGTCCAGGGCAGAAGAGGCCTAAATGTTCCTTGCAGGGCCTGGAGAAGCACTCTTTGCTCCTCCTGACCCCATAAAGGAAAGGAAAGAAAATTTGCCTGGAGGGCATCTTCAGCTTCCTGATCCTCTTCACGATGGCCTTCACTTGGCGGGGGTGCCTGCTCAAGCTGAACTTAAAAATGATGACATTGTTGTACCCGATTAGCATACGTGAATTCGGACCCTGCCAGCTTTGGGCAAGCAGCTTAGTCACCTGTCTGTAGGCATCTGTTAAAATTGGAATGGCGGATCCGGGTGGCTTTCTGGCGGGTTAATAACCCGGAGCATTTGAACTGGCCACCTGCCTGCTTTCTGCTGGGGCAGGCCTCTCGAAATCAAATCTGAAAGCTCTTCACCACCAGCAAATTATCTCATTGTGTAATATTCTTGGAAAAAGTGCAATAAGACATTAGACCAATTTTATTGATTTTTAATTGTGTTGCAGACATTTGACTGCATGAAATATTTACTGAGTGTAGCTCAGTGGCTTTTCATTGATTTGAGCAAGTTGCAGGAACCTGATCCATCAAATCTTTGAAGCCTGATGCCACAGCTTTTTGAGACTTGAATCTTGACTGCCCCATGAGATACATGTGGTTTCGTGAATATAATTTTAGAGGGGGAGGGAGAAAGAGCCTGCACACTCCATTTGCTGATTGTTTCGTTGCCCAGAGCGGTTTTCCTCACCCATCCCTTTAAACGGAGTGCATGAAGGTTGGGAGTTGTTGACTTTATATTTGATCTTTGAAGATGGGCAGGGAACCTTTAATTTTCAGAAACTGACACCAGGCAAGACTTCAAACAAAATCCCCCAATACCTTTTACCCGAGGATATGTGACCAAGCATCTGGGTGGGTCGACTGTTCTGTGCCTCAGAGCAGCAGGTTGCAGGGACAAGATCCATTATTCCTTTCAGGCTAAGTTCTGAAGTTCTGCCGTACGATAGTGAGACTACAGCAGCTACATCATTGAAAGAGCAGCGGAAGCGGAGGAGCTCATCAGCTGCCTGGCCTTCAGCCATGTCTCGGCAAATGTTTTAAGCATTGACTTTAGTTAAATGTTTTCCAGTGTTTGTTGTGCAGCTTCATTGGTCTTCAAGTTACTTTTTAACAATTCTGAAGATGCCTGTTGCGCTCTCAGTGCAATTAGCAAAAAATATAATAAATTAGCAAAAAATATAAAAACAGATAGTAAGAGTTTTTATAGTTATATAAAAAGAAAAAGGGTGGCTAAAGTAAATGTTGGTCCCTTAGAGGATAAGACCGGGAAATTAATGGTGGGAAATATGGAGATGGCAAAAACACTGAATGAATATTTTATATCAGTCATTACAGTAGAAGACACTAAGAATATCCCAACACTGGACAAACAGGGGGCTATAGGGGGGGAGGAGCTAAACACGATCAAAATCACTAAGGAAGTGGTACTCGGTAAAATAATGGGACTCGAGGCGGATAAATCACCTGGACCTGATGGCTTACATCCTAGGGTCTTGAGGGAAGTGGCGGTAGGGATTGTGGATGCATTGGTAATAATTTTCCAAAACTCCCTGGACTCAGCAAAGGTCCCAGCAGACTGGAAAACTGCTAATGTAACACCCTTATTTAAAAAGGGCAGTAGACAGAAGGCTGGAAACTATAGACCGATTAGCCTAACATCTGTGGTAGGTAAAATTTTGGAGTCCATTATTAAGGAGACAGTAACAGGACATTTGGATAATCATAATTTAATAGGACAAAGTCAGCATGGTTTTATGAAGGGGAAGTCATGTTTGACAAATTTGCTGGAGTTCTTTGAGGAAGTAACATATAGGGTGGGTAAAGGGGAACCAGTGGACGTAGTGTATTTAGACTTCCAAAAGGCATTTGACAAGGTGCCACACAAAAGATTATTGCTTAAGATAAAAAATCATGGGATTGGGGGTAATATTCTGGCATGGATAGAGGATTGGCTATCTAACAGAAAGCAGAGAGTTGGGATAAATGGTTCATTCTCAGACTGGCAATCAGTAACTAGTGGTGTTCTGCAGGGGTCAGTGCTGGGTCCTCAACTCTTTACAATCTATATTAACGATTTGGAGGAGGGGACCGAGTGTAACATATCAAAGTTTGCAGATGATACTAAGATGGGAGGGAAAGTAGTGAGTGAGGAGGACATAAAAAACCTGCAAGGGGACATAGACAGGCTAAGTAAGTGGGCAGAGATTTGGCAGATGGAATACAATACTGGAAAGTGTGAGGTTATGCACTTTGGCAGGAAAAATCGTAGAGCAAGTTATTATCTTAATGGCAAGAAACTGGAAAGTACTGAAGTACAAAGGGATCTGGGGGTCCTGGTGCACGAAACTCAAAAGGTTAGTATGCAGGTGCAGCAAGTGATTAAGAAGGCCAATAGAATGTTGGCTTTCATTGCTAGGGGGATAGAATATAGAAATAGGGAGGTATTGCTTCAGTTGTACAAGGTATTGGTGAGACCGCACCTGGAATACTGCGTACAGTTTTGGTGTCCATACTTAAGAAAGGACATACTTGCTCTCGAGTCAGTACAAAGAAGGTTCACTCGGTTAATCCCGGGGATGAGGGGATGGACATATGAGGAGAGGTTGAGTAGACTGGGACTCTACTCATTGGAGTTCAGAAGAATGAGAGGCGATCTTATTGAAACATATAAGATTGTGAAGGGGTTGGATCAGGTGGATGCGGGGAGGATGTTCCCGATGATGGGTGAAACTAGAACTAGGGGGCATAGTCTTAGAATAAGGGGCTGCTCTTTCAAAACTGAGATGGGGAGGAACTACTTCACTCAGAGGGTGGTAGGTCCATGGAATATGCTGCCCCAAAAAGCTGTAGAAGCTACATCATTACATAAATTTAAAACAGAAATAGACAGTTTCCTAGAAGTAAAGGGAATTAAGGGTTACGGGGAGCGGGCAGGAATTTGGACATCAGTCTAGGTTCGGATCGGTCATGGCCCTGTGGGTAGCGGAGCGGGCCCAGGGGCCGTGTAGCCTGATCCTGCTCCTATTTCGTGTGTCTAATTCTGTTAGATTCAGGAGATGGTTCTGTGATAGTGGATTGGCGGTTAGGATCAGATCAGCCATGATCTTATTGAATGGCGGAGCAGGCTCGAGGGGCCGATTGGCCTACTCCTGCTCCTATTTCTTATGTTCTTATATACACTAATCTGAATCCACACTCAACAATGGTTTACTCTATCAGTAAATATTTAATAATTAATTTGTACTCTTGTGTTTAAATCCCTTCATGTCCTTGCCTCTTCCTACCTCTAACGTGCTCCAGCCCTACATCCCCCCCCCCCCCCCAAACAAACTCCAGAAGCTGTACATTCTAATGACTCTGGCCTCGTGCATCTGCCCACCGCAACCCCCCCCCCCCCCCACCACCCCCCCCCCGCAAATCACCCCACTACTGGTGGTTGTGCAATCAGCCGGCTAGGCCCCACCATCTGGAATTTACTCCCTAAACTCCTCTACCTCTCCATCTCCCTCCTTAAAACCCATCTCTTTGACCAAGTTTTTGGTCACTCCTCTTAAGATCTCCTGCTTTACCAGCATCTATTTTTTGATGATTGCCTCTGAAGCAGTTTGGGATGTAAATAAAATTGGCAGCCTCGGTAATGTGCGTTTCCAACTTTGATCTACATAATTTCTGATGATACTGTGTTGCTTCTTACATGCTGCTCTCTTGAATACCAATTTTGTCACCTTTTTTTAGAAAAGGAAAATTCTTGCATAATTTATAAGAGCACGTATTGATAGGCATAATTAGGCCAACAGACTCCTATCAGTACGGTAATGTTAATAGCGCAAAAATTAGAGTAGCAATGGGGGTTACAGATATCCCACCAATAAGCTTTTTGGTTGTATTTTCATCAATTTTTAACACCCTTTCCTCTTTTTCTACCCTCCTTCTTAGTGTCTCAATGCATTAAGCGTCACTTAATTAATAGCACTGCCACCTCTGAATCGGTAGGTTGAGGGTTCAAGTCCCACTCCAGATTTTGAGCACATAAGCTTGGTTGACACTTAAGTGCTGCATCGTCTGGGGTACTATCTGACGTAAGAAAACTACTAGGCACTTGGTCTGAGTATTAAACAAGGCTTTAATCAACTGTTTTTCAACATGGAGATCTAGTTGTGTCCTTCACTAGTTCCTGTTAAAGAATGTCCTGAGTAAGCTGGGCCCATGCCCGAGTATTTATACTCTCCCTGGACAGCGCCACCAGCAGTCCACCCAGTATTATTTCATAAGTAATTTCCACATGAATGACAAGATTCATGTCACGATCTTTCAGGCGAGATGTTAAACTTAAGGTATGACCTACCTGTTCCAGTGGTTCAGGTGATTGTAAAAGATCCCACTGCCTAGTCGTAGAAGGACCGGGTGTTCTTTTGATTTCTTGGCCGACAAAAAGACACACATACTTTGTCTTTCATCTCATTCGCTGTTTATTGTACTCTGCTGTGTGCATATTGGTTTCTGTGTTTGCTTTCATCACAGTAACAGTACTTCAAAAGTTACCCATTGGCTGTGAGGTACTTTGGGATATCCTCAGGGTATTTCACAGGCACTGCATAAATATACTCCCTCTCTCTTGTATCTCTTCTCATTCCCACTGAAAATTCCTATCGCATCTCTCTGTACCTAATTGGGAGCTGAATAAATGTAGTCAAATATTCCATAGGCATTACTACAATAAAAAGACAAGTAAGCAGTGAAATTATGTAGATGGGAGTTGGAAATGCACATTCCCGAGGCTGTTGGGTGGAGCTAAGCAACAGCAAGGGGCAGAAAACATTGGTGGAAGTTGTTTATAGGCCCCCGAACAGTACAGGTAGACTATCCTTTATCCGAAAACCTCGGGACCAGCCGAGTTTCGGATAAAGGAGAATTTCGGATTTCGGAAGGTGGGTCGGCGGGGGTCCGCGGGGGGGGGGTCGGCGGGAGGTCGTGCGCACGACTTACGCTGACGCTCAGCGTAAGTCAGTCGGGGTCGGCGGGGGTCGGGGTCGGCGGGGGTCGGGGCCGGCGGGGTCCGCGGGGGGGTCGGCGGTTGTCGGGGCCGGCGGGGTCCGCGGGGGGGTCGGCGGTTGTCGGGGCTGGCGGGGTCGGCGGTTGTCGGGGCCCGCGGGGGGGTCGGCGGTTGTCGGGGCCCGCGGGGGGGTTGTCGGGGCTGGCGGGGTCGGCGGTTGTCGGGGCCGGCGGGGTCCGCGGGGGGGTCGGCGGTTGTCTGGGTCCGCGGGGGGGTCGGCGGGGGGGTCGTGCGCACGACTTACCCTTTATCCGAACTTCCGAAACCGGAACCCTCTTTTCGTTCATACGCACGACTTACGCTGAACGAAAAAAACTTCGGTTTTTAGAGGGTTTCGGTTTTCGGAAGTCCGGATAAAGGGTAGCCTACCTGTAGTTGTAATGTAGGGCAGAGTATAAATCAGGAAATTAGAGGCGCATGTAACAAGGGTAATACAGTAATCATGGGGAATTTTAATCTATGTATAGACTGGGCAAACCTAATTTGCAGTAATAGTGTGGAGGACAAATTCATGGAATGTATGCAAGATAGTTTTCTAGATCAGTATGTTGAGGAACCAGCTAGGGAACAGGCCATTTTAGATCTAGTATTGTGCAATGAGAAAGGGTTAATTAATAACCTTGTAGTAAAGGGGCCCTTAGGAAAGAGTGACCATAATATGATAGAATTTTACATTGAGTTTGAAAGTGATTTAGTTAAATCCGAAACGGGGGTCTTAAATCTAAACAAAGCAAACGACATAGGTATGAGGGGCGAGTTGGCTAAGGTAGATTGGGAAACTACATTAAAAGGTATGATGGTAGACGAGCAATGGCTAGCATTTAAAGAATTAATACATAATTTACAACAAATATACATTCCTTTTAAGGCACAGAAACCCCACAGGAAAAGTGGTCCAACCGTGGCTAAGAAAAGTTAAAGATAGTATTAGACCAAAAGAAGAGGCTTATAAAATGTTGCCAAAAAGAGTAGTAAGCCTGAGGAGTGGGAGGATTTTAGAATTCAGCAAAGGAGGACCAAGAAATTGATAAAGAAAGAGAAAATAGAATATGAGAGTAAACTAGGAAGAGACATAAAAACAGACTAAAAGCTTCTATAGATATGTAAAAAGGAAAAGATTAGCAAAAGTAAATGTGGGTCCCTTATAGGCTGAGACAGGAGAAATTATAATGGGGAATAAGGAAATGGCAGAGAAATTAAACAAATATTTTGTGCCTGTCTTCATGGAAGAAGATGCAAAAAACCTCCAGGAATTAGTGGAGAGCCAAGGGTTTAGTGAGAATGAGGAACTGAAAGAAATTAGTATTAGTGAAGAAAATAGTACTGGAGAAGTTAATGGGACTGATAGCCGATAAATCCCCATGACCTGATGGCCTACATCTTAAGGTTTTGAAAGAGGTGGCTATAGAGATAGTGGATGCATTGGTTGTCATCTTCCAAAATTCCATAGATTCTAGAATGGTTCCCGTGGATTGGAAGGTAGCAAATGTAACCCCACTATTTAAGAAAGGAGGGAGAGAGAAAACTGGGAACTACAGACCAGTTAGCCTGACATCAGTAGTAGGAAAATGCTAGAATCTATTATTAAGGACGTGGTAACAGGGTACTTGGAAAATAATAATAGGATTGGGCAGAGTCAACATGGATTTATGAAAGGGAAATCATGTTTGACGAATCTGTTAGTTTTTTGAGGTTGTAACTAGCAGAATAGATAAGGGAGAACCAGTGGATGTGGTGTATTTGGATTTTCAGAAGGCATTCGATAAGGTACCACACAAGAGGTTATTAAACAAAATTAGGGCTCATGGGATTGGGGGTAATATACTAGCATGGATTGAGGATCGGTTAACAGACAGAAAACAGAGAGTAGGAATAAACCGGCCATTTTCGGGTTGGCAGGCTGTAACTAGTGGGGTACCGCAAGGATCAGTGCTTGGGCCTAGGCTATTCACAATCTATATCAATGATTTGGATGAGGGGACCAAATGTCATGTATCCAAGTTTGCTGATGATACAAAGCTAGGTGGGAATGTAAGTTGTGAGGAGGATGCAAAGAGGCTTCAAGGGGATATAGATAGGCTAAGTGAGTTGTCAGGAACATGGCAAATGGAATATAATGTGGAGAAATGTGAAGTTATCCACTTAGTTAGGAAAAATATAAAAGCAGAGTATTTTTTAAATGGTGAGAGATTGGGAAATGTTGGGGTTCAGAGGCACCTGGGTGTCCTTGTACACAAATCACTGAAAGTTAGCATGCAGGTACAGCAGGCAATTAGGAAAGCAAATGGTATGTTGGGCTTTATTACACTACTTAGCGCCCTGGTGAGACCACACCTGGAGTATTGTGTACAGTTTTGGTCTCCTTACCTAAGGAAGGATACACTTGCCATAGAGAGAGTGCAACAAAGGTTCACCAGACTGATTCCTGGGAAGGGGGGATTGTCCCATGAGGAAAGATTGAATAGACTAGGCCTATATTCTCTGGAGTTTAGAAAAATGAGAGGTGATCTCATACAAAATTCTTACAGGGCTTGACAGGGTAGATGCAGGGAGGATGTTTCCCCTGGTTGGGGAGTCTAGAACCAGGGGTCACTGTCTCAGAATAAGGGGTCAGCCATTTATGACTGAGATGAGGAGAAATTTCTTCACTTAGAGGGTGGTGAATCTTTGGAATTCTCCACCCCAGAGGGCTGTTGAGTATATTCAAGACAGAGAGCGATAGATTTTTGGATATTAAGGGAAATGGGGATAGTGCAGGAAAGTGGAGATGAGGGAGAAGATCAGCCATAATCTTATTGAATGGCAGAGCAGGCTCGAGGGGCCAAATGGCCAACTCCTGCTCCTATTTCTTATGTTATGTTGCAGTTACAGTATCGTTTATATAAAAGTCGAGCAAGTTGAGGAACAATGGTGTTTTCTGCAGTTTACTTCGGATCTTTCTGCTTGCGGTGGCTTGTATCCTACACTTCTCATCAATACACACTAATCATGTGTTGGAATGCTTACAGTGATGCTGCTGTGAGTCGGTCAATAAAATTTGACTGGCAGTGCAGTGCACTACTTGGATGTATGGATGTGTAAAAAGAAAAAATAAAGACATTTATATAGCGCCTTTCACGACCTCATAGCGCTTCACAGCCAATGAAGTACTTTTGAAGTGTAGTCACTGTTGTAATGTAGGAAACTTAATGTAAGAATTTGCGCACAGCAAGCCCCCACAAACAGCAAGGTGACAATGACCAGATAATCTGTTTTAGATGTTGATTGAGCGATAAATATTGGCCAGGACACCGGAGATAATTCTCTTGCTCTTCTTCAAAATAGTGCCATGCGATCTTTTATGTTCACCGGAGAGAGCAGATGGGGCCTCGGTTTAACATCTCATCTGAAAGACAGCACCTCCGACAGTGCAGCGCTCCCTCAGTACTGCACTGGAGTGCCGGCCTAGATTTTTGTGCTGCAGTCACTGGAGTGGGACTTGAACCTACAACCTTGATGTATTTGCTAAAGGCAAGTGAGAGATGGAGACAATGGCCCTGAATTTGCTGCAGCAACGATGGGCTGGATCTTGCAGCATTAGTTAGACTTTTTCTGCACCCTTCAACTCAAAATGTTACTGCGCTGTAACTTTTTGGAAGTATGAGCTGATAACGACATGGCGAGGGCAACAGAACATCTGTGACCTCTGAACCTTGGGAGCAACAGTCTATCTGCATAATCAAAGTGATTTGAGGAGTGAAAAAGAAACAGAGGAACGACTGAGAAGGATGGTGAATTGGACTCAGACCAGATACAGAAAGAAATAAACGGGGGGAAGAAAGATTAGATTAAGAGAGAGGAAAAAAAAGAAGCAAAGTAAAAGAAAGAAAAAAATCTATAAAATTTGACATTTTTAACATCACTAAGAACAATTTACACCCTGAAGGAATGAGACTCCACAGTTTAAATTGTTCAATTTCTGGGCCAGAGAGGTTGATTGGCAATACATTAACAATGATCACTTTGTTAAAAATCTACTTATGCTCTTAATTGCCAGACTTCATTTTCTGTGGCGAGTTTAATGAGCAATTAATGTGCAAAGCCAGCAAGTTCTTAAAAATAATGGGGGGGCGGTGTGGCTAAGGACGAGATGCCGTTTGTGCGAAATCGACCAGCAGGTTCTGGAGATTCGCAGCTCACATTGTATTTCTTAATCCCCTGAACTTGCTGGCCGATTTGCACAGCGTTGTTAACACGCCGTTAGTTTTATAGCTAAAAGTTATTAGAATATGCCGCAGTGAGCATAGTGGGGAATCGGGAGCAGTGCAGCCAATGAATAGTTAAGAATTCATTGTTAATTTCTGCGGAAATTTGCTTATTTATATCCGGCAGCAAATTACTAAGATATAAACAGGGATAAAGGTTGAATAAATATTGGCACAAGAACAAACCAGTTCTTTAGTAACTCTCGCACTGTATCACGAGGCTATGGCAGGGAGCTGTGGATTTTAAGAAGAGTGCTGAATTTCACCCGTGACTGACTACAGAAACCGATTTCAGAAGCAGTGCAGAAAGAGGCCATTGAAGTGTTTCCAGGATTGCCGTACTTTTTTCCATTACCGTAATTAGCAGTGCGGAAAATAAGTATAAATAACATTCGCATTTGCGTTGCATTAAACTTTCAAAAAATGTGGGCTCTGCTTTGATCAAAGTGATCAAGAAAATGTGGAATTGAGATTGCCAATGTATTCGAATGCTCAGGAGCGATGTTGCCTCTTTTACACATGTTTCTGTTGTGTTTCCTGTTTATTCACCCCACCAATGCCGTTCTGCAGTGATCCAAGTGGCAGTGAGGATCTCTGGCTTTAATTCAGCAAACTCGATTTTGCCTTTGACTTTAACAGGGGCGGAGCTATGATAATTAGCTGTTTTTTGCCGAGTAAAACGATGGAGTGGTGCAAAAGTCTAAGGAAATTATGGAGCGACGCAAGTAATGGTTGAAGTTATTTCTGCCAACATTTCCTGGAGCTTTTGCACCGAAAATCAGGCCCTGCGGCATTGATGCATCATTACAGGAAATCCTGGGCCAATCTGTCCAAGTCCTGTGGGAGGATCGAAAAGCCAGAGCAGACTGGATGTTTGTCATTCTTGTCTTGTATTCAGAATTGTGTTCTTACTTGCTGGCAGGAAGGGGCGTGTGTCAGTTTAGTAATTGCATAAGCAGATAAAACTTTGGATTTTGGGGGTCCCACTGTTCAGTTGACCATTTCCATTGTGCCAGCTGGGTTTTTTTTACTCTGCCTTTATAGGATTGAAAGGAATACTTCAGAAAGAAGTGAGATCAGCATGGTCAAAGCATTGAAGGAGCAGTGTCTCTGAACAGTGATTTCAGATTTCTACAATACTTTAGGTGGCAGACACCTCTCTGGACTAATGGGAAATGGGGTATTTAGAGAACAAACCTGAAGATTGTTTGTTATTTAAATCTGTGAATGAAATGTTGAGCTGTACACTCCTGGTTAGACCATGCCTTGAGTACTGTGTTCAGACAGAAAGGAAACATTCAAACCGTGAAGATGGTTCAGAGGGGAGACACCAGACTGATCCCGAGTGTCAGAGTTGCAAGGAAAGACTGAATAAATTTGGGCTTTTAAGCCTTCAAAGAAGCTGACTGAAAGATGACTTTATTGAGGTATATAAGATAGTTAATGGTAGGACAAGGTTCAAACTAGTGAACGGCAAATTTAAGACTTGCATTTCAATGTCGTTTTCCACAGTTCTGAAGGCATGGAATGACTTGGGAGAGGATATTGCAGGCAATAAAAAGAATGATTTAAGAGCCTGTTGGTTGCTGTGGTGGGACTGTAGGGTCTTTCTGGATGAATGAGATAAGATGGATTGAATAATCTTTTTCATATACCTTGCAATCTTGTTTATGGAAATGTAGAATAAAATTGAGATTTGCTAATAAAAATAAAAACAGGCTAATTCGAGCAGTGTGACACTAAGTGATAATCTCTGAAGTGGTTGGGCATATTTGGATCCAGAGCGAGGCTCCACATAGAGTACACTTGGGTGCAGTGCATACATGGTTTTCCAGCAACACTGGATAGTGAAATCTTGATACTAAGATACCGAGAGTCCCCCACTTTACGGGTCACCATGGCTGTTACTACTTGGCATGGATCACCATGACTCCAAAGTTCTTCAAGGACTGTCCCAAGTGCTGAAGGGAAAATCTGTGGCAATTCCACCTGTCCTTGTCACATATTCAGAAGGTACGCCTGTTCAGGTGAATCAAACATTTAAAAACCAGAAACAACATTTGTCGCAAACTTCCTGGCTCTTGTGTGCCAAAAGCTGTCTCTGCTTATAGAACAGAATGCTACTATAAACAATATAGAGTATAAGAATTGTTTGGATAACTAGTACTTTAAAGAACATTGTTATTAAACCAGTCAGATTTCACTTTCAGGGTGAGGTGAGGTGAGGTGAAATGAATTACCAGTACAGTATTCAATTACAGCAGAGTTCATTATTGGGAGACCGTGCTGCAAATTAATAATGGCCTATGAATAAGAAAAGGGCTCATTTTTACCGTTTCTCCAGTATTAAAATAAAGATCAACATCAGCAATGCAGAAATTAGATATACTTGAAGTTCTTAGTTTCTGAAGCGTCTTGGTATAATGTACTGTTGTCAGCCATTGCAGAGCAAAGTTTCTTCGATTGCAGCTCCTCGAACTAGGGCTCAATGCTCAGCCATTGTTTTCAAATTCAATTGGAGCTAAAATCTGATTTCAAATACAGTAGTCCCTGATTGCTCCCATAAAATTGCAACACCCCTCCCCCTGACTTAGTTCCTGCTCACTTTTTCTTGATTTTTTTGTTGTTGCTATTTTGTACTTACGCTTAATCTCTTGTCATTTCAGGTTCACTTCCCAGATGTGGAGCGGGTAGAGTGGATAAACAAGGTACTGTAATATTGATTGATTTTTGAGGAAGTTACTTTCTAATGCTATCCAAAGAGCGTGGGAATAAATTATTCACATGATGTATTGGAGCCAACTTTGAGGCAGTATGTATTTCTGCTGGTAACACTCAGCACTAACTCGCCAGGTCTTCCGCACTCTCAGCATCCATTTCAAAAGCTACCTGTGCTTGTTAGAGTTGCCTCTCAGCACATCTTGTTAGGCCAATTGATATGTAAGCCAGATGTCTAATATCTCCTGCACGGAATGGTGTACAGGAAACTCTCGATTTATCGGCACCTAAACAACCGGAAATCTCGGTTAACCGGCAAAATTCAGGAGTAGGTTCAGGTAAGTTTTACTTCATATTACTGGCCGTTCCTCGTTCTGTGGCTGTGCAATCGGGTGTGGCTGCAGCTGTTGCTAAGCAACAGGGGCACTTGGATCTTGTGGCCATTGTTCCTGCACCTGTTGCTAAGCAACAGGGAAGCCTGGGTTTGATGCTGTATACGGCGTTCTCAGCTCTCGTACCTTTTAACTATAGCTCTCGGTAATCCGGACTTTTTGATAAACCGGCACCACGCCGGTCCCGTCGGTGCCAGATAAAAAAGAGTTTCCTGTATATTGTAGCAGAGGTCTGGCAGCTATTGGCTTAGGCTTCAGAGTGCACAATTATTCATTTGTGAAGTTCATTTGCAACATAATCAACAAACCTTTACTGTTTTTGGATTGTAATGCAGGAACGGGGAAGATTAGTTTGACAGTGAAGCATCCACTTTGATTGTGCTTTGGTCTATGTGAACGCTGATTCTAGTTTGGTTAGGTGTTGCCGACTGGCTTATGACATAGATTTACATAGCATATACAGCACAGAAACAGGCCATTCGGCCCAACTGGTCTATGCTGGTGTTTATGCTCCGCACAAGCCTCCTCCCACCCTACTTCATCTAAACCTATTGGCATAATCTTTCTATACTTCCTCATTTGTTTAGCTAACTTCCCCTTAAATGCATCTATGCTATTCGCTTCAACTATTACTTGTGGTAGCGAGTTCCACATTCTAACCACTCTCTGGGTAAAAAACTTTCTCCTGATTGCCCTAGTGGATTTATTAGTGACTATTTTATATTTATAGCCCCTAGTTTCGGTCTGCCCAAAATTTTATTTTTCCAAAAAAAAAATTAAATTGAATGCAATGATAAACTACTGAAATGTAATATCTGGATTTAGTATGAAGAAAAGGGATCTAGCTCAGATTAATTGGTTGGAATAAACAGCAGAACAAACAGCAACCATCTGTGGGAGATACTTATTTCCGATTTCCCTCCCTGGTCCTTTAATATTACTGAAATTCTTTTTAATATAGTTTCTGCCTCAATAGCTACTGTGGTAAACAATTCTATGTTCTAACTCTATATGGAAAAAAAAATCTTCTAACTAATAACAGGAGGTTTTTTTTTTACTGGGAGTGATAAATATTTTGAATAATTTACCAAGCCGTGAAATGGAGGGGGAAAACAATGGAATTATTCCGAGTTCAGTTAGACACCATGATGCAGCATAGTGTACAGTTTTATTCAGCAGGGGCTATTGTAGGATCGAGTCCGAAGTGGCCATCTTTTAAGATTCAGGGAAGTGGGATTAAGTAGGCAGCTCCAGTTGAAGAGTTATCACTGGCACGATGACATTCCTTGGATTAGAAAGGGGAAAATCATCCAGGGTGTCTGCTCATCACTATCCATCAACCTCTGTTGCAAGCCCTTCTATAGACATTGGGCGAGAACAGATTGGCAAGATTGAATAGCCTGCTGAAACCCACTGTTTAGGCTCATCAAAGAAGGATGGCTAGTTGGACGAGGGACTGGGGTGGGGGGGTGGGGTAACTGATGTGCTCATTCACTTTCACTCATTTCTATTTCTGCCTCTGGCCCTCCTTTCCATGCTTACTTTGAAATAATAATCTGGTTTTACTTTATCTATATACCATTTAACATTTTATACTCTTCAATGGGATTCCTTCTTCGCCACTTCTTTTGCTGGGCTGTAAAGCTTAAACTTCTCTAATCTTCATCAGCTTCTACTTAGAACTCAAAAGCTCAAGCCCCATATTTATGAAAATTTGAGAGGAGCAGTAAAGCTACCATTGCTCTTACTTCACAATAGACTATTTATAAAAAGAAAAGAAAATCTGCATAAAATTTCATTAAATAAACTTTTCCTCTAAGTCAGGGGATCATGGGTTCAAGCCGCACTGTAGGACTTGAGCACATAATCTACGCTGACACTTCAGTGTGTACTGAGGGAAGGCTGCATTGTTTGAGGGGCTGTCTTTTCACTGAGACATAGGGCTGGATTTTGCTAGCCGAGACGAGTTGGGGGCGGGACTGCTGCCTTCGGGTTCTAGTCCCGCCCCCAGCGACGTCTGACGAACAGACGCTATTTTCCCTTGATTGGCCTTGTTAAACCCACCCTGCGGACCTGCCAGCCAATTAAGGGAAAGCCAGTGTCGGATGACGTCAGTGCATGACGCTTCATCTGCTGGTTTTCTTAAAGGGACAGGCCCCATAATTTTTTGACAGATGAATTGTCAGTGTTTGACAGCATTGAGGTGCTGACACTGACAATCGCTGTCCAAAGGTGAGCCCTTGAACCCAGGCTCACCAATGACTCTCTCCTTAGGAGAAAACAGATGGCAGCTGCATGTGAGATTGCAGAAGCCATCTGTCAATTCTCCCGATCAGATGAGGCTTCACAGAAACATCAAATCTTGTCACCTGTAGATACATATAAACAGAATAAAAATATTTCTCACTACATTGTCTCACCTGTCATACTTACCTGTGCACAATTGCACCCATCACACTACCTCTGCGGCTGTCATTTGCACACTTACACTGCAGCAGACCCACAGCGCGCCTCGCTGACCCTGGCGGGGTTTCCTGTCGTCGAGAAGCCTGCATCAGCAGGCTGTAAATGGGGAAAAGCCTCTTAACTGCCTGTTAACAGGCAGTTAATTGGCTCTAATCCCCTTCCCGTCGCTAGGAGACAGGTCCCTGCGCGAGTCGGGGACCCGCCTCCCGGGAAGATGGTTCAGAGGCGGGTTGGGAGTGGGGTTGGGACCCGCTCCCAATTTTTCCCATTTTCCCAGCAGTCCCGCCTCCTCAGGGCTGGGAAAATCCAGCCCATTAAATCCATGCCCCGTCTGCCTGTTCAAGATCCATTGCACTGTTTGAATAAGAGTAGGGAGTTCTTCTGGTAACCTGGCCAAAACCAACACTACCAAAAAAAATCAATTATTAGGTTCTTTATCTCTGCTGTTTGTGGGACCTTACTGGGTGCAACTTAGCTGCCATGTTTGCCTACAAAACAACAGTAGCTTCACTTCAAAAGTAATTCATTGGCTGTAAAATGCTTTGGGAAAGAAACCCTGATGACATGAATGATAGTGTATAAAACAAGATCTTTTTTCTGTCCAAAATGACTAAAAGAAAAAGAATGGGATGGGTGGAATTTATGACAAATGATGAAGAGTCAAACAGAGAAGGTAAAAGAAAAGTTAAAAAATGAAGAAAATTCACAGCCACTTTTGTTTTTAGTCACAAATGCGGTTTTTATGCACTCAGTTCAATGGAGTTGCTTTGCCTGTCTTTTTTTTAGACCAAGTTCTTTCTTTTTCTTGTCCTATCCACCCTCAGTCTTCGAGCTCCCAACTCAATCAGAAAACAGCATGTTGCAGTTTACTGAATTTATTCTCTTTTTATAAAACTAAACTCGTACATCAAGAGCTTATCTGAATGAACATATTAGCCAAAATCGTGCAAGTTGACAATATTATTTGACGGGATTATGTAGTTAGGTTATAGGACCAGCAGATTTTGAGTGGATGGGGGACAGCCACTGGGCTGCGAGCATTCAAAAATTAAAATGGGGACTGTTGGTAAATCACAGCAGATCAGTCGGTATCTGTGAAGAGGAAAGACAGGCTATCTTGTTTTGAGTTCATGCTTTTCAGCTGAGAGATCTGCCATGCACTTGGAGCATTTACAGTTTTTCCTTTTTACTGTGCAAAATTTATTGTTCAAGCTCCACCCCCCAGGTCGTGTGAGATTTCATGTAATAGAGGGATGAGGGGAAGAGGAGCCAAGTGGCCTTCTCGGCCCTGATTTATGTTTTATGTAGAAAGTCTGACTTGTATTTAGTCACTTGAAGCTTAGCCACGAAAGTCTTGCAGTTGTGCCAAGGCAAGATTTTCAAGTTAATAAAAAAATAAGTTTGTACTGTTGGTTTCTTTTCTTTTTTTCTTGCCGCTTCAGGCAAAGTCCGAATGATGAATTGATAACTCAAGATTATGTTGCTGCCATTAAAGTACAATGGTATATGCTTCTGGGAATTTGACCCAAATATTCCAGAGCATAAACTATACAAAAATTTATACTCTTGACAACTTTAAAATGTACTGTATTGATTCTGTTTTCGATTCCTTTTAACTAGTTGCTCTGCTGCCAAGTCCCATTCATCTAGTTAGGAGCTTGTAGTGTGTCTCTTTGGAATGGCCCTGCTGTAGTGATTTTTGCTGTAACCACAAGGACCGATCCATTTTCGCATTTTCCGTATGTTGACTCCAGCTAATCATCTTTATCGTCCCAAACAATTTTAATTCCTATTTTAAAAGTGCAATATTATTTTTAAAAAATGCTTCTTGCACAATTTCTTTTAAACACCACACATACTTATGTCAACTGGATGGTCAGTTTACTAGGGAATGGCATGACTCTGAGAAATCCCAGTCCTGTCTGTTAGACTAGTGCCAAGAGACGGGACCTAGAGGACAGAGCAAGGTTTATGGGCTAAATGGCCTTTTCTCATTCCTACCTTTTGTATGTTCTACACATTTCATCTTCCCCTTCTTCCGTTTAAGTGTATCAATGTTTGACTCCTTGAAGTTTATTTCTAATTGTTATAATAAAGTCTGATCTTTTTAATACTGTTTAAAATCTGTAAACTCCCTCATATGAGTGCTAGCTAAACAAGAACATAAAAAATGAGAATGGCCCGGATATTCCGATCCCACCCGTAGGGACATCGGAAGTACCGGTTTCAGACATACAGCGCATGCGCTGAAAACCGGCATTTCCGATCTGTCAAGAATGGTCTTGACAGATCCTCCGGCTGCCCTGGAGAAGGGCCTCTGCGGGGGGAATATTCCGCTTTTTGGAGACCCTCCGCCCGCAGAAAACACTTACAATTCTTACGCCTGTAAGGCCTGCTTTTACCAGGATAAGAGTTGAAAAAAGTAAAAAAAACAAAAACATTTTTCACTGATTTTTCATTTAAAAATACTTGTTTAAAAAAAAGTTTATTTTTAGCCCATAAAAAACTTTAATTTTTTTTCAAAAAATTAAATTTTTGTTTAAAATACTTAATTTATTGTAATTTCAAGTCATTTTAAAAATGTGATTTTTAAAAAATTTATTTAAAGTTTTACTATGGTTTTTGGGGTGATCTCCATTCATATATTTGACAGGTCTTCCTGTCAAGTGTATGAAGGGAGATTCCCTTCTTTGATTGGCTCCCCATGGCCCACATGGTCCCAGACATGCGCCGCTGGGATACGTGGGCCCTGCGCACTTGAAGTTTGGAGAGGCCCAGGATCGGAAGCGTGTGCGTCCCGGGAGCCCTCTGGTAAGGGCGCAGATTTTTCCAGATCGCAAGTCTCCGCCCGCGGGAGGCCTGCGATCGGAAAATACAGGCCAATGTGTCTTACACACCAGCTTTTACAATTTTCTGTTTGACAATTTATCGTGCCTGTAACTTAGAAGATGTCCGAAGGTGCTTTATGTAGGGTGGAGACAAAATGGAAATAAGTAAGGGAACAAGTGCCAAACCATGCAACCCACTGCAATATAAAAACCATAATCTGCAATAAAATTCATACTCAAAGACTTTGGTTAATTAAGGACAGCTAGCATAGGTTTGTAAAGACAGGTTCTTTGAGGAAGTAGCTAAGGGCATTGATCAAGAAAGGCAGTGGCTGTTGTATATAATCTTCAAATGGTGTCACATAGGAGACTTCTTAATAAAGTTAAGTCCCACAGTATTAATAGATAGGGGTCTGGTTAAAGGACAGGGACCAGAGTAGATGTTAATGGATGTTTTTCAGAGTAAAAGGAAGTAAACAGTGATGATCCTCAAGGGGTCAGTGTTGGGACCATTGCTCTTATCAGTATTAAATATATGATCTGGACCAAAATAGGGAAAGTAGTTAACTATGAAGGGGATTATATGCGACTTCAGGGGGACATAGATTATTAGATTGGGCAGATGTTAGATGAAATGTTAGAAGAAATGCAAGGTGATAGTTTTGGGAGGAAGGAGAGGACATATACACTAAATGGTAAAATTTTGAAAGGAAAATAGAAGCAGAGAAACAGGGTTCAGATATACAAATCTTTAAAGTAGGAGGACAAGTTGATGATACAGCAATTTATACATAGGGGCATTAAGTAAAAAAGCAACGAGGCAATGCTAAATCTCTACAAATCACTGGTTAGGTCCCACTTAGAATACTGTGTCCAGTTTTGGTCACCCTAATATAGGAAGCATGTCAAGGTCATGGAGAGAGTCCAGAAGAGATTTTAAGGTGATACAGAGGAGAGATGAGAGAAACTTGGGTTCTTTACATTTGACCAGAGAAAGTCAAAGAGATCTGTTGGGGATGTTCAAAACGATGATGGCCCAGAAATTCGGGTCGGAGGCTTCCCACGGGTGCAAGCCTCCGACCTGCACTTACCTAGCGCGCCGGCCGTTGAGCTGTGGGCCCGCGTGGGATTCCGATCCTGGGCCTGTTCCAACTGCCGGCGCGCAGTGCTTGCGTATCCCAGGGGCGCAGTTAGTTCGATGCGTCCCCTGGAATCACGTGGGCCATGGAGAGCCAATGGTAGCAGGGAAATGCCCATTCTTAAAATTGACAGGAAGACCTGTCAAAACTATAAATACTAAGTCCCAAAACATCACTAAAACTTCAAATAATTTTTTTTTTTAAATCACATTTTTAAAATAACTAAATTACATAAAATAACTATTTTAAACAATTTAAATTTTTGAAAAAATTAATTACATTTTCTAACAGGGCTAAAAATGAACTTACCTTTCTTTAAAGTATTTAAAAATAATAAACCTGTGGAAAAAATGTTTTAATTTTAATTAATTCACCACTTACCTTGTTAAAAGCAGGCCTTACGCCTACTTTTTACATGTGTAACTCCTGGAGACTTACCCTCCCGGAAAACCCTTAAAAAAAAAACGTAAGTTCCATGCGCACGCGCTGCCTCTCCGGCGTACGCGTTCGACCTCTGAACCCCTTCCTTTAAGGGAACGTAAATTCCGGTTTCCCACGCATGCGCAGTGCATGCACGAAACCGGCACTTCCATTGGGCCTACGGGTGAGTACCCCGTGCGTACTTACCCGTGGAGACCCGAATTTCTGGGCCCCTGTATTTTGATAAGATAAATAAGGAAACATGAATGTGTTGATACTTAGAAGGCATATATTTAAGATCATCGCCAAAATGAGGGGTATAGGGAAATTTTTCATGCAGAGGGTTGTTAGGACTTGGAATGCCCTACCAGAAGTAGTGATAGAAGCAGAATCCATAACAGCTTTTAAAAGGGAAGTGTATAAGGAAAAGAAAAACCTGAGTATGGTGAAAAGGAAGGGGAATGGAACTAAGTCAGTAGTTCAGAGAGCTGACACTGGCATGTTGGGCTGAATGGCCTCTTGTGCTGTTATGGTCTATGATTCTATAACACAGTCTATTTAATGTTCTGATTTTGCATTTTGTGCCATGATTCTGGTTTATAAATTTGTATTTTATTTCTTTTAGACAGTGAAACACATGTGGCCATATATCTGTCAATTTGTGGAGAAACTGTTGAAAGAGACCATTGAACCGGCTGTGCGGGGAGCAAACAGCCATCTTAATACCTTCAGCTTCACAAAGGTTGACATGGGAAACAAGGTGAGTACTGGCCACACCAGAAATCTAGCACTTTACACGAGAAACTGAAGCAAAGAAACGCTCCTGCATATAATTTGACTGACTAGTTAAGCAGGAAACACTGGGAATCTTGAATTCATTCCCCCTTGATCTCCATAAATCTCTCCTTCCATATAAACATTTCCCCCCATACTCACAGCCAACCCCTCTGCCTTGCTATTCCCATAGCTGCTTCTCCTCCCATGGTCTCCATCACCGACAAGGCCACCTCCCAACTACTTCCTTGTATCCCTCACCACCCACATCTCCCTTCCAACCCCACTTGATTCTGTGCCCATCCCTGGAAAACACAACTCTCCTCCAAGTCGTTTACAACTGCACTTTCAAACTCCCAACTGTCTAGCTTTTGGCCTTCCATACGCCATGGTACTTCTGCAGCATCGATTTTCTCAACCATTCCCTTACTTCCACCTTCGATGCTCTTGTCCCCAGTAAAACCTTTATCTCTCCCATCCTGGTTGTTCCCCCTGACATGGCCCCCATCTTTTCTCCCTCAAGTCCATGGGGTGCAGAGTTGAGCTTATCTGGCGCACAACTGGTTTAGCCATCCATCATCAGATATCACTGGACCACCTAAAGCTTCACTCTTCTCTGCCAAAAACACTGGCTACTCCAGGTCATCCTGGCAAGCAAGGATAACTCCTGTCATCTTTTCTCCATCACCAACAGTCATCTTAAACTCCTCTTCCCAGCTGCCCTTCACCCTCACCTGCAGCACATACAAGGAACTCATCGACTTCTTTGTTGTTAAGATTGAGACCATCTGTTCAGCTGCCTCTGCTGCTTCTCCTTTCCCATTAATCATAGAATCATAGAAATTTACAGCACAGAAGGAGACCATTCGGCCCATCTTGTCCGTGCCGGCCGACGAAGAGCTATCCAGCTTAATCCCACTTTCCAGCACTTGGCCCGTAGCCTTGTAGATTATGGCACTTCAAGTGCATATCCAAGTACTTTTTAAATGTGATGAGGGTTTCTGCCTCTACCACCCTTTCAGGCAGTGAGTTCCAGACCCCCACCAACCTCTGGGTGAAAAAAATTCTCCTCAAATCCCCTCTAAACCTACCAATTACTTTAAATCTATGCCCCCTGGTTATCGACCCCTCTGCTAAGGGAAATAGGTCCTTCCTATCCACTCTATCTCGGCCCCTCATTAAGCTAAACCGCCCTCAGACTCACTTTGCCCAAAGCTCTAGTTTCTCACTCATTTCTTCTCGTGCCCTATCTAAGCTCATCTCGTCCATGAGACCCATCTGTTGCTCCCTTGACCCCATTCCCACTAAACTGCTGAACACTCAACGTCTCTTCCTGGCCCTCATACTAGCTGATATTGTAAATGGTTCCCTCTTCTCGGGTACCGTCCCCCTCCCTTTCAGAACCACCACCACAAATGACATCCTCTGTGACTGGTACATTATCCCAATGGGATGTCTTGCCATGTTAAAGGTGCTGTATAAATTCTAACAGCTTGGGAATAACTGCAAATAACATTGGAGAACAACAGTGTCTTTTATTTGTATAAGATGCATTGGAAAAAAAATTGCATGTGGATTTTGTTTTTAATTTCCTGAAAGGGTTTTGCAAAGGTTTATGATTACCAACTGCTGGGGAGCATTTTCCAGATACTTGAGCACTGCTCAATGATATCTCTTTGTTCATCTCTTTTCAGCCTCTACGGATCGATGGGATAAAAACATATACAGAAAACGTGGACAACAGACAAATTATCTTAGACCTTCAAATCAGGTCATTTTTATAATAAAACTCATTCAATTTGTAGGTTAGGTGTATCCAATATTTTTTGAGTGCGCTAAAACTGGAAAAGAACAGTAATTCTGAGTTGGACCAGCCTGAGGTTCTTTGTGTGTTCTGATTATTTAAAGCTTTCTTGCCGTTATTTTCTTTCCTTCCTGAAGGCGTTGACTCATTGTTGACAGTTCGACTAATACCAGGCTTCCTTTGGCACTTGATCCAAGTGGCCATCCTCCAAGACAAGGAATGCGGGCTCATTATTTGACCACACAGGGCATCACAGCTGATGTTGTGCTCATCAAACGTTTGCACACTCACACTATTACCAGATTGCTGAGGAGCAATCAGGTATGGGAGCCCTACATTATTTTTCCATCCATAATTCAGGGCAACTGAAACCAACTGTAATGCCTCCATCACTGCCCTGGCTGAAATCAGCTAGCTGCACAGACTAGGGAAATCAACCTGAGACCTTCATGGTCTGCATGGCTGAGCGACTCACTTGCTGAGCCATTGGGTGAGCTGCTTAGTATTAGTACAGCCTTTAAGATTATGGGATATTTCTCAGTTCATTCTTATCATGCTTAAAATGCCTGTGCTGTTGGTGGAAAAAGAAGAGAGTTCATTCTTAGCAGTACTTGGATATATCTGTGAAATGCCAGGGTGGATATTCAAAATAATACTGTAGTGTCATGAGGCACACAAAGGAAGATGGTTGTGGTTGTTGGAGGCCAATCATCTCTGCCCCAGGACATTGCTGCAGGAGTTCCTCAGGGCCGTGTCCTAGGCCCAACCATCTTCAGCTGCTTCATCAATGACCTTCCCTCCATCATAAAGTCAGAAGTGGGGATGATCGCTGATGATAGCACAGTGTTCAGTTCTATTCGGTACTCTTCAGATAATGAAGCAGTCCGTGCCCACAGCAAGACCTGGACAACATTCAGGCTTGGGCTGATAAGTGGCAAGTAACATTTGCACCACACAAGTGTCAGGCAATGACCATCTCCAACAAGAGAGAGTCTAACCACCACCCCTTGACATTCAATGCCATTACCATCGCTGAATCCCTCATCGTCACATCCTGGGGGTCACCATTGACCAGAAACTCAACTGGACCAACCACATAAATACTGTGGCGACAAGAGCAGGTCAGAGGCTGGGTATTCTATGGCGTGTGACTCACTGAAAAGGCACAAGTCAGGAGTGTGAGGGAATAATCTCCACTTGCCTGGACTCAAGAAGCTTGACACCATCCAGGACAAAGCAGCCCGCTTGATTGGCACCCCATCCACCACCATAAACATTCACTCCCTCCACCACTGGCGTACCGTGGCTGCAGTGTGTACCAACTACAAGATGCACTGCAGCAACTTGTCAAGGCTTCTTCGGCAGCGCCTCCCAAACCTGCGACCTGTACCACCTAGAAGGACAAGGGAAGCAGGTGCATGGGAACATCACTGCCTCCAAGTTCCACTCCAAGGCGCACACCATCCTGACTTGGAAATATATCGCTGTTCCTTTATCGTCACTGGGTCCAAATCCTGGAACTCCCTCCCTAACAGCACTGTGGGAGTACCCTCCCCTCACAGACTGCAGCGGTTCAAGAAGGCGGCTCACCACCACTTTCTCAAGGGCAATTAGGGATGAGCAATAAATGCTGGCCATGCCAGCGACGCCCACCTCCTATGAATGAATTTTTAAAAAAATGAGAAACAGCCCATCAAACCCATGACTTGCACAGATAATTAATGTTCTCTATTATGGCTCTACTCAGCCTACTAGTTGTCTTGGCTCTACCCAGCCCCACCAGTTGTCTTGGTCATTGGTTGTCCCAGCCCCACTAGTGTTCTCTGTCATGGCTCTGCCCAGCCCCACTAGTGTTCTTGGTTATGACTCTATTAGTGTTTTTTATCATGGTTATACCCAGCCCATTTTATCTATTGAATAAAGGTTCTGCTCAGTTGCTTCCTGACAAGTGAGTTTTTTTTCATTCATTCTTGGGATGGGGCATCGCTGGCAAGGCAGGCATTTATTGCCCGTTTCAAGTTGCCCTCGAACGTGATGGTGGGCCACCTTCTTGAACCACTGCAATCCGAATAGTGAAGGTGCTCCCATAATGCTATTTATTCTTGTTATTCTTAGTAGCGGTTTAATACAACTGAGTAGCTTGCTAGGCAACCTCAGAGGGCAGTCAGACTCGTATATAGGCTATTTGATAGGTTATTGACCAACGTTCACTACAAGCCCACTGACTCCCACAGCTACCTGGACTACACTTCCTCCCACTCCGCCTCCTGTAAGGACTCTTCCATTCTCACAGTTTCTCCATCTCCGCCGCATCTGCTCCGATGATGCCACCTTCCACATCAGTGCTTCCGACATGTCTTCCTTTATCCTCAACCGAGGATTCCCCTCTACCGTGGTTGACACGGCCCTCAACCGTGTCCGTTCTATCTCCCGCACTTCTGCCCTCGCCCCTGCCCCTCCCTCCCGGAACCACGATAGGGTTCCCCTTGTCCTCACCTTTCACCCCACCAGCCTCCACATTCAACAGATCATCCTCCGCCATTTCCGTCACCTCCAACGTGAGCCCACCACCAAACGCATCTTCCCCTCCCCTTTCAGCATTCCGTAGGGACCGCTCCCTCCGAGCCACCCTAGTCCACTCCTCTATCACCCCCAGCACCCCTTCCCCTTCGCCCGGCACCTTCCCGTGCAAGCGCAGGAGATGCAACACCTGCCCTTGTACCTCCCCCCTTCCCACTGTACAGGGCCCCAAGCACCCCTTCCAGGTGAAATAGCGATTTACTTATACTTCTTACAATCTAGTATACTGTATTCGCTGCTCACGATGTGGTCTCCTCTACATTGGGGAGACCAAACGCAGATTGGGTGACTGCTTTGCAGAACACCTCCGTTCCGTCCATAAGGGTGACCCCGAGCTTCCGGTCGCCTGTCATTTTAATTCACCGCCCCATTCCCACTCAGACCTCGCCGTACTCGGGCTCTTGCATTGTTCCACGGAAGCTCAGCGTAAGCTCGAGGAACAGCACCTCATCTTCCATTTAGGCACTTTACAGCCTTCCAGACTCAATATCGAGTTCAACAATTTCAGACCATAACCTCGGCCCCTATTACATTTTTATATATATTTTTTATCCACACCTTTGTTTTGTGCCTTTTCCCCTTTTTTTCCTCTCCCACATGGCAGCTGTCTCTCATTCTCCCAGCGCATTTCGCACCTAATCTAGAGCCGTCTTTTGTCTCTACCAGTCCTATCACCATCTCGCCTCATTTTGAATACCTCTTAATGTCTCTTCACTTCTCTTTTGTTCTTTCATCCCCATTTCCCAGCCCCCAAACTGGCCTTTTAATCTGTTTCATTTCCTGTGCTTTTTCAGTCCTGATGAAGGGT
Source organism: Somniosus microcephalus (assembly GCF_052327205.1). Taxonomy (NCBI): domain Eukaryota; kingdom Metazoa; phylum Chordata; class Chondrichthyes; order Squaliformes; family Somniosidae; genus Somniosus; species Somniosus microcephalus. Next base: position 41,488,468 of record NC_140991.1, on the reverse strand, counting down.
TTTGACCTGAAACGTTGACTCTATTTCTCTCTCCACGGATGTTGCCTGGCCTGCTGAGTGTTTCCAGCATTTTCTGTTGTTATTTCGGGTTTCCAGCACCCGCAGTATTTTGCTATCGTACATAGGCCAGACTGGGTATGGATGGCAGTTTCCTTCCCTAAAGGGCATTAGTGAACCAGTTGGGTTTTTACGACAATCAAACCGCTTTTACTGATGCCAGATTTTTATTTCCAGAAGTTTTTTAAAAACTGAATTCAAATTTAGCCATGGTACAGGATTTGAGCTCACCTTGTCTGAATTATTAGTCCAGCGACGTCTTTACACTACCGTAACCCCCCTCACCCTAAAAGGAGATGTATTCTCTGTAAATATTCTTGTTGCTTTGCTTTCTAACAGCTAACAAAAAAAGTACAGACCTGCTGTGATTGAGTGCTACATGCGCAGTTTGTGATAGAAAAATAGCATTTGTTACACTTCCAGTGTCATCACTTATGAATAAAGGAAAAAGGTGGACAGAAAAACATCAGATGGTCCATCGAGCCTTTTTCATTCTGTCATGTTGCAATTAGGCAACACAACCCCCAGTGCTCCCGCCCATGTAATCTCCTGGGAGAAGAAATAGAATTATGATAAAGGCCTCAGGAGCAGATGGAATCCCCGCCGAAGCACTAAAGCATGGCGGAAAAGCACTACTGGCGCGAATTCATGAACTCATTTCTCTTATCTGGAAGGAGGAGAGCATACCAGGGGATCTCAGAGACGCCGTAATTGTGACCATCTTCAAGAGTTTCCCTGCTATCTGCCACGGAAAGTCATCGCAAGAATCCTCCTCAATCGCCTTCTCCCAGTGGCTGAAGAGCTCCTCCGAGAGTTGCAATGCGGATTCCGCCCACTAAGGGGCACAATGGACATGATCTTCACCGCACGACAATTACAAGAGAAATGCAGGAAACCGCACCAACCGCTGTACATGGCCGCCTTTGATCTCACAAAGGCCTTCGACACTGTCAACCATGAGGGATTATGGAGTGTCAAATTCGGCTGCCCTCAAAAGTTTGTCACTATCCTCCGCCTGCTTCACGACAACATGCAAGCCGTGATCCTGACCAACAGTTCCACCACAGACCCAATTCACGTACAAACCGGGGTCAAGCAAGGCTGTGTCATCGCACCAACGCTCTTCCCGATCTTCCTTGTTGCAATGCTCCATCTCACCCTTCGTAAGCTCCCCACTGGAGTGGAGCTAATTTACAGAACAAACGGGAAACTGTTCCACCTCCGTCGCCGCCAGTCCAGATCCAAGGTCGTCCCATCCTCTGTCGTCAAATTACAGTATGCAGACGATGCTTGCGTCTGCGCTCACTCGGTGGACGAACTCCAACCCATCGTCAACACCTTCACCGAAGTGTACGAGAGCCATGGGCCTTACACTAAACATCCGTAAGACAAAGGTCCTCTACCAACCTGCCCCCGCCACACAGTACTGCCCCCCCCCCCCCCACCCCCGATTATCAAAATCCACGACAAGGCCTTGGACAACGTGGACCACTTTCCATACCTCGGGAGCCTACTGTCAACAAGGGCAGACGTCGATGACGAAGTCCAACACCGCCTTCAGTGTGCCAGTGCAGCCTTCGGTCGCCTGAGGAAGAGTGTTTGAAGACCAGGACCTCAAACCCGGCACTAAGCTCATGGTCTACAGAGCAGCAGTGATACCTGCCCTGCTGTATGCCTCAGAGACATGGACCATGTACAGCAGGCACCTCAAAGCATTGGAGAGGTACCACCAATGCTGCCTCCGCAAGATCCTGCAAATCCATTGGCAGGATAGGCGCACCAATGTCGGTGTTCTTGCTCAGGCCAACAACCCCAGCATCGAAGTTTTGACCACGCTCGATCAGCTCCGATGGATGGGTCACATTGTCCGCATGCCCGATACGAGACTCCCAAAACAAGCGCTCTACTCGGAGCTCCGGCACGGCAAGAGAGCCCCAGGTGGGCAGAGGAAACACTAAAAGGACACCCTCAAAGCCTCTTTGAAAAAATGTAACATCCCCACCGACACCTGGGAATCTCTGGCCCAAGACCGCACAAAGTGGAGAAGCATCCGGGAATGCGCCGAACACCTCGAGTCTCTTCGCCGGGAGCAAGCGGAAGTCAAGCGCAAGGAGCGCACGTCAACCCAAGAATATCACCCAGCCGCCCCTTCAACCACCGTCTGCCCCACCTGTGACAGAGACTGTAGGTCCCGCATTGGACTCATCAGTCACCTGTGAACTCATTTTTAATGTGGAAGCAAGTCATCCTCGGTTCCGAGGGACTGCCGAAGAAGCAGAAGATGATAAATAATTCTAGGAAATTCCTCTCCACCTCCGACGGTGATCAAAACAAGTTCCAGGAGAAAACAATGACCACAGGCTGCATTGCTCAGCATCCCACCTACCTTTTGTATGCAGTGATACAAGCTTCCTGTAGGAAATTGTTTTGCTTCCTGTTGAACAAATCTACACTCACTGCACGAACCAGCAGTTTATTCCAAAGGTCAATAACCCTCTGAAAAGAAGAACCTCCTGACATATAACCTAGTTCTATGTTTATGTAACCCGTTTGCCATTCCGTTTCTTCTCCCGTAACTTAATCTAATTCAAATAATCTGCCTATGTGTACACAGTCAAGTCCCTTAACCATTTTAAATACTTAAATCAAGTCTCTCCATCATCTCTGTTTTTCTACAGTAAGTCCTAGCTCTCTGATATCACTATTGTGATAACTGAGTGTTTTTAAACTAAATATTAGTCTCGTGGCCTTCCTCTGAACCTTTTCTGGGGCCTCTCTCTCCCTCCATGTGAGGGAACCAGAACAGGGCATTGTATTCTAGCTGGGGCCTGACCCATTTATTGCATTAAATAATGCATTGAAAATTCAATTGAGTTTTTTGAAAAAGTCTTTTGGTGAAATCCAAGCAACTCAACTCACAGGATGAGGAGACATACCCTTCTACATTAACTCATGCTGATGCACAAATTTAATAGTAGGAATTCTGCAAGGTGTTAAAAGATTTTTAAAAAGACAGTTCAGTAGATAAATGTAAGCATGTTACGAAATATCTAATTTAAAAATTAGATCTAATTTTGTTCAAAACCTTACTTTGGACATTAGAAATTTGGGTTACAGCACAAAAATGGGGGGTGGGCATTTTTTTCAGAAACTCGATTAAGTGATTAGATTGGTTCATCAACAAAGTGTGAAGGTGAAACGTGTACATGTTTAGATGGGTTTTCTTGTTGTAAATGTTTGTTCACAGATTCACATTATAAATGTTTAAATAGAGAGCTTCTATTGCGACCTGCTGACATATCGGTTTTTCATTAATAAAGCGTGACACACAACGCAAGGTTTGTGGACTCGAACTGTGCAAGATATGCAAGATTTTTAATATATTAGTCTCTCTCCCATGGCATTGTATATAGGGAATAAACACTATTGTTCAGGTGAAGTGGAGTTAGAGGATGGGTCATAAGTTAAGCAGGCTGCACAAATGTAATTCGATTCCATAAAAGTAATAAATTCTGTCATTTTTCAAAATTGTTCTCGGGTTGAGGGTGATGCTTGGAAGGCCAAACTTATTGCCCATCACTATTTGCCCTGAGAAGGTGGTGGCCCATGTGGTGATTGTGCTCCTACAGTGGTGTTAGGTTGGGAATTCCAGGATATTGACCCAGAGACGATGAAGGAATAACCACAATATATGTCCAAGTCAGGACGATATAGGACTCGAGAGGAACTTGTCGGGGATTTGATACTGTTCCTTTGATAATGCTGCTTTTGTCCTTCTCAGCGGGAGAGGTTTTTGAGGACGAAGATGCTATCAGAATAACCTTGGTGAGTTGTTACAGTGCACAGTGTGCCAGCGATGGAGGAGGTGTATATCGAGTCCAGTGGCAAGGGTGCTGATTAAGTGAACTGCTCTGTCCTGGTTGTTGCAGCTGTACCAATTCAGATGAGTGGTGAGAACTCCGTCATACTCTTGACGAGCCTTGTAGATCGTGGATAGGCTTTGAGAGTTCAAGAAATGAGCCACTCATTTCAGAGTACCCAGCCTCTGCCTTGCTGTGTTAGCCACTTTGTTCATACGGCTGGTCCAATTAAGCTTCTGGTCAACAACAGAAAACGCTGGAAAAACTCAGCAGGCCAGGCAACATCCATGGAGAGAGAAACAGAGTTAACGTTTCAGGTCGAAACCCTTCTTCAGAACTAAGAAAAAAGCAGGAAATGAAACCGATTAAAAAGCAAGTTTGGGGGCTGGGAAATGGGGGAGGGGATGAAAGAACAAAAGGGAAGTTCTGTGAGAAGTGAAGAGATATTCAAGGCGAGACGAGATGGTAATAGGACAGGTAAAGAGACAAAGGATGGCTCTAGATGAAGTGTGAAATGCGCTGGCAGAATGAAAACTTCTGGTCAAATGGTCACCCCCAAGATGTTGATGTTTCAGGAACTTAACGATGGTGGTGCCGCTATTGAAGGTTAGGAGGAGGTTGCTGGGTTTGCTTTTGTTGGAGAAGGTCATTATTTGGTCCTTATGCGGTGGAATGTTACCTGCCACTTGTCAACCCAAGATTGCATGTTATCCAGGTCCTGCCATAGGCTGGCATGGGTTGTTTCATTATCAGAGGAGTTTTGAATGGATATGAACACTGGAATTGGATTATTGAATATGGGGAACTCGGCGATGGAGGTGCCATTGAACTTCGGTGGGGAAATGGCGGTTATTTCTCTTGTTCGAAATGGTTGTTACCTGGCACTCGTCAGTCCAGCCTTGAATGTTGCCCAGACTGCTGTAGACTGGCATGAGCTGCTTCATTATTGGAGGACTTGTGAATGGAGCTGGAGTCACTGGAATTGTCAGTGAACTATCCCACTCCTGAACAAATTACCTAAGGGAAGATCATTAGCTGAAGATGGTTGGACTGAGGGCATTGTTGTATAGAGTGATGTCCTAGTTCTGTGATGATTAGCCTAGGATAATCGTGTCCATCCTTCCTGTGTGTTCGGCATGATTCCAGGCACAAGAGGGTTCCCCCATTGGTTTCCATTTTACTAGGGTTCTTTGATGTCATACTCCATCACATGTTGCCTTAATATCGAGGGGCATTATTATCACCTCTCCGCATCAGGATCAGTGGGGGGAAAAATATCTGGTGGTTGATGGTTAATAAAATCTATGATGAGTTGTGAAATAGAATCAAAGAAGTTTATAGCACAGAAGGATTCTTCCCATAGCCATGTGTGTGTGTGTGCACACAATGTTCTTGGGATGTTTTACTACTTTAAAGGTGCTATATAAATGTAAGTTGTTGTTATTGTAAATTGTATCTGCCACCTGTCTGCCCATTCTGCTAACTTGTCTGTCATTCTGAAGCCTTTTACAGTCGGACTGCATCAGTAAATTTCGCTATCGTGTTCTGATGAAAGGTCATCGACCTGAAACGTTAACTCTGTTTCTCTCTCCACAGATGCTGCCTGACCGGCGGAGTATTTCCAGCATTTTCTGTTTTTATTTGATATTCAGCAACGCAGTGTTTTGGTTTTGTTCCAGTTTTATTACGCTGAACTCTTGTCTTTTTCTTGTCCAGTACCCACATCTTTGACTCTCATTTATCTTTTTGTTATTTTACCTTGTACCTATGCTGTGGTTGCTATTTTCTAATTCGCGTATCAGATCTTTGTCCCATTTTATCTCCCAGAGCTAAATCAAGCAATGTTCCTTTTATGACTAAAAGCATACTAATCTAGAAGTCAGTTTGAGGTAGAATTATTTGTATGCAAATAGACTTTCAATTCTGAGTTTCATAAGGGCTTGTGTAGATTTTGTGTTTAAAATAATTCAAATACATGTCAGGTATTTCAGGAAAATGTCTATTTGGCCCAATGGAATGACCTATCTGCTATTGTCAAATAGCCACTCCGCTCACAGTCAGATTTGATGCATTACAGTAATATTCATGGACTAAAACCTCCTCTGCTTTTTAATTAGTTGCAGCACAAATATATTTTATGCTGTGTAATTGTCAACACTGCAGTCTACCGTTATACTTCAATCTAGGTGCGAGGGTGTGTGCTTGAATTTTACAGGTCACTGTTGATCAGTAAAATAAGGCGGTTGTCAAACCTGCAGTATAGTTGCTGCAGATCATTTATATTTAATGCCTTTTTTTAAAAAAAACATTGGCTGCGTTACTAGGCAGCTAGAATAAATCTCTTCATTGTGAGAGTGAATTACAGTTGTGAACACACAATTTATAATATGTAATACGATAGCAAAATACTGCGGATGTTGGAAATCTGAAATAACAACAGAAAATGCTGGAAAAACTCAGCAGGTCAGGCAACATCCGTGGAGAAAAATTTGAGTTGACGTTTCGGGTCGAACCCTTCTTCAAAATTGCAAAGAAAAGAAGATAGATCGGGGGCAGGGCTGCGATCGGACGAAAGAATAAAAGAAACAAAAGAAGTAAAAGAGACAATAAAAGGTATTAGAAGCTAGATGAGATGGTAATAGGCTGAGATTAGGTGTAAAGTGTACTGGCAGGGCAAGAGATAGCTGCCAGGTGTGAGAGAGAAACAAAAGGAAAGGGGGGGGAAAAAGAGTGGAAAAAATACAATATGTATTATAATATGTATTGTTCACTGCTTTCAGAGCAATCTCAATTATTAGATGAAACCTTTTAAGTATGCATGTTTGAGGTCAGCAATTTTGACACTTTGTTGTACACCTCTGAATCTAAGTGTATAGGAGCCAAGGATGGACAGCAGTGCTGTGTTCAGATGTCACCACCCTGCATCTGTTACCTAGGGCAAATCGACTGCGGATTGTTCAGTACATCTCTGCTACAATTTCACTGTGTTGCTACTGATATTGTGTCAATCCTACCAAGGCGACTTGCCATTGTGGATGGCCGTGGATCTGGTTGGTAGACTCTCTTGTGAAGAATCTGAAATTTAATGGTGTTCTGGTCCAACAGGCCAGACTCTGGTTTGTCTTGTGATTTCCTCACACATTCATTTCTTGATCTTTACTGGGTTGTCGGGAGGCGAGGCTAGCCGAGTATTTTCTCCACCGAGGATGGGAGGAAAATTTGAGAATGATGCTTCAGAGTCTTTTGACATGAATCGGTATTCTAGGATGGCTGTCATGGGGAAATAGCACACTAGTGCAGCGAAGGGCACTCTTCTGAGATAGGGATTGAGGCAAGGTGGAAGTCTTTGCCCTGTTTTGAACTTCTCCTAGAACCTAGAAATAACTGCTGCTAATGGATAAAAAAAACTAGAAAAAAATTGCCCAACACTAGCATTCCCCGCACTATTCAAAAAAAAATACAAGAAATGTGTGAAATGTTGTGGTCATACTAGAATTAAATAAAGCAATTAAAAAAACAGGCAATATTGCTGAAAAGGCTGCAGATATGGTAAGGTGGTATTTGCAGTACCTTATTCTGTGGGAGTGAGCATTGGTTTCAGTACTCAGTGGGTCCATACTTGTGCATCGTGCTCTAGAATTCAAAGAGACTAAAGATCTGAGGGATTGTTTACATCCATGGAATAGAAAAGGTTCGCAGGGAACTGTGAAATCTGATCTTTCGCCTGTGCGAAGACTTTCATAATTTGTTCTTGCAGCAGTAAGTTGCTGTTGCTGGTGAAGTGCCTGCTGTGCTTTTTTGCGTTAATATCCTGAGGCTTTCAACAGAAGGCCAGATTGATGACTGAATAAAATCCCTTGGCACGTTGCTTACATGGTATTTCTTCTCATCTTCCCAGCTACGTTGGAAACTGTGAGATAGACCTCGAGATCAAGAGGTACTTTTGCAGAGCGGGGGTGAAAAGTATACAGGTAGGTGCCCTATATTCCAGAACCCTTCAAATAGCTCTCTGGCCTCTTTTGAAATATAGATCACAGAATCCCCACCATTTCGGCCCATCGAGCCTGCACTGACACATATCCCACCCGATCCCCGTAACCCCTACACCAACACATATCCCACCCTATCCCCGTAACCCCACGTATTTAATCCCCCTAACACTAAGGGTCAATTTATCATAGCCAATCAACCTAAACCCGCACATCTTTGGACTGTGGGAGGAAACCGGAGCACCCGGAGGAAACCCACGCAAACACGGGGAGAATGTGCAAACTCCACACAGACAGTCACCCGAGGCCGGATTTGAACCCGGGTCCCTGGCGCTGTGAGGCAACAGTGCTAACCACTATGCCACCGTGCTGCCCGTTGGATATGTGGGACAGTGTTTGTGGAGAGGTGATTAACTGCTCTGGAGTGGTTTCAGGGACCGCATAGAATGAACGTGCAGTCAGCAAACCTTCAATAGCAGAATTGGGGGAAAAGAATCGATATTGCAGAGTTTTGCTTGATTACCTTTGTGGATCAGTGCATTTATCCAGTGGTTTCCCTTGGGAAGTATGGGTAGGGTAGGATAGGTGGGGCAGATTGTGATCTGTAGAGGGAACGGGCTTTTCGTTCGTATATTCCTGTGTTCTATTGACTCACTCTGGATTCCTTCTGGCACATTACGAAGTAGCACCCATGACATTTTGAGATGCCTTATTGCGTGGAATTGTAAAATAGTAAAAAAAAAAAAAATTCTAGGTATTGGAAGATTAGGCTTGTCACTGTATTTTACCTATTGTTCAGAAAAGCTTAAAAGAAGATGACCTTTAGCTTTCTTGTGATTTTTTTTTTTGTCACTTGTGAAACCTTCCTCATTAGTGTAATTTAGTCCTTTGCCCTCTTTCTTGTGTTTCCTTGTGTACAGTATATTTAAACAGAACCTGAATGCCTCATCTACTTAGGGCTAATTTCCTGTAAAGACAAATAAAATTGTGCCTTCCACCCCCAAATATGAGGATTTGTAAGTAGTTCCTTTGATTATGAGAAACTCAAAAGGTTAGTATGCAGGTGCAGCAAGTGATTAAGAAGGCCAATGGAATGTTGGCTTTCATTGCTAGGGGGATAGAATATAAAAATAGGGAGGTATTGCTTCAGTTGTACAAGGTATTGGTGAGACCGCACCTGGAATACTGCGTACAGTTTTGGTGTCCATACTTAAGAAAGGACATACTTGCTCTCGAGTCAGTACAAAGAAGGTTCACTCGGTTAATCCCGGGGATGAGGGGATGGACATATGAGGAGAGGTTGAGTAGATTGGGACTCTACTCATTGGAGCTCAGAAGAATGAGAGGCGATCTTATTGAAACATATAAGATTGTGAAGGGGTTGGATCGGTGGAAGCGGGGAAGATGTTCCCGATGATGGGTGAAACTAGAACTAGGGGGCATAGTCTTAGAATAAGGGGCTGCTCTTTCAAAACTGAGATGAGGAGGAACTACTTCACTTAGAGGGTGGTAGGTCCATGGAATATGCTGCCCCAAAAAGCTGTAGAAGCTACATCATTACATAAATTTAAAACAGAAATAGACAGTTTCCTAGAAGTAAAGGGAATTAAGGGTTACGGGGAGCGGGCAGAAATTTGAACGAGTCTAGGTCCGGATCGGTCATGGCCCTGTGGGTAGCGGAGCGGGCCCAGGGGCCGTGTAGCCTGATCCTGCTCCTATTTCGTGTGTCTAATTCTGTTAGATTCAGGAGATGGTTCTGTGATAGTGGATTGGCAGTTAGGATCAGATCAGCCATGATCTTATTGAATGGCGGAGCAGGCTCGAGGGGCCGATTGGCCTACTCCTGCTCCTATTTCTTATGTTCGGCATTGTGACTTTAATATATAAAATCCTGATGAGGATTTTGGGTATCTGGTATGTTTTGAGCACAACTCAGCTATTCTCTAATCTGTGAAAATTGAGGATTCTTTTCTCTAATGATATCCTTTTATTATATTTGCAGCTGAATGGCATAATTCGAGTGATTCTGGAACCCCTGATTGGTGACATGCCACTGGTTGGAGCACTATCGCTCTTCTTTCTCCGCAGGCCTGTGAGTATAACTATCAACTCCGAGAATTCCGTTTACATTGGACTTCATGTTAGAGACAAAAGTGTTCCCTCCCTGTACAAATTACTGTTCATTACACATCCTCACATCTGCACAATATCATGGTTATTTTATGTACATACAGTGTAAATAGCTTTTGTGGAATGTTTATGGTTGAAAAAACACTTATTATCTTCTACGGTTATGAAGGGTTATAGTAGAGTAGTAATAGGTTGTTTCCACTGGTTGGTGAGACAGCAATGATGGGGCATTGTGTTTAACAATGTCGTTACACACATGATGGTTAGAATTTGAAGTTCTCTGCCACAAACCATTGTTGAAACAGAGTCCATAAACTCTTTAAACATAGAATTATCTTGTTATTTTTAAAAAGGAACATTAAAATGTATAGGGTGTGTGCAGGAGAGGAGGGGGGTTACAATAAATGGCTCGTGTAGAGAAACCACTGGCTCAGACTTGATGGACTAGAATGGCTGTTTCTGTGATGCAATATTCTGTGTTGATGTTAACCTACTATATCAGTGTTGTACACATTAAGTTCTTTTCTGCAAATAATTTCCTAGCTGTGCAAGGGTTATTTATTTTAAATACAGGTAGATCCTAAGTTTGGGCAGTATGTCCATGATTAGCTATGACTGCATGCGAAACAGGTGACAGCAAATTTATGTTCTGAAACTGGGGAAACTAATAATTTGGAGTCATTTTGTTGTTCAGTGTATATATACCCATATATTCTTCACCTAAGGAATTATAAATATGTAAGTGGAGCTGAGCTGAAAATTTAGGATTTTGAGTCTTATTATCAAGAAAGACTTATATGCATAGAAGTTACAACATGGAAACAGGCTATTCGGCCCAACCAGTCCGTATTGACACTTACTCTCCACACTTGAATTCATATAGTTCCTTGTCACATCTCAAATGTCCTAAAGCACTTCACCTACATTGAATTTCTTTGCAGTGCAGTGACAGTTATGTAGGGAAATATGACGGCCATTTGTGCACAGCAAAATCCCACAAACAGTAATAAGTGAATCTTTTGGGTGTTGGTCGGTAGACTAATGTTGGCCAGGACACTGAGGGGACAGCCATCTCGTTGAATAGTACCACAAAATCTTTGAGTTCAGTAGAACAGGCAGATGGGTCTTTGTTTAAAGTCTCAAACCCAAAACCTTCTAACTCAGTTGTGTGTTACCAGTTCAACCTAGTTGTCACTTAATGGTACTATCTAATATCTGCAGTTAAACGCTTACATAATCCACAATAATCCCTTTGATTCTACTTTATTAATCTTCCTTGGATACGGGGGTGGTGCCAGAGGACTGGAGAGTTGCAAATGTTACACCCTTATTCAAAAAAGGGTGTAAGGATAAACCCAGCAACTACAGGCCAGTCAGTTTAACCTCGGTAGTGGGGAAGCTTTTAGAAATGATAATCCGGAGCAAAATTAAGTCACTTGGACAAGTGTGGATTAATTAAGGAAAGCCAGCATGGATTTTTTAAAGGCAAATCGTGTTCAAAAAACTCAATCAAGTTAGTTAATGAGGTAACAGAGAGGGTTGATGAGGGCAGTGTGGTTGACATGGTGTACATGGACTTCCAAAAGGCGTTTGATAAAGTGCCGCATAATAGGCTTGCCAGCAAAGTTGAAGCCCATGGAATAAAAGGGACAGTGGCAACATGGATACGAAATTGACTAAGTGACAGGAAACAGAGAGCAGTGGTGAATGGTTGTTTATCAGACTGGAGGAAGGTACACAGTGGGTTCCCCAGGGATCAGTACTAGGACCACTGCTTTCCTTGATATATATTAATGACTTGGACTTGGACTTGGGTGTACAGGGCACAATTTCAAAATTTGCAGATGACACATAACTTGGAAGTATAGTGAACAGTGAGGAGGATAGTGATAGACTTCAAGAGGACATAGACAGGCTGGTGGAATGGGCGGACACATGGCAGATGAAATTTCACAAAGAAAAGTGCAAAGTGATGCATTTTGGTAGGAAAGGCAATATAAACTAAAGGGTACAATTCTAAAGGGGGTGCATGAACAGAGAGACATGGGGGAGAATATGTGCACAAATCATTGAAGGTCACAGGGCAGGTTGAGAAAGCAGTTAAAAAAGCATATGGGACCCTGGGCTTCATAAATAGAGGAATAGGGCTCGAGTTTCCAAGCCCCTTGGAGGCGGGAGTGGTGGGAACCCATCCCGCCTCCGTGCCAATGTCCCAGGAGGTGGGTATCCGACCTGTGCTGGGAGCTGCCTCCCCGAGGCAGGAAGGGGATTGGTGCCAGTTAACTGCCTGTTAACAGGCAGTTTTTTGCCTAATCCCTATTTCTAGCCCTGAAGTGTGGGCTTCCCGACGGCTCCGAACCACGCCAAGTTAGCGAGGCGGACCGTCAGTCTGAAGGGGTTGGAGGGGTCGAGATGTCCGTTGTGCAGGTGAGTGATGGGTGCATGTGTGCAGAGGTAAGTGTGAATTGTTTTAATAAGTTTTACTCACCTTTACTTTCTCCTGCAGGCTTCCTTCCTTCAGTTCTCGGGAGTCCCTCAGTTCACCGGCACAGAAAGCAGAATGGCCGCTGAAATGTCAAAAGCTGCAGCATTCTGCTTTCTAGTCTGGAGAGATCTCTAACCGAGTCAGAGTAGAAGGACTCAAGTTAGAAGACAGATTGTCAGTGTTTGACAGCTTCACAGAGCTGTCAAACGCTGATTTTTCATCTGTCAAAAGCTCTGGACAGATGAAATGTCAATCACTGACGTCACCAGTAACCAGGTGTCCCTTAATTGGCCTGCTGAGCCCGCTGGGTGGGCTTAACAAGGTCAAGCAAGGGAAAATAGCGTGGGTTGGCCACAAGTCGATTGAGGCAGGACTACAACCCAAAAAGTGGGAGTCCCGCCTCCATCACGTCCCCATTGACAAAATCCAGCCCATAGAGTACAAAAACAAGGAAGTTATGATGAACCTGTATAAAACACTGGTTCAGCCTCAACTGGAGTATTGTGTCCAGTTCTGGGCACCGCATTTTAGGAAGGATGTGAAGGCCTTAGAGAGGGTGCAGAAAAGATTTATAAGAATGGTTCCAGGGATGAGGGACTTCAGTTACGTGGAGAGACTGGAGAAGCTGGGGTTGTTCTCCTTAGAACAGGGAAGGTTGAGAGGAGATTTGATAGAGGTGTTCAAAATCATGAGGGGTCTAGACAGAGAGAAACTGTTCCCATTGGCAGAAGGGCCGAGAACCAGAGGACACAGATTTGAGGTGATTGGCAGAAGAACCAAAGGCGACATGAGGAAAAACGTCTTTATGCTGCAAGTGGTTAAGATCTGGAATGTACTGCCTGAAAGGGTGGTGGAGGCAGATTCAATCATGGCTTTCAAAAGGGAATTGGCTAAGTACCTGAAGGAAAATTTTTTGCAGGGCTATAGGGACGGGGGAGTGGGACTAGCTGAAGTGCTCTTGCAGAGAGCTGGCGCGGGCTCAACGGGCCGAAAGGCCTCCTTCTGTGCTGTAACCATTCTTCTATGATTACATAGGATATACGGCACAAAAACAGGCAATTTGGCCCAACCAGTCCAGTCCGTTTATGCTCCACTCGAGCCTCCAACCGTCTTTCCTCATCAATCCGCGTAACCCTCTATTCCCTTTTCCCTCATCTGCTTGTCCAGCCTCCCCTTAAATGCATCTATACTATTTGCTTCAAACACTCCGTGGTAGCGAGTTCCACATTCTCACCACTCTTTGGGTAAAGAAGTTTCTTCTGAAATCCCTATTGAATTTCTTGGTGACTATCTTATATTGATGGCCTCTAGTTATGCTCTTCCCCACAAGTGGAAACATTCTCTCTGTATCCACTCTATCAAAACCTTTCAGAATTTTAAAGGCCCAGAAATTCGGGTCGGGGGCTTCCCACAGGTGCAAGCCCCTGATCTGCACTTACCTTGCGCGCCGACCATTGAGCTCTGGGCCCCCGTGGAATTCCGATCCGGGGCCTGCTCCAGCTGCCGGCGCGCAGTGCTTGCGTATCCCAGGGGCGCAGTTAGGTCGATGCGTCCCCTGGGATCACATGGGCCATGGGAAGCCAATCGGAGCAGGGAATGCTCCATTCATAAGTCTGACAGGAAGTGCTGTCAAGACTTATAAATACTACGGCCCCAAAACAGCACTAAACCTTCAAAAACATTTTTTTTTAAATCACATTTTTTAAATAAACTACAAATTACATGAAATAACTGTTTTAAACAATAATTTAAATTTTTGAAAAAATAATTTTATTTTCTAGCGGGGCTAAGAATAAACTTACCTTGCTTTAAAGTATTTAAAAATAATAAACCTGTGGAAAAAATGTTTTAATTTTAATTAATTCACCACTTACCTTGTAAAAAGCAGGCCTTACGCCTGCTTTTTACATTTCTAACTTCTGCAGACTTACCCTCCCGGGAAAACCCGTAAAATAAAAAACGAAGTTCGATGTGCACGCGCAGCCCCTCCTGCGCACGCGTTCGACCTCTGAACCCCTTCGTTCAGAGGAACGGAAGTGCCGGTTTCCCGTGCATGCAGGAAGCCGGCACTTCCATTGGGCCTACGGGTGAATACCCCATGTGTACTCACCCGTGGAGACCCGAATTTCTGGGCCAAAGATTTTTTAAATTTTAAGTCACCCCTTAGCCTTTTTTCAAGAAGAAAGAGACCCAGCCTGTTCATTCTTTCCTGATGTGTATACATTTGCATTTCTGGTATCATCCTTGTAAATCTTCTCTGCACCCTCTCCAGTGCCTCTATATCCTTTTTATAATATGGCGACCAGAACTGTATGCAGTATTCTGGTAAGTGTGGTCTAACCAAGGTTCGATACAGGTTTAGCATAACTTCCCTACTTTTCAATTCAGTCCCTCTAGAAATAAACCCTAGTGCTTGGTTTGCTTTTTTTATGGCCTTGCTAACCTGTGGCGCAACTTTTAGTGATTTGTGTATTTGTACTCCGAGATCCCCTCGTTCCTCTACACCACCGAGACTCTCACTCTCCAAGTCATAAGTGACCTCACTATTCTTCCTACCAAAATGTAATACCTCACATTTATCTGTGTTGAACTTCATTTGCCAATTATGTGCCCATTCTGCAAGTTTATTAATGTCCTCCTGTAATTTGTTGCAGTGCTCCTCAGTATTGACTATTCCTCCCGCACCCCCCCCGCCCAAATTTGGTATCATCCGCAAATTTAGAAATTGGGTTTTTGATTTCAAAGTCTAAATCGTTAATGTAAATTGTGCACAGTAGTGGTCCTAGCACTGATCTGATTATTGTAGATATGCACTCTAATCTGCTTTTAGTTGCTCTTAACAGATACAGCAATGGATATCTACATCCTTTTGCATCTAATTTTCCTCCCAGGAAAATTTAAAACAGAAAATATTAGATTGGAAGAGAGCCAATTTCAGTAATTTGAGAAGGGATCTAGCACAGGTGGACTGGAAACAAAGATTGGCCAGGAAAACAGTAAACGGGTACAAATGAAACATATTCCCATAAGGAGGAAAGATAGGGCATTCAAAGATAGAGCTCCCTGGATGACAAAGGAAATGGGGGTTAAAATAAAACAGAAAAAAGGAGGTTTATGACAAATGTCAGGTCCAGAATACAACTGAAAACCAGGCAGAATACAGAGAGTACAGGGGGAAATTGAGAAAGGTCAAAGAGAGAGTATGAGAAAAATTAGCAGGTAACATAAAAGGGAACCCAAAAATCTTTTATAAACATATAAAAAGTAAAAGGATAGCTAAAGGAATGGTGAGCCGATTAGGGACAAAAAAGGAAATCATCCTGTGGAGGCACAGGGCATGACTGAGGTACTGAATGAGCACTTTGCATCTGTCTTCAAAAGAAGAGGATGAGGTTAATGCCACAGTAGAAGAGGGGGAATAGAGATATTGGATAGGATAAAAATAGATAGAAAGGGGAAGCTAAATAGGTTGGCATCACTCTAAGTTAACAAGTCACCCAGTCCAGATGGAATGGATACTAGGTTGCTGAGGGAAGCTAGGGTGGAGATAGCAGAAGCTCTGACCACAATCTTTCAATCCTCCTTTGGTATGGGAATGGAGCCAGAGGTCTGGAGGATTGCAAATGTTACCCCTCTGTTCAAAAAAGGGGAGAGAGATAAACATGGTAACTACAGGCCAATCAGTCTAATGCCAGTGGTGGGAAAACTACTAGGGACTATTGTCAAGGACAAAATTAATTCTCACTTGGAGAAGCATGGGTTAATAAGGAATAGCCAGTACGGATTTATTAAAGGCAACTTGTGCCTGACTAACCTAAGTTCTTTGATGAAGTAACAGAGAGGGTTGATGAAGGAATGCAGTAGATGTATATATGGACTTCCAAAGGCAGTTGATTATGTACCACATAACAGACTTATTTGGAGAATAGAAGTTCATGGTATTAAACAGACGGTGGTAACTTGGGTATGTAACTGGCTAAGGGATAGGAGGCAGAGAGTAGTGGAGAATGGATGTTTTTCTGACTGGAGAGAAGTATGCACTGGGGTCCTCCAGGGGTTGGTATGAGGACCATGGCTTTTCTTTCTCTCCTATATAAATGACCTGGAATTAGGTATAGGGAGTACAATTTCAAAGTTTGCGGATGGTGCAAAACTTGGCAGTGCAATAAATACTGAGCAGGATAGTAGCAGACTTCAGGAGGACATAGACAGACTGGTGAAATGGGCAGACACATGGCAGATGCAATTTAATGCAGATAAGTGTGAAATGATGGACTTTGGGAGAAACAACACGTAGAGGCAGTATAATCTAAATGGTACTATTTTGAGGAGGTGCAAGTGCAGAGGGATCTGGGGGTAAAATTCACAAATCTTTGAAGGTGGCAGGGCAAGTTGATAAGGTGGTAAAGAAAGTGTATTTGGCTTTATAAATAGAGGCATTGAATACAAAAACAAGGAAGTCATGCTAAACCTTTACAAATTTCTGGTTAGGCCGCAGCTGGAGTATTGTGTACAATTCTGAGCAATATACTTTAGGAAGGATGTCAAGGCCTTGGAGAAGGTACAGAAGAGATTTACCAGGATGATCCCAGCGATGAGGGACTTCAGCTATGTGGGTAGATTGGAGAAGCTGGGATTGTTCTCCTTAGAGCAGAGAAGGTTAAGGGGAGACCTAATAGAGGTATTCAAAATTATGAGGGGTTCTGATAAAGCAAGTAGGGAGAAACTGTGTCCCCTGGTAAGTGGGTCAGTAACCAGAGGTCATAAATTAAAAATAATTGGCAAAAGAAGTAGAAAGGAAATGTGAAATATTTTCACACAGAGGATTCATAAGATGTGAAACACACTATCTGAAAGGGTGGTGGAATCAGATTCCATCGGAACTTTTAATGGCCATTAGACATGTACGCACCATGGTCGAATGGCCACCTTCTGTGCTGTAAGATTCTGTGATTCTTCTGTGATTGCTAAAAGAGGTTTAAATAATCTGGACCCATTGTCCAGGGCCCCAAACACTCCTTCCAGGTGAAACAGCGATTTACTTGTACTTCTTGCAATTTAATATACTGTATTCGCTGCTCACGATGTGGTCTCCTCTACATTGGGGAGACCAAACGCAGATTGGGTGACCACTTTGCGGAACACCTCCGTTCAGTCCGTAAGGGTGACCCTGAGCTTCCGGCAGCCTGTCACTTTAATTCTCTGCTCCACTCCCACCCTGACCTCTCTGTCCTCTGCCCCTTGTTCCAATGAAGCTCAACGTAAACTCGAGGAACAGCACCTCATCTTTCGATTAGGCACTTTACAGCCTTCTGGACTCAACATCGAGTTCAACAATTTCAGACCATAACCTCTGCCCCTATCTTTTTTTCATTTAAAAAAAAAAAAAATTCTCTCTCATGGCAGCTGTCGATCATTCTGCCATTGCCATTTACACTTCATCTAGAGTCATCTTTTGTTTCTTAACTTGTCCTATTACCATCTCCTTTTGCCTTGCACCTTCATCCCTTTTGTCATTCAATCTCTCCTGCCTTCCATCCTATCACAGACCTTCCCTTTTGTTCTTTCCTCCCTCCCCCCTCTCCAACTTTTTCCAGTTCTGACGAAGGGTCATCGACCTGAAACATTAACTCTGTTTCTCTCTCCACAGATGCTGCCTGACCTGCTGAGTATTTCCAGCATTTTCTGTTTTTTTATTTTAAATAATCTGATCAACGCTGCAGATTACCTCATACATTTTGAAAGCAAATTTTGCATATAATTTTTTTTTAAATGAACCCCAGTATATAATTTTTCCCAAATAAAATATATTTACAGTTAGTGTAAACTTCATGGAGCTGGTTTTATTCAAGTTTAGGCCCTTCTTTTTTCTGACCGTGCCAGTCACTCAGTGCATGTTGGTGCATACTCTGAAGGATTAATGATAGAAGCACAGAACCAAGAACCGATCAGTGATCTGTCTGTAACTGGGTAACTATACTGAACAAAAATATTCAGTGTATGTAAAAGCAGATTCTGCAAGTAGTAAATTGCCATAGAGTTAACTATTTAGCCCAGGTACTGGATTCAGTCCTCTGGCTTTCACAAGATTGATACAGGTTCGGAAGTCTGTTTGGCCCATTGTTGCTCATCCATTCAGATTTTTTTTTTAATTGAACACAGTCCCTCCATAATATCTCATAACTGATTCTTGAATCATAAAAGTTACAACACAGAAGGATGCCATTTCTCCTGTTGTGACAGTGCTGGTACTATCTCTTCAAATGGAGCTATTAATCTATTCCATCTTCCTTGCACTTTCTTCATTTATAATCTTCCTTCTCAAATACTTGGCTAGTTCCATTTTAATTCATTGTATAGTATTTGCCTCATGAGACACTTGTTGAAATGCATTGCATATTTTAATAACTCTCTATATGAAAATATTCTACTAACTTCCCATTGTATTCTTCTATGATAATCTTGACTCTTATGCACTCTTGTGAAATGTTCACCAATCATTGGACGCAGTCTTTCACTATTTGTCCTTTTAGAATCTTTCATAATGTTGAAAACATCTTTTTGACCCTCCTTTAACCTGCTCTGGTGAAAAAAACATAATTGAATCTAAGGTTTCCACTTCAGTGCCATACCTGGAAAACCATGTTTGTATAATATCTGGGACACTTAGCCTTTGCCCATTTTCTCCAGTGAGACAAATGGGAATGCTGACACAGTGATCTAACTACATTGATGAGGCTGGCCTTTGGTGATTAGCATGGGTATGTGATCAAGCTCAAGGCCATCAGGCATGCAGGATTTACATTGTTGTACCTCAACATGGAGTCACCACTTTGTAGGAAAGGGATGGGAGAAAACTCGTAGGCAGAAAATCTGTTCATAGGAGAGGTTTCAGATCATTCTGTAATTACTGACTTTTACCATGCCCAGCAACTAAGAATACTATTGCAGACGTTGGTTTACCCTGTAGCTGTGCTGGGAGCATTGTAAAGCCTTGTCACAACTGAAACCTGCTTAACCTCCAAATCCACCCCAAATTGCCCAACCAGTTCTTGTGCTGACAGGTGTACTTCAATGTATAATTAACTAGCCAGAACTCTCCAAGTGCTGAGTTTCCTTACGCAGTCATCCTTCTGAACATGGTTTATCAAATATTGTTAAATGTGTGTGTGCTGTACATCTATTTCTACAATAATTCAGTTATGAGCATCTCCAATTGAGTACATTTGAAATCAAATCAGCTGACTTGTAAGAGCAATACTTCCCACGCAGCTTACAGTTTAACATTTGCTACAGTGAAATAAAAATGAGAAGTTATTTAGAAAGGAAATGACAAATTGTGGGCTTTCAAGCGATTGTGCAACATCATTCATTCTGTATCATTGTTGCGTATATTCAGGAGGAGTGTGAAATATTAGATGAAATAAACATAGTGAGAGAGGAAGTATTAAGGGGTTTAACAGCTTTAAAAGTGGATAAATCCCCAGGCCCGGATGAAATGTATCCCAGGCTGTTAAGCAAAACAAAAGAGGAAATAGCAGAGGCCCTGACCATCATTTTCCAATCCTCTCTGGCTTCAGGTGTGGTGCCGGAGGACTGGAGGACTGCGAATGTGGTACCCTTGTTTAAAAAGGGAGAAATGGATAGACCGAATAATTACAGGCCAGTCAGCTTGACCTCGGTGGTGGGAAAATTATTGGAAAGAATTCTGAAGGACAGGATAAATCTTCATTTAGAAAGACACGGATTAATCAAGGATAGTCAGCACGGATTTGTTAAGGGAAGGTCGTGTCTGACAAACTTGATTGAATTTTTTGAGGAGGTAACGAGGGTAGATGAGGGTACTGTGTTTGATGTAGTGTATATGGACTTTAGCAAGGCTTTTGATAAGGTTCCATATGGCAGACTGGCCACGAAGTTAAAAGCCCATGGGATCCAGGGCAAAGTGTCAAGTTGGATTCAAAACTGACTCGGAGACAGGAAGCAGAGGGTAATGGTTGATGGGTGTTTTTGTGACTGGAAGGCTGTTTCCAGTGGGGTTCCGCAGGGCTCAGTACTAGGTCCCTTGCTTTTTACGGTATATATCAATGATCTAGACTTGAATATAGGGGGTATGATTAAGAAGTTTGCAGATGGTACTAAAATCGGCTGTGTGGTTGATACTGAAGAAGGAAGCTGTAGTCTGCAGGAAGATATCAATAACTTGGTCAGGTGGGCATAACAGTGGCAAATGGAATTCAATCCGGAGAAGTGTGAGGTAATGCATTTGGGGAGGGCTAACAAGGAAAGGGAATACACATTAAATGGTAGGACACTGAGTAGTGTAGAGGAACAAAGGGACCTTGGAGTGCATCTCCACAGATCCCTGAAGGTAGCAGGCCAGGTAGATAAGGTGGTTAAGAAAGCATACGGAATGCTTGCCTTTATTAGCCGGGGCAAAGAATACAAGAGCAGGGGGGTTATGCTTCAACTGTATAAAACACTAGTTAGGCCTCAGCTAGAGTACTGCGTGCAGTTCTGGTCACCACATTACAGGAAAGATGCGATTGCACTAGAGAGGGTACAGAGAAGATTTACAAGGATGTTGCCGGGAGTAGAGAATCTTAGCTATGAGGAAAGACTGGATAGGCTGGGTTTGTTTTCCTTGGAACAGAGGAGGCTGAGGGGAGACCTTTATTGAGGTGTATAAAATTATGAGGGGCCTAGATAAAGTGGCTAGAAAGGACCTTTTCCCCTTAGCAGAGGGGTCAAAAACCAGGGGGCACAGATTTAAAGTAATTGGTGGAAGTTTTAGAGGGTATTTGAGGGGAAGTTTCTTCACCCAGAGGGTTGTGGGGGTCTGGAACTCTGCCTGAAAGGGCGGTAGAGGCAGAAACCCTAACCACATTAAAAAAGTACTTGGATGTGCACTTGGGATGCTGTAACCTGCAGGGCTGCACCAGGAGCTGGGAAGTGGGATTAGGCTGGATAGCTCTTTGTTGGCCGGCACGGACACAATGGGCCGAAATGGCCTCCTTCCGTGCTGTAACTTTCTATGGTTCTATGATTGAGATAGATAGATTTTTGGACTCTAGGAGAATCAAGGGATATGGAGATCGGGTGGGGAAGTGGAGTTGAGGTCAAAGATCAGCCATGATCTTACTGATTGGCGGAGCAGGCTTGAGGGGCCTTTTGGCCTACTCCTGCTTGTAATTCTTATATGTTATATAAAGTGAAGTAAACACTGATTTAAGAAATACAAGTTGATTTTATGTGGGAAAGTTGCCGTGTTAGTGCTGCTTGACGCACAGTCTTGGGGAGCCAGTGGTAACCCCAAGTAACCTTGCTGGATTTTCGAAGGCCAGTAGCCAGGAAGACAGTGAAAAGCGAGCCTTTCCCACCACTTTTCTTAACAAATCTGGCAAGTTTACTTTGGGTTGCCACAACTGAGTGCAACCCGCCGCACGGGAGCCACAGGCAATTAACTTGTAGTAGAACAACATGGCAGCCAGAACCTTGTTTTAATGCAAATTAATGAGCATCAAAGCAAACCTTTTTATGCTCTTTTCCCCCACCTACCCCTCACTGCCCATATTTCTTCCCGTCTCTCCTGAAGATGCGGAATCTTCCTGAGTTACAGTTCCACAGATACCAGGAGCAAGCTGGTACATTTTCCCAAATGGCTGTTCTTCATGTGTGCACCTCGTCAATGATTGTTGAAAGACTATTCAACTATGGAAGGCATTGCTGATGGGCTGGATCCTGTTCTTGTTCAACCTCCACACTCCTGGACTTTTAACAGGGGTTATTCCTGTCTCAGCTGAGAGATGCTGAGGCAAATTGTTACACATTCGCTCCTGCCCTAGCTGGGGTCTACTAATTCAGCACAGAATGATGGTTAAACTGAGATGGTTTAGTATACGAGTATATGGTGCATTTACGAATATACGAACAATGACGGACAAGAAAACACTCTCTGGTCTCCAGACTGTCCCACACAATTGTGATGCCTTGTGCATCACATTATTTACACTCCACCCCACCCAAAACCATGTGATCTCCCGGGAGAGGCGCAAAATCAGATTAAAAACCCAGGCCAACTTCACAGAATCTCACAGCACAGTAAAAATCTGAGCAATTCCTCTCTGACCCCCTTAGGCAATCAAAACTAGTCCAGGAGACCCTGTACCTACCCAGTCAGAAACAGGTCCAGCTCTCGCTTGAAGGAATTCAGCGAATTGGCGTCCACCGCACGAGACGGCAGCCTGTTGCAGAGGTCCACTATTCTCTGGGAAAAGAACCACCTCCTGACATCTAACCTAGATCTGGCTTTATACAGCTTAAAATTGGGGCCCTCGGTCTTCCCTAACTAATGTATTTAATTGGAACAAACTTTCTACTCTTACACAATGTAATCTCTTCATCATCATCTTATAAACCTCGACCAAATCACCTTTAAGCCTACACTTCCCTAAGGTGTAGAGTCACAGCTCTTTTAGCCAATCTTGATAACTAAGCTGCTTCAAACTGGGAATTAATCTAGTGGCCCTCCTCTGCAACCTTTCCAAAACCCACCATATGAGGAGACCAAAACTGGACACAGTATTCTAACTGAGGCCTGACCAAGGTCTGTACAAGGACAAATTAGTATGCTTTGTCTTATAGTCAATTGTCCTATAAAGGCACCCCAACACCCTATTCGCTCTAGTTGTCCCTTTACGACATTGCTCATGAACCTTTAAACATCTATGCATTAGAATGCCCAAATCTCTTTCTTTCTCCACCTCTTTAATGCTTTTCCCTGAAGGGTGTATATATGTTCAGCACTCTCCCTGCCCACATGCATAACACTGCACTTTCCCATGTTAAACATCGTTTGCCAGTCTTGAGCCCTACTAGGGCATGATATTTCTTCCAAATAATTTATGGGTTGGGTTGGCAAATTGTAAATTTGTAAATCTTCTGACCTTACATTAAGGGTGAATATTTTTAATGTATTCATGTGAATTGTATTCATGTGACTTGTCCTGTGACTTGCTAATATTCTTGGCATGGAATATGTCTCATACATTCCAAGTTATTTCTAGTATGTTTTGAGTTCTTGCTTCAATGGAACAAGCTGCTCAATGCCGTCTGAAATTGCTAATGAGCTTTGATTAAATCACAGGATGTAAACACTTGGCATCAATTGTGCAAGTTCGTGGAAAAGAATGATTTAACTAGAAGCCATTTCTGTGCAAGATTCTATGCAGTCAGAGTAATTGATTTTAGAGTCCCTGATTCAATTTCAGTGTGAACAAGACCAGTAAAGTTAATCACTATGACTAATCTGGTTCCATTAAGTTTAATTTAGTTAAATAAAGATGCATTGATTGCTGTGGGTAGTACTTATACTAATGGTTACAGTACTGCGGACATTTTTGGGTTTTAGTATGAACTTTGGACTGCGAAGGAGCAAGCTGTAAGGACCACAAAAGAAAATCTTAAGCAACTGAGACTCCTTTAATGTGGTTATTAGAAAAATGGCTACACAGTAGAATGAGATGCAGCGTTCACTGAAATTGAAATTCCCTGTTACTAACAGACTTTTCAATAACAAGAAAGCCAGTTTAAAACTCTTAAAAGATTTAAGAAATACTCACTTTTACCTGACATTTTGATATGGTTAAATTGCTAGAAAATTGCAACTTGGAATGTAGTTAAAGGAGTCAAAGGAATTCTGAGTGTAGTATTCACAGCAGGATCTGTCTCCAAGATGGCAGCGAACACATCTTGTACACCTTTAGTGAAAATTTTACTAATTTCTAAATATAATAAATCTAACAACAGAAGATAAAGGTTTGTGTATTTTTATGATTTGCATTTCATGCCATCTCTGTTTTTCACCCACTAATAGTTTGTGTCAATGTATAATAATCTGCAAAATCTTAATTCAAAATGTAGCTTTGTGTTTAAATATAAATGATTAGTATTTTTAATGGATGTGTTCAGGTATCCTTACTAAGAGGAGGCTACTACCTCTTAACAATGAAGAGAGATAATGCCTGGTATACCTATGTCCTCCTTTGCTTCCCTCATAAGTATCAACTTCAGGCAGTATTTACACCACATCTCTGACTCCTCCTGAGTGCCATCTTCGAGCAATCCAGTGTCTGGTACCAAGGAGCGCAGTTTCCTGATTCTTCTTGCGGTTCTCACATTTTAAGTCTCTCCTGCCCTTTTAGTGAGTTACTTTCATGTTCTGCAGTTGGTCCTATGATCTGATCTAAATATGAGCCTGA
Organism: Somniosus microcephalus; assembly: GCF_052327205.1. Lineage (NCBI taxonomy): Eukaryota > Metazoa > Chordata > Chondrichthyes > Squaliformes > Somniosidae > Somniosus > Somniosus microcephalus. The sequence continues at coordinate 41,463,687 of NC_140991.1, read as the reverse complement.
GAACTAGCTTTCCCTGACCAGGAGTTGAGAGACGGTATTACCCCAAAAAATGTCAAGCCTGACTCAATGTTCTTTTGGAATGCTTTTTAGGTTTGGATTTATTTTTATGGAATTGCTGATGCAATCTGACCAAGTACAAAAATAATAAATGTACTCCATCTATTAGGAGAGGTTTGGTGCACATAGTGCATCACACTCCTACTTAAAAATAAGAACATGCATCTAAATATAATAAATTTGGTACTTTGTGCAATCCATTGAAAACTCCAAGTCAACCCGCTGTTCTAGGAAATCTCATTATAAAAATGTCCACATTTTTCTGTGATTTACCTTTTACACCTGTAGGTAGTACTGTGATTAGAGCGATCAGACTTGGGATCATATAACACCCACCGTTCCAGTGAATATCCCCCACAGATCATAAAAATTCTTCTCTGAAAATGTATTTATTTGTCATTTTTTCCTCAGTAACTGAAATTTCCAACATCCAAAGTAAGGGTTTAAACAAAATTTTAAAACTCAAAAACATTACACAGAAAACGTTGGTGGGAATGGTATACAGACCTCCAAACAGTAATGCGGAGGTTGGGGATGGCATGAAACGGGAAATTAGAGACGCGTGCAATAAGGGCACAGCAGTTATCATGGGTGACTTTAATCTACATATAGATTGGGCTAACGAAATTAGTAACAATACTGTGGAGGAGGAATTCCTGGAGTGTATACGAGATGGTTTCCTGGACCAATATGTCGCAGAACCAACCAGAGATCAGGCCATCTTAGACTGGGTATTATGTAATGAGAAAGGATTAATTGGCAATCTTGTTGTGCGAGGCCCCTTGGGTCGGAGCGATCATAATATGATAGAATTCTTCATTAAGATGGAGAGTGAAGTAGTTGACTCAGAGACTAGGGTCCTGAATTTAAATAAAGGAAACTACGATGGTATGAGGCGCGAGTTGGGTAGGATTGATTGGGGAATGTTACGCAAAGGGTTCACGGTGGATAGGCAATGGCAAACATTCAAAGATCGCATGGATGAACTACAGAATTTGTTCATCCCTGTTTGGCATAAAAATAAAACAAAAAAGGTGACTCAACTGTGGCTAACAAGGGAAATTAGGGACAGCATAAGATCCAAGGAGAAGACATACAAATTGGCCAGAAAAAGCAGTAAACCTGAGGATTGGGAGCAGTTTAGGATCAGCAAAGGAGGACAAAGGGATTAATTAAGAGGGGGAAAATAGAGTGAGAGTAAGCTTGCAGGGAACATAAAAACTGACTTTAAAAGCTTTTATAGATATGTGAAGAGAAAAAGATAGGTGAAGTCAAGCATAGGTCCCTTGCAATCAGAATCAGGGGAATTTATAATGGGGAACAAAGAAATGGCAGACCAATTAAATACAGACTTTGGTTCTGTCTTCATAAAGGAGGACACAAATAACCTCCCAGAGATGTCGGGGAACATAGGGTCTAATGAGAGGGAGGAACTGAAAGAAATCAGTATTTGTAGGGAAATGGTGTTAGAGAAATTCACGGGATTGAAGGCCGATAAATCCCCAGGGCCTGATAATCTACATCCTAGGGTGCTTAAGGAAGTGGCCCTAGAAATAGTAAATGCATTGCTGGTCATCTTCCAAAATTTGATAGACTCTGGAACAGTTCCCATGGATTGGAGGGTAGCTAATGTTACCCCACTATTCAAAAAAGGTGGTAGAGAGAAAACGGGAAGCCTGACATCGGTAGTGGGGAAAATGCTAGAGTCCATTATAAAAGATGTAATAGCAGAGCACTTGGAAAACAGTGACCGGATCGGACAAAGTCAACATGGATTTACAAAAGGTAAATCGTGCTTGACTAATCTACTGGAATTTTTTGAGGATGTAACTGGTAGAATAGATAAGGGAGAACCAGTGGATGTGGTGTATTCAGAAGGCTTTCGATAAGGTCCCGCATAAGAGATTAGCGTGTAAAGTTAAGGCACATGGGATTGGGGGCAAGGTACTGACTTGGATAAAGAACTGGTTGGCAGACAGGAAGCAAAGAGTTGGAATAAACGGGTCTTTTTCCGAGTGGCAGGCAGTAACTAGTGGGGTACCGCAGGGATCGGTCCTAGGACCCCAGCTATTCACAATATATAGAAATGATCTAGACGAGGGAACTAGATGTAATATCTCCAAGTTTGCAGAAGACACAAAGCTGGGTGGGCGTGTGTGCTGTGAGGAGGATGCCGAGAAACTCCAGGATGATTTGGACAGGTTGGGTGATTGGGCAGAAGCATTGCAGATGCAGTATAATGTGGATAAATGCGAGGTCATCCACTTTGGTGTCAAAAACAGGAAGGCAGATTGTTATCTGAACGGCAATAGATTGGGAGAAGGGGAAGTGCAATGAGATCTGGGTGTCCTTGTGCACCAGTCGCTGAAGGTAACCATGCAGGTGCAGCAGGTGGTTAAGAAGGCAAATGGTATGTTGGCCTTCGTAGCGAGAGGGTTCGAGTACAAGAACAAGGATGTCTTGCTGCAGTTGTACAGGGCCTTGGTGAGATCACAGCTTGAGTATTCTGTGCAGTTTTGGTCGCCTTATCTGAGGAAGGATGTTCTTGCCATGGAGGGAGTGCATCGAAGATTCACCAGACTGATACCTGGGATGGCAGGAATGACGTATGAGGAGAGATTGGGTCGATTGGGCTTATACTCGCTGGAGTTTAGAAGAATGAGAGGGGATCTCATTGAAACTTATAAAATTCTAACAGGACTGGACAGACTGGATGCAGGAAGGATGTTCCCGATGGCCGGGGAGTCCAGAACCAGGGGTCACAGTCTAAGGATAAGGGGTAAGTCATTTAGGACAGAGATGAGGAGGAATTTCTTCACCCAGAGAGTGGTGAACCTGTGGAATTCTCTACCACAGAAGGCAGTGGAGGCCAATTCATTAAATATATTCAAGAAGGAGTTGGATATATTTCTTAAGGCTAAAGGGATCATAGGTATGGGGAGAAAGCAGGGACAGGGTACTGAATTTGGATAATCAGCCATGATCCCATTGAATGGCGGAGCAGGCTCGAGGGGCCGAATGGCCTAGTCCTGCTCCTATCTTCTATGTTTCTATGTTAATTCACAACAGCATTATTAAATTTATCAGTTGATTTGTCTTTTGTCTCTTTCAGTACCTTCATTCATTTTTCTTTGCCAAAAGCTGTGATGCCATGTGTCAAATTTGAACTGTGCTGTCTGAGCATGTCTGATATTCCTACTAATGTTCAGTCAGTTGTATTGATGGTATATTTTTCTTTAGCTTCTAGCAGTTCCTGCTCAGTTGTTTTTCAGATTACTTGAAGAAAAGCTAGAGGACAAATTGCTAAAGCTTGCTTCATGTAAAGTTGTAATTTTTAAAAATAAAGTAAGCTATGTGTGTGTGAGAAAAATGTCTGCACTGATTACACACCTGTAGCTTTTGTTTTGTGTTCTATACATTTCAAAGTTTATGAGGCTGAGGGAGGAGACTGAAGGGTGAGACTGCCTTTCTTTATGCTAATAGTTCAGTTTTGAAAAAGTTGCATTTTGAAGCTGCCCAATTATCTAACCTGTATGTTTTTTGACAGTTTGGAAGAGCTAAATACTGACTGCTTGCAGCTGGAGGGCAGAGATTATAATTGCTAACACCTGCAGCAAAGGTGGCTCCTTTTCCTACCACACCGTGATGCCTTCCACCAGCTACCACCCAAGAAGAAACAAGAATAAGACAGAGGAGCAAGAAGCGTTAGTGGGAGAGAGAGAGAGAGAGAGCAGCAGCAGCAATATGAGACAGCAGAGGCTGTTAAAAGGGAGACCCTATTCTCCTACCACTAGTTGAGAGTTGCAATCTGCTGGAGGCCTGTATCTTTTTCCTATCATGTTTGAGAGAATGAAAAAGAGCTTGCTCCTTTCATGTTCTCAGAACATCCCAAAGTGCTTCACAACCAGCGACTTACTTTGAAGTGTAGCTGCTGTTGCATAAGCAAACGTACAGCCAATTTGCGCACAATTTAAACAGAGGTGTATGACCATTTAATTTGGCTTTTGCTCGTGTTGTTTGGCTAGGAGATCAGGAGAACTCCCTACTCTTCTTCAAAAAAAAAGTATAATGGATTAGTTAAATTCACCAGAACAAGCAGATCAGGCTTTGGTTTAATGTCTAATTCAAAAGAGGTCATCTCAGACAAAGCTGCACCCACTGGTTACTGCACTGATTGTGATGAAGAAGTGGGGCTTAAACGTACACAATAGCAAAATACCGCAGATGCTGGAAATCTGAAATAACAACAGAAAACGCTGGAAAAACTCAGCAGGCCAGGCAGCATCCATGGAGAGAGAAACAAAGTTAACGTTTCAGGCCTGGGACCCTTCATCAGAACTTACAACCTTCTGACTCAAAGGCAAGAGTGTTGCCACTGAGCCAATTCTGTTACTGGTGAACGCAGAATCTGTAATAGTCCTGACTTGGTACCTTTTAAATCTTGATTAGTTGTGAGGGCATACTGTTAAGTCCGTGAATGATTGAGACATGGACTAGCAGGAGAGAAACAAACAAATCTTTACTGGTGGAAGGCATAAACGAAACTAACCAACAGAGGCTCTCTAGCGCCTTTTATACAGGGGTGGTCACTGCCGGTACTGCAGTCTGAGACCAGTTATTCTCTTAAAGGTACATACACAACAATTCCTCCCCTTTTAGATAAACAGTACATAACATTCATTTAACAACTAATGATAACGAATTACAATCACAATTACTGTTGCTAGATACATTGGTTAAGTTTAAGCAATTATAAGTTCAGTCTTTGAGGAGGCTTCCTGATTCTGTCTGGATAACGCCTCTTTGGGGTATCAGGTTCTTCTGGCAAGGTTGAGTCGGAATCAATGTCGTCGTTTGGTTCATCTGCTTCCAATATTACCGGTTCTGCGGTAGCTGCAATTGGAACGTCGATTTCATTACCAGGTGTATTAGATCGTGGTGTGGAGTTGACGTTTTCCAGTGACTCTAGAATCTGGTCAGCATGGCGTCTTACAATGCTCTCCCCAACGTCCACGGTATACATGAGAGGTCCTTGTCGTGTACAAATCGTTCCTGGCTGCCATTTCTCAGTGCGGTAGTCCCGGGCCAAAACTGGTTGACCTATCTTAAAACTCCTGGTCGGCCTTTCATTCATATTCTGAAACTGCCTGTTCTCCACATCTCTTCGGACGTTTGGCTTAACCAAATCCAAGCGGCATCGTAGTCTTCGATTGAAGAACATCATGGCTGGAGTTTGGTTGGTAACCGCATGTGTCGCATTCCGGTAGGCAAACAAGAAGTTATCCACCTTGTGTTGTAGGGGTATGTCTTCATTACACATTGCCTTGATAGCCTTCTTGAATGTTTGGACAAACCTCTCGGCCAATCCAGTGGCTGGATGATATGGGGCAGATGTGTAATGCTTAACACCATTGTTCTTTAAGAACCTCCGGAACTCTTCAGACACAAACTGTGGTCCATTGTCGGAGCAAATCTGTTCAGGCAGCCCATTTCTGGCGAATATGGTTCGTAAAACTGCGATAGTTTTTTCCGTGGTGGTTGACATTTTTATTACCTCTGGCCACTTTGAATGTGCATCCACCGCAATTAAAAACATCGAGTCCATGAAGGGACCAGCAAAATCAATGTGCACCCTTTGCCATGGAGATGAGGGCCACTCCCATGGATGCAGAGGAGCTTGTGGTGGGGCGTTTTGGACCTTCTGGCATCCTGCACAGCTCTTGGTCATCTCTTCGATTTCTCTATCGATTCCCGGCCACCACACAAACGCTCTGGCTAAGTTCTTCATTTTTACCCCACCCAGATGACCCTCATGAAGCTCATTGAGGACTCTATCCGTCAACTTAGGTGGAATTACTACTCTGGATCCACACATCAAGGTTCCTCTGCACACTGACAGCTGTTCTTTTCTTGGCGAAAATGCTGGCAGCAGTGGTTCGCCATGTGCTGGCCATCCCTTCACCGTTAAATCATAGGCCCGTGATAGTGTCGGGTCATTCCGTGTTTTCTTTTCTATGTTTGCATTCGTCACAGGAAGACATTCGACTATGGTCGAGTGGAATAACTCCATTGGATCCACTGCAAGGTCTTCTTCTTCCACCGCCGGCAACGGTAGATGTGACAATCCATCAGCATTTCCATGCTGTTTAGTTCCCCTGTACTCGATGTCATATTGGTGTGCCCCTAGGAAAAGGGACCATCTCTGCAGCCGTTGTGCTGTCATTATCGGTACGCCCTTCTGAGGGTTGAAAATGGAGACGAGGTTGATGATCGGTTAGTAGAGTAAATTTTTGACCGTGCAGATAGTGATTGAACTTCTTCACCCCCCACACTAGGCTGAGGGCCTCTCTGTCAACCTGGGCGTCGTTACGCTCGGCAGAAGTTAACGAGCGTGACGCAAAAGCTATCGGCCTCTCCAAATCATCAAGGAATTTATGTGACAGTACTGCCCCAATGCCGTAGGGAGACGCATCACACGCCAGCCTGATTGGCAGTGCTGGGTTGTAGTGAGCCAATACTTCCTTCGAAGTGATTAAGTCCTTACTCTTCTGAAAAGCACGTTTACAATCATCGCTCCATTTCCATGCTACCCCCGTTCGTAGCAGGGCGTTCAGTGGATGCAGAATTGTCGACAAATTCGGCAAAAGCTTATGATAGTAATTCACCAACCCGAGGAATGACCTCAGTTGCGACACATTTTCAGGCGCTGGGGCCTTAACAACTGCTTCAATTTTGTCAGGGGACTTATGTAACCCCTCTTCATCAATCACGTGGCCACAATACGATATCTGTTTCTTGAAAAATTCGCACTTGGGGCGGTTGGCTCGCAGCCCATGTTCCCGTAGTCTAGTGAGCACCTGTTCTAGGTTGTTAAGGTGTTCACTGTCATCTTCACCTGTTACAAGGATGTCGTCCAGATAACACTGAGTCCCCGGAATCCCTTGCAGGACTTGTTCCATCGCTCTTTGCCATATCGCCGGAGCCGATGCTACTCCGAATACCAATCGATGATACTGGTAAAGACCTTTGTGAGTGTTTATCGTGAGATACTTCCGAGAGGACTCTTCAACCTCCATCTGCAAATATGCTTGTGCTAGGTCAATTTTTGTAAAACGCTTCCCTCCAGACAGTGAGGTGAAGATGCCTTCTATCCTTGGAAGAGGATATTGTACTGTGTGAAGGACAGGGTTCACCGTCACCTTGAAATCCCCACAGATGCGAATCTTCCTTGGCTCTCCGGACTTATTGCTTAACGTTTTCTTCATGACAGGAACGATGGGTGTCGCCCACTCGCTCCAGTCGACCTTAGACAACACGCCCGCCTTCTCCAGATTCTCCAGCTCTGCCTCGACGGCTGGACGAATTGCATATGGTACCGGTCTCGCTTTGAAAAACTTGGGAACTGCATTCTCTTCTATTTTTAACGAGGCGGTTACGCCTTTAAGCGTGCCCAGTTCTTGTTGAAATACCTCTTTGGCATTAGCTAAGATTGTTGACAATCGTCCAGGAGTGACGTCTTCATCTTTTTTACCGTCCACCGTCATTGCATGAATGGAATGCCAATCTAAGTTTATCTTCCTGATCCATTCCCGTCCCAATAACGGTGGTCCACCATTTGGCAGTATGTAGAGATACAATTTCCGTATTTTCTTGCCATTGTATTCGACAGGCACCCTTATTTTTCCTCTGGTGTATACTTTTTGCCCCGTATACGTCGTCAAGACGATGGATGTCTCTCTCAAGGGTATGTGTGAAAATAGCCGCTCATAGTCTCGTCGATTCATGACGGTTAGCGCTGATCCTGTATCCAATTCCATTTTAACTTGGGACCCTGCTATCGTGAGGGTGACCCAAATGGTTCGGTGATCCTCTTTTGCGATTACATTGTGAAGTTTGAGACAGCTTAATCTCCTGTTCTCGGATTCACTATCGCTCATCTGGTCTTCGGAACTACTGTCCGTCATCTTTTGTACTTTCTTGTACGGTTCCTTGGTAGCCTTTTTGTTGTCGCTGGTCTTCTTCCCAGACCTACAAACTCGTGCAATGTGTCCAATTTTCCCGCATTGTCTGCATATTTTGTCTTTGGACCAGCAGTCCTTCTGGTCATGGTTAGTTCTGCCGCAGCGATAACATTTTGCAAATCCCCGTGTCATTTCGTGGGTGCCGTATTCCTGTGGTTTTTGTTGAATTTCTGCAGCTCCCCTGGCTGCTGCTTCATACGATACTGCCACGCTGAAAGCCTTATCTAGCGTCAGCTCTTTTTCTGCGAGTAACTTCTGTGTTCCTTTACTCAGGAGTCCACAGACAAATTTGTCCCGTAGGGTATCTGCCAGTCCTGCTCCGAACTGGCAGTGGTTTGATAGCTTGCGTAGTTCCGTAAGATACTCCGCATTGCTCTCATCTTTGTGCTGAGTTCTCCTGTGGAATTTAAATCTTTCTGCTATCAACAGCGGTGCAGGGTTTAAGTGCTCCTGTAGAACAGCAACAATTTCGTTAAAACTCTTTGCCTTCGGTTTGGCTGGAGTAATCAGATCCCGCAATAGGCCGTACGTTCTAGCGCCCATTAAGTTTAGCAATATTGATGCCTTTTTCCCCTCCGCTATTTCATTTGCCTCGAAATATACCTCGACTCTTTCCACATACGTGGTCCAGTCCTCTAATGTATTATCAAAAGCAGTGATACAGCCAGTCTTCGGCATCTTGCAAATCTAAAATGGCGCCTCCCGCGCTTTGCCTTCTTCCCCGATTTAACAAAATGGCGCCTCCCGCGCTTTGTCTTCTTCCCCGCTGTTGTTAGCGCTGCTTTCCACGGTTTCCTGCGCGTTAAATATTAATTCGTTTTCTTTTATTATCTTCCCGTCGTGGAGCGGACCCTCTGGAACACTTCCCTCCCTCTTCTGAGGTCCGAATGCTGCCCAGCTTCGAAACACCGGCCGCGCCCTGGAGGCTCCACCCTCTCTCTCTCCTTGCTTCCCGACTCGCTGCCCGGCCCCGTTGCAGTCCAGGAAGGATCAGAGCACTACCTGCCACCAGCCCGATTAGCTGGGAAACCACGGACCGAGGAACCCAGCCTGGCTCTGGACAGTCTCTCCTGCAAGTTTTGAAATCGATGATTGACGGTCGACGCCCGTTTCTCGAGTCTCAATGGCCTATTTTTTTTCAATTTTTTTTTCTTCTGGCTCCGACCTTCAACACGTCGTCGGAGCTGCTGCTGAGTTGCAGGTAAGTTCGTTTCTAACTCGTCGCCAGTGTTAAGTCCGTGAATGATTGAGACACAGACTAGCAGGAGAGAAACAAACAAATCTTTACTGGTGGAAGGCATAAACGAAACTAACCAACAGAGGCTCTCTAGCGCCTTTTATACAGGGGTGGTCACTGCTGGTACTGCAGTCTGAGACCAGTTATTCTCTTAAAGGTACATACACAACACATACATTCTGGATTGATTAGGTTTTCCATTGTATATAATTGGAATGAATGCTAACTGCATTTTAATTCCATGTTGGTTATTGGATCTGGAAATATGTTTATCCAATCTGGGGTAACATCACTGTCACTACTTGATCATTCTGAGCTGCTCGGGTCTCAGTTTTTGTATTTAATCGCAATTGGAAAGGTGGAGATGCAGTGTTTTTGCTGAAATATAATCGATATCATGTTGGATCAATGTCAGGGGAGCTTCGCTTTCCTGCCGACTGACACAATTCTGCACATATCCAGAGAACTTCATTACTCTGGATATGTGCAGACCAGAAAATTCTCAACCTGAAGAATGTAAAACAGAAGTTTAGTTTTACGTTGCTGCATTAGGATTTGACTGTCCTTCCTAAAGTGCCTAGGACATCTTTCTACGTTCAAGGTGCTACATAAATGCAAGTTGTTGAATAGCATTAATTGGTGTTGTATCATTCCTAATCCTAAATGAAAATTAATATACATATCTACATAGTGGTTTTATTTTTAGTATATAGTGCCTGATGGGTAGTAGTTAGTTGGACTATCTGATGCATTTCAACATCCTGATATAATGCACAGTAAGCAAAAGTCATAAATTATGCCTCCTTTTATAATGGAAAATCGACATAAAGACAGCCCTTTATAAATGCACTTTGGTTTTCAACGGCCACATTATAAAGAGTCTACTGTGTATGTCTTAATTATTCATATACCGACTTTGGTAGTATTGTAAAAGCAACATTGGTTTCTATAAATGGGCTGGTTAAAGAAAGTGAATCAGTCATCTCCATTAAGCAACATAATGGCACTAAATCGTACTGTTTCATGCTGCTTTTCCAGGGCCTCAGAGTTGTCCGGTGGCAGAATGCCGTTGGTGCTGCAAAAAGCTTTTGATTGCTGAGTCATGGGAAAGGAGAGCGAATATTTTTTTTCATTCATGGAATGCGGGCGTCGCTGGCAAGGCGAGCATTTATTGCCCATCCCTAATTGCCCTTCAGAAGGTGGTGGTGAACCGTCTTCTTGAATCGCTGCAGTCCGTGTGGTGTGTCATAGCAGTTTGGTACAACTGAGTGGCTTGCTAGGCTATTTCGGAGGGCAGTTAAGAGTCAACCACATTGCTGGAGTCACATATAGGCCAGACCGAGTAAGGATGGCAGATTTCTTTCCCTGAAGGCCATTAAAGGACATTAATGTATTGACATTTGTCAGTGTTGTATCGCTGGATCTTAAGCTAGATTTTTCTTAAACTAATTGGGTGTCATGGTAGGCAGTTTAACAAGGGTCTTTGTGACGATGCTTGAATTTTAAAAAGGTTTGCAGAGCTGAAATAAATTCTTAATGTTCACAGGACTGTTGGATCATGATGTGTTGGCAGTGACAAAACTTGCATTAACCTGTTAACCAGAGGAGCCAGGAATGTTTTTCAGTTGAAGGGCCTCAGTGTGGTGTTTTACATCTTTCAGATTTATTTTTTGGAGACTTTGGAAATTTGCTGTTTTCTGTTTGAAGCAATGAGAAGTCAAATGTACTGAATATTTTTGAGCACTGATTCTTTAATGGAGCAATTGCTGAGTTTTTAGGCTCAAAAATAATGTTTATGTTGAGGTCTTCTCATACCTAAATGTGCATTCTTAGTCACAGAATATTGATCTTTGCACACAGTTCTGATCAGCTTTTTTTTAGAAGTGAGTCAATAAATCCGTATTTCTGGTCACCCAAAAGTAATAGATTAATAACTTAAATAATGTATGCAGATTATTTTATTTACTAGTAATCTTCTAATGGAAAAATAAATACTCGTTGCAGTAGAGGTCACCTGATACTCTCTACCTTCAGGTTCCGTTTTGATTTCAATATTATCACTTTCATCTACGTCACATCTTATTTGTCATGCTCAACCAACCCAAAAGTTAATTTAAAAAGATAAATATTATCATTTTGTTAAATATGTAGAATAGCAAATAGCCAGGGATGAGTGAATCCGAAAATACTGGAAGCACTCAGCAGCTCAGGCAGTATCTCTGAACAGAACAAGTTGACATTTCAAGTGTGGGTCTTCATCAGAACACACCTTAAGTTAACACACCGTCAAGTTATCCACTCTCTTCACCGATACTGCTTGACCTGCTGAGTGTTTCCACCATTTTCTGTTTTTGTTTCAGAATTCCAGCATCTTCTGCTTTTTGTTTAATTAATTTAAGTCTGTAATCATAATCATAATCAACTTTATTGTCATTGTTAGTGCACAAGTGCAGTACAATGAAATGTAGGCTTGCGGCTCCCGAGAGTGTACATTTAGATTAAGACATTTAAACATGCAACATTCATTTGGCTTGTAATACATTAACATAAACATAATAAAGTGCATTGGCAGATGTGCAGGCTTTAGAGTTTATTTGTGGAGTTCAGTAGGATGACAGCCCTGGGAAAGAAGCTGTTCCTAAATCTGGTCGTTCGGGTGCGAATGCATCTGTAGCGTCTCCCAGATGGCAGGGGGGCGAACAGACTGTGGCTGGGGTAGGTAGGGTCTTTGATGATGGTCCGTGACCTCCGTAAACAGCGTTTCTGGTATATGTGCTCTATGGTCGGTAGCCGGGTGCCGGTAATGCGTTGGGCAGTTTTGACTACCCGCTGCAGGGCTTTCCGGTCATAGTAGCTACAGCTGCCATACCATACTGTGATACAGTTCGTCAGGATGATCTCTATTATGCAGCGGTAAAAGTTAGAGAGGATCAGGGGTGACAGGTTACATCCCTTCAGCCTCCTTAGGAAATATAGGCGCTGCTGGGCCTTCTTCACCAGAGAGGAGGTATTGAGGGACCAGGAGAGGTCTTCCATGATGTGGACTCCGAGGAACTTAAAGCTGTCCGCCCTTTCCACCACAGCCCCATGGATGTGGTGGAAAGTAGTTCAGTCTCTGGGTAGAACAGAACTTTAGAAGTTACTAGAGTTTTGCAGTTGTGGTTTATCTAATCAAAGCAGCTGTGTTGCTGCAGGGAATCTGTTCTCTTACATGTGCTGTACCAGGCAGAGCTGATGAACCGGCTTGAGTTCCCCCACCCCATTCACCAGTACCTCTTGTGCAGAAATATTCCTTGAAGGTAACATTTGTCATGTGGAAAAAGTGACTGAATGCTGAGAGAGCCTGTTTCTGCCTTGCTCAAATCAATGCTTTGTCCATTTTTAGAACACTTAATAGCAAAACTGAAATCTAAAGGACCCAAGAACAAAGAGTTTAATTTATGTTGTGTCTCATTCTGAGTTCAAGTCTTTGCTGTTGGGTGTTGTGGGATTTGGCAAAGACATCAGTACATGATGCAGCTTGGCCTTCATTTCGTTTCAGTACGAGTTGACCGTCTGGAACTGATTCATACAGTAGGAATTTTTCATAGTACTGTAAGTTGTTTAATATTGCCATATAAGGTAACGCTGAATTTGTCAGAGATAGCAGGCGGAGTAACTTCACTTTGAATTTTGTGATCAAATGTAAATCTTTACTTGTCTGAGAACACCTGGTACAGGGAATAATTAAACTTTCCAAACCCCACGCACTGCTCCATGAGCAACCTGGCCTTCTAAAATGCCAAGCATGCCTACATACCTGCCCCCAAGTTAACCTGCTGAGAGGTGTGGATGATCTTACATATGAAGTGCTAAGAACTTTCCTGATTAGTGGCCAATACAGACTAAATGGGCTAAATATGAAAATATCCAAACTATTTCCTATAATTTCTGAAGGCAGGGTGCAATTTCAACCTATAACTTGAATTTTAAAAAGGGCTCCCCAAGGTAAACATTTGCCATGTCCAATAAGATCTGGCATTGTCAGAACAGATCTGCTTTAGATCCGCTTTGATTCTATGTGCACAATTACTCCGACCTTTTTCACGACATAGTCATTGGGCTTGATTTTGCCAGGCCCGAGGAGGCGGGATTGGAGGTGTGTGCGGTGGTAAAATCACAAAAAATGGTGGGCGGGCCCCATTCCGCCTCCGAGCAATTTTCCCAAATGCGTGTTTTCTGACCCTATTTCCATCCTGCCTCCAAAAGGCGGGATAGGCCCTTAAGGCCCTTAACAACCAACAACCAGTTAAGTGCCTCTATAATCCCATTATGAGGCCTTTCTGATTTTACCACTTGTCCCACGTCCTGCACGTCGTCTCTAGAACACGCCAGTGAATCCTGGCGGCCTCACAAAATGGACTGCTTATTAACAGCTGCAGCTCCACCATTAAAAAGGAGTTCTCAGCAATCATCATTTGCAGGTGGCAGAACTTTGTTGTCTCAGGTCTGGGGGAACTTTTAGCAGGCATACCCATTGTTGTGGAAGCTTGGAGCCTGACACCCATCTCCAGTGTGACATCCTGGGAAACCCCTCTTGCCACCTTGACTGAGCGCTTCGTCAACTGAGGCATATACCAGAAGCATGGGAACCATTTATTTCCTTTCCTCCTGGACATCAGATTCGGACGAAGACCAGCCGTGGCAGCAGCAGAACCATGAACAACAGCAGCAGCAACAACAGGAGCGCCAAGCTGCTGCTCACCCACCTGAAGCTGCACAGGCCAGAAGGCGCCAGCGCGCGACCACATTACTGCCTGGGATGCAAGGGACGCACTCATCTTGGCCAGATTTGCTTACCCTGCACAATCAAACACTTTTGCCTTGCACCTTCTCATCAGACCATCGACAATGGCCAAGAACCTGCGGATTCCTATCACTCTGACCACCATACTGACAATTGCAAGTCACCCTAAGCCCTCAATGTGGAAGTTCCAGTAGCGAAATGACACACGCCACAACTGCAACAGTTTGCCATCAGAATTTTTAATGACAAGCAGCTGATGGCTTTTCAAAATTAAACACAACATTACACCCAAGTGACTACCCATGTGACTAATTGTGCATTATCTTCCTCTTACACGTGCTACGACGTGGTGCTTCCCCTGTGGCATCAGCAGATGTGGAGGCCCCTTGCTCACTTTCTTGTTGCTCCTGTCTCGACACCTTTGGCGGGCGTCCTCTGGGGTTGCGAACCTGTGAGGGCTCGGCAACAGTCTGCTGCTCCTGCGGCTGTGCAGGGGTTGAGACGCCGATCTCAGTTGGGTGGGGACTCTGGTGGGGCTCTGACCGAGAGCTCTGCAGTGGCATGGTCGTGTGAGTGATTGCAGAGGAGTCCTCATTTCCTTGTTGTATGCCAAAAACATCCCTCTCATGGGTCAGCCCCACTTCAGTGCTAGCAAGTGGCTGGACAGCACCTTGCTGCACTGCAGGGGGGCCATGAGGACCCGTTTCTGCACTGGTAGTCCTACTCCAGAGGACTTGCATGAAGGTCTGGTTTGTTTGCTCAATAGCTGACCATCGCTCCTCAAGAGATGTCAGTCTATTCTGAACAATTACCATGTTTTCCATACCCTGGCGACTAAGCTCCTCCATGGACATAACCTTCCTCTCCTCAACGGTAGCCATCCTTTCCAAGGAGGTTGCCATCCTTTCCGTGGTGGTGTGTTCATGTGCCAACGCCTCCACAAAGGCTCTGCTCATGTTAGCGATGGATTCCTCCATTCGCTCCACACTCGCAGCGACCCTGGAGACAAAACCCGCCAGAGACTCCTGCACCTGTTCCTGGAGTTCCAGCACCGCGCTCCTTCTGGATGGACCCAGAGGCACAGGGTCAACATGCAGCGGAGCCGAGCTGGGAGCGTCCTCTCCACTGCGACGAGGACTCTCCACTGCTGTCCCTCTCCACCATCTGCTGATGCTCACTTGTGAGCTGTGATATACCAGGTGACAACTCTACTCTATGTTCCGAAGGTCCCACCGAGGTGTGAGTGTCTGCGCTGGTGCAGGGTGCGCTTAATTCTGCTGACGGGAAGAGCTCAGGCTCTTCCTCCTGGACAGTGGGGATGGGGGCTCTCGATGGTCCTGAGGGGGAGTAAAGGAAAGAGTTAGAGATGTGAGGTAAAGGTTGCATGCACATTGAATTGTGCAAATGATCATAAGTCAATCTGTTAGAGCATCAGAATCATTATCAGTGACTCATGCAATGTCAATGAAAGAGATGCCAAACTATTCTGTCACCAGCTTGCTGTGATGCGCCTGCCTGTCCGTCCCCCACTTGGGAATCCTCATCGATCCCGGCAATTTCTAGGGCCGCCTCCTCCGAGGTGGTGAGCTGGGCTACTGAGGGTGGCCCTCCTCCTGTACTCGCTCTTTCCCTCTTATTGTGGGCTCTCTTTTCCTGTAATGAGTGACACAGGTGGCGTTTGAGTGAGAATGAAGGAGTGAGTGTAGAGAATCCATAGCATAGATGCTTAGAAGGAGACAAAGGGCCTTCCCTGTGTGTTGTAAGTTGTTGTTGTCATTGCGTCACAGTGATCGGGAGTGTGAGGGCTGCATGTTCGAATAGTTAGGTGAATGTGACTATAGAGAGAGAGGGAATGGGTAAGGGTACAGGGATGTCAGTGTCAAGTGGGATGTGGAGGAAGAGGTTGGCAAAGCAGAGTGCTGGTGAGGAGAGGCGATGGGTATGAGATTGAGGGTGATGAGAAAGTCATACTCACTTTTCCTGTGCGGAGAAGGTCATGAAACCTCTTCCTGCACTGCAGCCAGGTTCTGCGGCACAAAGAGATGGCATTGACCTCTTGGGCCACTTGCAGCCACACAGCTTTAGTCTGTTGTGGTGGCTTTTTTCTCCCTGAGGAAGGGAAGAGCACCTCCTTATAAGATCTTGCTCCCTGCACCAGAGCTTGGAGGGAGGGCTCATCAAAGCGAGGTGCACACTTTTGCTTGCTGGTGGACATGGTTGGTAAATGAAGTCCTTCATACAATGTCCAAAGCGTTTCCAGTCTCCAGAAGAAGCAAGGCTGCTTGCAGGCCTTAAATCCAGCAGCACTGATGACGTCATCGGAGGTGACTTTCAGGATGGAAAGACTAATTGGGCCAGGGGTTCCCACACGCTGGAAATCAAGTGCCCAATTCGGGGAAAATCGCACTTTTTTCCCACTTCACATCGGAGTCGGGGTCCTGACATGAAAACCACCTGACACGCCCCAGCCCGACCCCAATGGCAAAATCGAGTCCATTATGTCTGTGCAAGGGTTACCAGTTTGGAATGGCCAGGAGGGCAAGTGGGTCTTCTGGTGAAGGCCAACTGGAAATCTGAGCACCAAGCAATTCTGCACAATATATGCTAAATATTACAAATTCAACTCCTCTTATGGGAAGACAAATTGAAGTATATCCAGCAGAGGGAGGGAGGAGAGAGAGATTTGGTAGAAATGCCGTCCAATTCTCTGAGCCAAGGCGCACTGACAGTTGACTTGGAATTCTTTCATTTCTGGTTGGAATAACTAGTTTTCCCGGGCCTCGGAGCTGTCTGGTGGCAGAATGCCACAGGTGCTGCAAAAAACTTTGAATGCTGAGTCATGGGAAAAGAGAGAGAATACTTTGCATTTGTCAGTGTTGTACTCCTGGCTGTTCAGCTAGATTTTTCTTAAACTAATTGGGTGTCATGGTAGGCAGTTTAACAAGGGTCTTTGTGAAGATGTGGTAATAAAGAAAAAAGCAACTTGGGTTTTGGTGATTTGCAGAGCCAAAATAAAAACAATTCTTAATGTTCAGGGGACTGTTGGACTTTGGTGGTGCTGGCATGAAACTTTCATTAACCAGAAGAGCCAGAAATGTGTTTTAATTAAATTATTTAGAAAATTCAGTGCAGTGTTAGCGTATTAATTGTATTGGAGCTGACAGAGTACATGTTGCAGATACAGGAAACTTTGTGATATCCGGGACCGGCGTGTTGCCGATCTATCAAAACTGCCGGACATACCAGCGTTATTGTTGAAGCATACGGAGGTTTTCATCTCCGTATCTGACAACAAAAACTGTTGCTTAGCAACAGCTTCTAAACAGTCGGCCGTACCTTGGAAGCGTCTCTGTAGCTTAGCAACAGCCTCAGAGAGACTTTCCAGAGCCTGACTGTTGGGGAAAAAAAGCCACGAAAAGAAAAAAAAGCCACGAGAAGAAAAAAAACCTAACAAAACAGCTCCTGATTTCTGCCGGTAGATCGAGGTTTCCGGACATACAACCTCCGGATAAACCAAAGTTTCCTGTAGTTAAATCAATGCACCACATTTATATCCATCTGAGGCTGATGGAAAGGGCCCCAGTGAGGTGTTGAACATTTTTCAGATTTAGTTTTTGAAGGTTTTGGAAAGTTGGTGTGTTCTGCACAGTATATGCTAAATCTTACACATTCAACTCCCCTTATGGAAAAATAAAATGAAGCGTATCCAGCAGTGTGAAGGAGGAGAGAGAGAGAGACTTGGCAGAGTTGAGATCAGCTTCTCTGAGCCAAGCCACACTCACAGTTGACATGGAATTCCTGGTTGGGAGAACTTGTAAATTTCACAGAATCCACTGAGGGTTTTCAGCATGAAGAAACTCAGCCATGCTGGATTTGCATATGGGTTGGAACTGCACCAGAGAATAAAATAACTAATCTTGGATATTTCAAAATTTGCAGTGTCATCCTCATAATTTGAAAATGTTTAATTAGAATTATCTATTCATTTGAATTGAACTCGTGCCAAAATAAAAGCCTCCTGTGTCGTTTTATTAAAATGGCTTAATTCGCACTAACTTTGAATTAGCAGGACTAGACTGTACCCTGTCTGAGGCTGGCTCATAGCCAGGTTTGACCACGCATTTCTTATGGAAAACCGTCTACATCTCCTAGGCTAATTTTGCTGCTTGATAATGAAGCTGTCTTCTTTCATTTGAGCTTGCAATTATTCTCCCATGTTTACATAAATATTAATTCCAGCGTTGTGCAAAGGATGCAACATTGAAATAAGTGTTATGTAAACCTGTTTCTTGTTGAGGTGCGACTGTTATATTGTGGCTTCTAATTCCTGAAAGAACAAATGGCTTTACTTATCGGTGCTTTTTCATGTATGAAGCCACATTGCAGCGTACAGCGTATGGCAAGGAGCAGGATGACATGCCAGGCTAGCCACTCTACAAAGTGGTTTGCAGTAAATGGGTCAACAAACACAAAATACTTTGTGCTTTGAGTTGCAGCAAGCTGCCAACCTAGCGTTTTACTGGAACTATAGGCAGTGCTGATGTACAGTAATGACACATGAGCATTTTTGAAGCAGCTAATTACGCATGTAGACACAATCTTGATGTCTGTGGTACAACTGTACTTCAAAATCGAAACCTAGTAGACCAGTTCCCCTCTTCCCCTTTTACTTTCCTTCTCCTCCTCCTCCTCCCACTCCATTAATATCTTTCCTCCAATTATGAATGTAGACTTGTGCTGGGGTCCCGTTCTACAGGTTCTAAGTGGTCTTTCACTTGTTAGTTTGAGAGTTGAGTCTAAGGGGGAAAAATTCAGTTGGTAGCGCCACCCGTTAGCGCCTTAAGAGGGCGTTAAGTGGAGCGCAAAGCAACTAGCGCCCGGGTGCGGCGATATCTGCGCCTCTCGCGAAATTGACCGGACATTTTGCGGCGGCGCTAAACAATACCGCCACGATCTCCTGCGCCGGCAGATCGTGACGTCAGTCGAATGCGCAGCGCCCCGGACCGGAAATTGAGTGGCGCCCCCCTGCCTTACCGCCTGCCGCTAGCAACGACAGGTTGAGGGGAGCGTTATGCTGTCAGAAAGGGACTAGGGGAGCGCTATTTAAAGGCGACCGCTTCCTGCCTTTTTTTTATCGGTGACATTTTTGCACCATGCATTCTGAGAGAGAGAGACTTCTGGAGAGATTCAACGCTGTGTGAAGGAGTTTTGGGTACTGAGCAGCACTTTGCAGGTTGGTTTTGATTTGCCCTTGTATCGATTTAGAAGAGACTATGTGGTCTGCACTCTGAGCTCTTCCCCTGGTTCTCTCCATTGTTCTTTCCAGCAGATTTGATGTACAGGTCTCTCCAGGCTGAGATTCAGGCCGAGATTCAAGGAGTGGACGGAGAGCAAGATCAACCCTCCCCTTTAGAACGTTTCAGGTCGATGACCATTCGTCAGAACTCCCCTTTAAGAATTGGACGGTGCCAGTGTGTCTGTGTTCCATTGCTGACGGAAATCACATGAGCTTCACCAGCGCTGTGAGATAGTGCCTCGCTCCTCGGTGTTAGCACCTTAAGAGAGTTGTGTAGCACCTGATTTAGCGCTCCAATCACCTCCAGGGGCGATAAAAGCCAAGTTTGCTGTCGGAGGCGATAATTAGCACCAGGCGCTAAACTTTGCGCACCGCCAATAATAGCATCCCAAATGGGGCGATACTGAATTTCTCCCCCTAAGTATTAACAGGCTTGTTCAGCTGTGCGGTATGTCACAGCCAAGTCGGATCCTGTCCCCCTACATGCACTTGCATCAGGAGTCATTGGATAGCAGTAAGTTGCAGGAGCCACAGCTGATTTATTCTTCCTCCACTCCTAGCCTGGGGACATTAAGGCCAGTTGTGCAGTCCCCACCATTTTATTACTTTCTCCTCAAACATTTAGTCCATTTTCCGAGCACAGACCAGGGATTGAACTTGGGGCTTTCCTGGTCTGGATAGTGCATTTAGCCAGAGAGCCACGGGCAATGCCTGAGAGCGTTTCTAGTCAATTTGCTGTTGCATTTGATCTGCATTTCATTTTCTCTTGTAGATTAACAACAATTCTGATTTACGTCAGATTGCATTTCATACAAGGGGACCACTTTAACTGCTTATCCAAGAAGATTACTAAAGCAATATTCATATTTGTAATTTTCAAAAAGTGCAGCAAATATTCTAGGGAAAGGAGTTAATCGTGTATATGTAAACATTTACAATTTAGAAGGATGCATGCAAAACCTGTGATAAATGGTGGCCTCCAGCCGAGATTTGTACTGAGCACTGTACCTTGTGCGTACATTCAGGTCACTAAAGCAAATAAGTAGATAACAATCAAGGAGCAGCTAAATGTTTTAACCATTTTGGTCATGGAAACAGTTTCCTTTTTCAGTCTGTACCAGAGAATGTTGATTAAGTTTCCTTGGCTTTTGTCTTCTTGAGCCATGAAACTTCTTTTGGCAGGGTTTCTCCTGAAACTTGAGTTATAGGACCCAAATGTTCTTAGCAAAATATTATTAATTTGGAACACTGAGCAACGCATACTATTTATTTCTGCGGGTGGTTATTAGCTGACCACTAATAACTGTAGAGTAATTCATAAATATCATTAGGGTTGTTAAACGCTTGGTATGCTTTTCTATGTTAAAGGTGTTATATAAATGCAAGTTGTTGTCGTATGCTCATCCGAGTCCCTGAAGCATCACGGGGAGCTATTGATTTGCATGGCTGAGCAATGGCAAAACAAAATGAAGTTTGTATTAAACTTGTACAATTGCTGTGAATAAGGCAGTGCGATTCTATGATGCTGGTAAACTTGAAGTATACATGATACTAATACTTTGAAGTTAGTTATGTATCTTGAATCCGGACTGATCTCATTGGCCTTCTGGCATTACATTTGATTGGTGGCATACCAAAGAGGTAAATTGGAGTTGGGTTTCTCATCTTAATGGTTGGAATATGCAGCTTAAATTAACCTCATGGACTGGTTTGCCTTTCACTGGCCAACAGAAGCTGCCTGGCCCAACAGGTTGATCAGCTCAGGGAAAACCATTTTCTCGAGTGATGGTGAACAAAAGCATCCGGCGGTTACCCCGAGAACCTGCCCCAGTTTTCCAGATTGCTACTCGTAAGGAGTAAGAAAGGATGGGAAATCTAGAGCCAGTTTGTGCTGCCCAACCTGGGCTCTGTCTTCAGACACTGCACTCTAGGTAAAGGTGGTAAATCTTAAGTTTGCATTTTGCCAGTGTTACAGCTTCAGACAATCGTAACATTCTAGCTGTTTGTAAATCTTCATAGAAACATAGAAGATAGGAGCAGGAGTAGGCCATTCGGCCCTTCGAGCCTGCTCCGCCATTCAATGTGATCATGGCTGATCATCCAAATTCAGTACCCTGTCCCTGCCTTTTCCCCATATCCCTTGATCCCTTTAGCCTCAAGAAATATATCCAACTCTTTCTTGAATATATTTAATGAACTGGCCTCCACCGCCCTCTGTGGCAGAGAATTCCACAGTTTCACCACTCTCTAGGTGAAGAAATTCCTCCTCATTTCAGTCCTAAATGGCTTACCCCTTATCCTTAGACTATGACCCCTGGTTCTGGACTCCCCGGCCATCATAAACATCCTTCCTGCATCTAGTCTGTCCAGACCTGACAGAATTTTATAGGTTTCGATGAGATCCCCTCTCAATCTTCTAAACTCCAGTGAGTATAAGCCCAATCGACACAATCTCTCCTCATACGTCATTCCTGCCATCCCAGGTATCAGCCTGGTGAATCTTCGCTGCACTCCCTCCATGGCAATAACGTCCTTCCTCAGGTAAGGTGACCAAAACTGCACACAATACTCAAGGTGCGGTCTCACCAAGGCCCTGTACAACTGTAGCAAGACATCCTTGTTCCTGTACTCGAACCCTCTTGCTACGAAGGCCAATATACCATTTGCCTTCTTAACCGCCTGCTGCACCTGCATGCTTACCTTCAGCGACTGGTGCACAAGGACACCCAGGTCTCTTTGCACTTCCCCTTCTCCCAATCTATTGCCATTCAAATAATTATCTGCCTTCCTGTTTTTGCCACCAAAGTGGATAACCTCACATTTATCCACATTATAGTGCATTTGCCATGTTTCTGCCCAATCACCCAACCTGTCCAAATCGTACTGGAGTTTCCCGACATCCTCCTCGCAGCTTACCCTCCCGCCCAGCTTTGTGTCGTCTGCAAATTTGGAGATATTACATCCAATTCCCTCGTCCAGATCATTAATATATATTGTGAACAGCTGGGGTCCTAGGACCGATCCTTGCGGTACCCCACTAGTCACTGCCTGCCACTCAGAAAACGACCCGTTTATTCCAACTTTTTGCTTTCTGTCTGCCAACCAGTTCTCTATCCAAGTCAATACCTTGCCCCCAATCCCATGTGCCTTAATTTTGCACGCTAATCTCTTATGTGGGACCTTATCGAAAGCCTTCTGAAAGTCCAAATACACCACATCCACTGGTTCTCCCTTATCTATTTTACCAGTTACATCCTCAAAAAATTCCAGTAGATTAGTCAAGCATGATTTACCTTTTGTAAATCCATGTTGACTTTGTCCGATCCTGTCACTGCTTTCCAAGTGCTCTGCTATTACATCTTTTATAATAGACTCTAGCATTTTCCCCACTACCGATGTCAGGCTTACCGGTGTATAATTCCCCGCTTTTTTACCACCTTTTTTGAATAGTGGGGTAACATTAGCTACCCTCCAATCCATGGGTACCGTTCCAGAGTCTTATCGAGTTCTGGAAGATGACCAGTAATGCATCTACTATCTCTAGGGCCACTTCCTTAAGTACCCTGGGATGTAGACCATCAGGCCCTGGGGATTTATCGGCCTTCAGTCCCATCAATTTTCCTAACACCATTTTCCTACAAATACTGATTTCTTTCAGTTCCTCTCTTTCATCAGACCCTATGTTCCCCGGCATCTCTGGGAGGTTATTTGTGTCCTCCTTTGTGAAGACAGAACCAAAGTATGTATTTAGTTGGTCAGCCATTTCCTTGTTTCCCATTATAAATTCCCCTGATTCTGACTGTAAGGGACCTACGCTTGACTTCACTAATCTTTTTCTCTTCACATATCTATAAAAGCTTTTACAGTCAGTTTTTATGTTCCCTGAAAGCTTACTCTCATATTCTATTTTCTCTTTCTTAATTAATCCCTTTGTCCTCCTTTGTTGACTCCTAAACTGCTCCCAATCCTCAGGATTATTGCTTTTTCTAGCCAATTTATATGTCCTCTCCTTGGATCTTATGCTATCCCTAATTTCCCTTGTTAGCCACGGTTGAGTCACTTTTTTTGTTTTATTTTTGTGCCAAACTGGGATGAACAAATTCTGTAGCTCATCCATTCGGTCTTTGAATGTTTGCCATTGCCTATCCACCGTCAACCCTTTGAGCGCCATTCCCCATTCAATCCTACCCAACTCGCTCCTCAGACCATCGTAGTTTCCTTTATTTAAATTGAGGACCCTTGTCTCTGAGTCAACTACTTCATTCTCCATCTTATGAAGAATTCGATCATATTATGATCGCTCCGACCCAAGGGGCCTCGTACAACAAGATTGCTAATTAATCCTTTCTCGTTACATAATACCCAGTCTAAGATGGCCTGATCTCTGGTTGGTTCCTCGACATATTGGTCCAGGAAACCATCCCGTAAACACTCCAGGAATTCCTCCTCCACAGTATTGTTACTAATTTGGTTGGCCCAATCTATATGTAGATTAAAGTCACCCATGATGACTGCTGTGCCCTTATTGCACACTTCTTTAATTTCCCTTTTAATGCCATCCCCAACCTCCACCTTACTGTTTGGAGGTCTATATACCACTCCCACTAATGTTTTTTTCCCCTTAGTATTTCTCAGTTCTACCCATACAGATTCCACATCATCAGAGCTAATATCCTTCATTACAATTGTATTAATCCCTTCTTTAACCAGTAATGCTACCCCACCTCCCTTTCCTTTTTGCCTATCTTTCCTGAATATCGAATACCCCTGGATGTTGAGTTCCCAGTCTTGGCCATCCTTGAGCCACGTTTCTGTAATCCCAACCAAATCGTATTCGTTTACCTCTATTTGCGCAGCCAATTCATCCACCTTATTACAAATGCTCCTCGCATTAAGACACAAAGCCTTCAGGCTTGTTTTTTAACGCTCTCAGTTGGGACAAGTATCAGATAAGGATGTATCCTATACTTAGTCTTTCCTAGATCTGCAGCTGAAAAATCACTTATGGTCCATCTGGCTGTTCTCAAAGTCTAGAAAATTTCAAATGCCCTCTTGCGTTTTGAATTGTTTAGCTTGCCAAATAGTTATCCAGCTTCTTTTTGAATTTTTCCAGTAAAATTTCCTGCAGCCTACTTCATGCATTCATCACCCTTAGTATAAATTATTTAAATCCAAGTAGCTTGTTCAGCTTTTTTATTCTGAGCTTGACGTAGTGTTCCCTTGCAGTTTATGACTATAATCAGAAATATTAGCAAAACCACTAACTTCTGAATAAATGCAATTTAATTTTTATTACATGGGTTTCTGGTGGGTGAATTTATATATCTCTCCATACAGAATCTACTAGCAATATCTTTTGTACACTATGCTACTAGTTTCTTTCTACAGTTGGCTTTATGCTGTAAAGATTACTGCCATGGACCCCCCCCCCCCGCCACCCACCTAACAGAACACATCTCTTGTTCATAATTCTCTGTTTCACTCGATCTCTTTCAGTAGATATTCGTTCTTCCATGCTTCTGTCCACCAACTATTTTGTCTTGCTTTTTGTAGCAGGAAGTTGCTATAATTCTCTTGTGACTTAATGTAGCTGTTGCAAGATGTGGTCAGAATGTATAATTCACAAACATTATTGGGCCCATTTGTGTGGCAGCTACGGATAAATTATTTTTCTTGCACTATGTGACTGAGGTGTTAATGACCTGCAAAGAGAGCCCTGTGCAGCCTTTAGTCTAGGTTTGTAGGTAGGCTTCTGTTAATGCATGTGGTCAACCTTCGATGTGGAATCCAAAGGTAGAATCTAGTTCACTGAAAATCTTAACCAGGTTTCAGAGAGTCTGACATTCCTGCAATTTTCTGCACATTTTATTTTTGGGCCATGGTCCCAATCATTCCTAAATTTCCAGTAATTTTCATCCGAATTATTTGATTTAAAAAAAAAAAATTACCTCACTTACTTGGAAACAATACCCGCCGCCTGCCCTAACTCATGTTGAGCTTGATGGAGAGTTTTGTATTTACTGTATTTGAACACATCTTGAATACATGCACCTTGATGGAATATTTGATATTGTAGCAATAGGAGGAGCTACATGTGTAATCCTGTCCTTAGAATGGGGTTTGACATTTCAAAGAAGGCTGATGGTACTTTTAAGGGTGAGAGAGTAATACACTGCTGTTCTACTACTGTTCTTCCAAACTTTGAACTATAAATCGTAACAGAAAACACTCAGCAGGTCAGGCAGCATCTGTGGCAAGAGAAACCTAATTAACGTTTCAGGTTGATGACCTTTCATCAGAACAAGTACATAAACTTGGCAATAAGTGTCCACGACCCTTTATGAGGAAATTGTGAATCAATTGTTCAAAGACTAGTTTAGTTGGTTATTATCCTAAGTCCATATATTAAAGGAAGATGGGTCCCAAGAGGATTTATTTGCTGGCATGTTGTTTCACTTAAGGTTTTGTGTAGCTTGTAGTATTTCCTATTGTCAATAACCTTGTGACAGTAAAGGAGCAGGCTGGTTGATACAAATAACAGACTTCCTGTAGTGGACCTCCTGTTTAAGTTATCACCTTTTCTTGCAGTAATGATCAAAGCTGTGCTTTTACTTGCACTGTAAAGGCTAATGGCAGGTTACTGTGTTCTTGAAAGCTATTTTCTTTACCTTTTTCCACAATTTTCTCTCCTGAAGATATTGACTTCTTTCCTCCAACAATGCTCTCTTACAAACCAGCCAATGGTAGACATGGGGAGAGCAGCTTGGGTGATGCTGGCACTAATTTATTTTTCTTCGGCGGGAAAGCCATGGCTGAGATTAGGTAACTCGTTGTACAAGGAATAACTGGCACAAACGCATGTTCTTAACAATTTTACGCAAGATATTCGAGCCCCACTTTGGTTAGCTTCTGGATCCAGTATTCTGACATTAAGGCCATTCTGGAGGAATCTTCACAGACTGACAATGTGCCAATGATGTCACAGCAGCAGTTTATTACCAATAGAAGAGCAGGTGCTCCTGCTGCATCATCCATGGATCTGCTGATGGTCCACTTTTCCTTTTCTGGAAGTTTTCACCCCATGCTAGGCTGAAGACATTGGACTCCTTCCTGGTCTACAGTTCCATTAGCCTCTGGTGCCTCATCTAAATGGCCATTATATGAGTATTGACAAGCTATCGGGGAAAGCTGGGAGTTTTCTTTACCACCAAAACGCATTGATTTTCAGCCAGAGTTTGGGAGGTCATTGCACTAAAGATTTTAGCAAATTGTATTGATTTGTCAGCCAAACTAAGGTGAGGTAAAGCCAATCACTACTGCTGTCTGCTGCTGAGGAAGCAAAATCCAGCAAAAATGTACACTGTGTGGCCTGTTAGAATTGTGAGCTATTTTTCCTTATTTGAAATGGAGAGCTGTGATGCCTCAAGCTGGTGAACCATTTATCGAATTGCAAAGTGTTCGAACCACAGCTGTAACATTTTGTCTATCTTGTATTAATTCAGAATCGGGCCTTTTTATCCCCCTTTCTACATTTTTTCCTTCCATGCCCTAAAGGCACTGTCTCTTTTTTTAAAATTTGTTTATGGGATGTGGACATCGCTGGCTAGGCCAGCATCTGTTGCCCATCCCTAATTGCCCTTGAGAAGGTAGTGGTGAGCTGCCTTCTTGAACCACTGCAGTCTGTGTGGTGAAGGTACTCCCACAGTGCTGTTGGGGAGGGAGTTCCAGGATTTTGACCCAGCGACGATGAAGGATCAGCAATATACTTCCAAGTAAGGATGGTGTGTGACTTGAAGGGGAACTTGCAGGTGGTGGTGCTCCCATGCGCCTGCTGCCCTTGTCCTTCTAGGCGGAAAAGGTCGTGGGTTTGGGAGGTGCTGCCGAAGAAGCCCTGGTGAGTTGCTGCAGTGCATCTTGTAAATGGTACACACTGCAGCCACGGTGCGCCGGTGGTGGAGGGAGTGAATGTTTAAGGTGGTGATTGGGGTGCCAATCAAGCGGGCTGCTTTGTCCTGGATGGTGTCGAGCTTCTTGTGTTGTTGGAGCTGCACTCATCCAGGCAAGTGGAGAGTATTCCATCACACTCCTTACTTGTGCCTTGTAGATGGTGGGTACTGTACAACCGGCACAGACAGCACCCAACTGGGCATTATGCACGTGTAAGCCTTGACAATAAGTGTCAGCAGACAACTCCACCACAAGGGGCATCATAGAATGCTCAATTCTATCCTCACCTGCCATCCAGATTATCTAGTAGGGGTCATTGCGTAGCAATCAGGAGCAGTAAGCCTCATAGCTTTTGTTACCCCTCATCCTCTCCAACGAAGCTGAGGGAAAATTTGTAGCACAGTAACTCAGCACAGACCAGCAATCAAACCTTGAAAATTTTAAAATTCTCATCCTTGTGTTCAAATCCCTCCATGGCCCCACCCCTCCCTATCTCTGTAATCTCCTCCAGCCCTACAACCCTCCGAGATATCTGCGCTCCTCCAATTCTGGCCTCTTGAGCATCCCCGATTTTAATCACGCCACCATTGACAACTGTGCCTTCAGCTGCCAAGGCTCTAAACTCTGGAATTCCCTCCCTAAACCTCTCCGCCTCTCTAGCTCTCTTTCCTGTTTTAAGACGCTCCTTAAAACCTACCTCTTGATCTGCCATAATGGGCCAGAAATTCGGGTCCAAATGCGTGAGTACGGTCTGGGTACTCACGCATCTGGCCGGATGAAATGCCGGCGTTCAGGAAACACCGTGCATGCGGGGAACGCCGGCATTTCCAGTCCTCTGAACGAAGGGGTTCAGAGGCACAGCGCGTGCGACTGCACAGGCAGTGCGTGCGCAGTGAAATTCCCTTTTTTTTTTCAGAGTTGCGCGTGTGTAAAGGCCTCCGGTTTTTACGCGAGGAAAAAACAAGTGTAAGCACTTAGTTTTACAGGTAAGTGGGCTTTTAGTACAATTTAGAATTTTTTTTTCCACAGGTTTGTTATTTTTAAAGAATTTACAGTAAGGTAAGTTTAGTTTTAGCCCCGATTTTTTATAAATTTTTTTTTTTCAAATTTTAAAATTATTGTTTAAAATAGTTTTTCATAGTTATTTATGGTTCATTTAAGTATTGCAATTTTTTTTAATTTTCTTTCAGGTTTAAGTAGTGTTTTGGGGCCAGCAGTTTTCATGAGTTTGACAGCTCTCACTGTCAAACTTATGAATGAACCTTTGCAACCTCCCATTGGTTGCCCAGTGCCCACGTGATCCCAGCCGGCTCATCGCACTAAGTACGCCGCTGGGTCACGCACGCACAGCGCGGCAGGACCTCAAGCTGGCCAGTGAGGGGAAATGCATTGCGGGCCAGGATTTAAATGTCAGCGCGCCGGGTAAGTGCTCATTGGGGGCTTGCACGCGCGGCAAGCACCCGACCCGAATTTCTGGGCCAATATATTCTTCTGTGGCTCACTGTCAAATTTTGTTTGATAATGCTCCTGTGAAGCACTGTGGGATGTTTTACTACATTAAAGGTGCTATAAAAATACAAGTTGTTGTTGTTGAACCTTTATGGGTCTGAATGGCTTGATGCTACATGGGTGAGTGCCTTCTAGTCAACGCGATCAGTGGAACGCAACCAAATTCTGTCACTTTTCTAATGGACCTTTTAAAATCTGTAGCGGCACAAGACTGGGCCATCAAGCTGGTGTTGATCAATGACTGGGAAAAGATGCTTTATTTTCTCCAGTCATGTGGAGTGCAATACTGTAGTCTTCACACATCATCACAATTGACAGGCATGTCCATGTTTGATAACCTGTAAGTCAGACACCTGTCTCAACGTTGTTTAATGACTGGTCAGAACTTCTTAATGGAGTTCTTTAGTACCAGGCGTCATTACAACATTTAATCTGTACTGCATTTTACTGATTCATGAGTAAACAAAACCAATCAGTCCCTATTATAAAAAAAAACTTCAATCAATCCGAATTGTCTTTACCATTTGGTGTACTTGTGTAAAGGAGAATTGTGTAATATTAAACTGCTGACCATACTCTCTTCAGTGTAGTTACAACAACTATAGTTCAATCACTGTGGTTTTAGTATGTTAATTTTAGCATTCATGAGAAGTTCTGATTGCTTGAATTTGTGCCTCCAGTTTGGACTATTCTTTAAAGGCACTTTTAATTTACTAGAATACCGTCAATGCCTGAAATCCAGTACCTTTTGAGGCCACTCGAGTGTGAGCAGTCCTATATCCACACAGTTGAAAGTAGCAGAGACCTATTTTTTCATGAGTTTATATATCTGCCGTTGGAATAACGATCGCCTCCTGTGGCTTGCTAATCATGCTGGGTTAGTTCACTGCATCAGCGAGCTCACCTCACGGTGCTCAGCATCAATTTGCAGACCCACTTTTGTCCTGCTTTCAATTCTCAAAAGACAATTCAAAGATGGAATGAAAAAAAGTATTCTGTTTGTACCCTAAATAGATGAAAAGCAGACCTTTGGATGCTACTTTGCATGAGAACTGAAAGCACCAGTTGTAGCTAGGAAATGCTGATCATTAAACGTCAATATTGTTGAAAAGAAAACGAACTCACTGGAAGCTGCATGTTGATGTGCCTCAATAATTCCGAGACTCGATGTTAGCGAAACAAAACAAGGCTTTTATTAACTTAGAAAGTAACACGTAAGAGAGAGAGGTATCTTCCTTCTGGAGACTGAGGCCAGACTGAGCTAGCTTACAAAAGGGGCCAGGTATGGGCGGAGCCCTACACACAGCACATTCCAATAAACAATACAATGAGGACTGGGGGAAGGGAACTGACACTGAAACCGACCACAGTCACAGGCAGTGATGAATGGAATATTTCATCACATTCACCCCTTCTATAGATTTAGTCTGTTCGGGGGTTTGATAGTCCTCTGCGACCGACGTGGCTGTTGTGGTGCCGCGGGTGTCGGCTGGGTCTCTGCCGGGGGTGCCGCCAGGGTTGTTGAAGGGGTAGTTGGTGGGGGTGCCGTTGGTCGATGTTCTTCCGGGGGTGATGAAAGAGTAGTGGGTGGGTAAGAGTTGCTGTGATCGTTGTTGCTGCTATTGCCGTGGTTGTTGTCGATGCCGGCTGGGGCGACGTCTTTTATGGACACGGTGTCCTCCCTTCCGTCGGCGTGCCGGACATATGCGTATTGGGGGTTGGCGTGGAGTAGGTGTACTGGCTCCACAAGAGGGTCCGTCTTGTGGCCCCTCACATGCCTTCGCACGAGTACCGGACCTGGGGTGGAGAGCCATGACGGCATGGATACGCCTGAGGTGGATTTCCGGGGAAAGACAAACATTCGTTCATGAGGCGTGGCATTAGTGGCCGTACACAATAGCGACCGTATCGAATGGAGCACATCCGAGAGGACTTCCTGCCAGCGGGAGATAGGGAGGCCCTTGGTCCTTAGAGCTAGAGTGACTGCTTTCCATACTGTCCCGTTCTCTCGCTCCACTTGGCCGTTACCCCGGGGGTTGTAGCTGGTGGTACGGCTCGTGGCGATCCCCTTGGACAGCATGTACTGGCGTAGCTCTTCACTCATGAAGGACGCCCCCCTATCCGTATGGATGTAGCTCGGCATACCGAACAGGCAGAACAGGCTGTTGAGGCATTTAATGACCGTGGCGCTGGTCATGTCTGGGCAGGGGAAGGCGAATGGGAACCGGGAGTATTCGTCCACAATGTTCAGGAAGTAAACATTGCGGTCGACGGACGGGAGGGGGCCCTTGAAATCTAAGCTGAGCCGCTCAAAGGGCCGTGTAGCTTTGATTAAGTGGGCTCTATCTGGGCGGTAGAACCGAGGCTTGCACTCAGCGCAAGTGCGGCAGTTCCTGGTCAGAGACCGAACTTCCTCAATCGAGTAGGGTAAGTTACGGGACTTTATGAAGTGGAACAGCCGCGTGACCCCTGGGTGGCAGAGGTCGTTGTGGAGGGTCTGTAGCCGATCCTCGGTGGCGCTGGCACACATCCCTCGTGAGAGGGCGTCAGGGGATTCGTTAAGGGCCCCTGGCCGGTAAATGATGTCGTACTCGAAGGTGGAGAGCTTGATCCGCCACCTAAGAATCTTATCATTTTTAACCTTCCCCCTCTGTTTATTATTGAACATAAACGCTACCGACCGCTGGTCGGTAAGTAGGGTGAAGCGTTTGCCGGCTAGGTAGTGGCGCCAGTGGCGCACTGCCTCCACGATGGCTTGGGCCTCCTTTTCCACGGAGGAGTGTCTGATCTCGGGCCCTTGGAGGGTCCTCGAGAAGAAAGCTACGGGCCGCCCCGCCTTGTTGAGGGTGGCCGCCAAGGCGAAGTCAGACGCATCACTTTCCACTTGAAATGGAGTGTTCTCGTCCACTGCCTGTAGCGTGGCCCGCTCAATATCCTGCTTAATGCTTTTGAAGGCGGCGTGGGCCTCAGCAGAGAGCGGAAAAGAGGATGCTTTCAAGAGGGGGCGGGCTTTGTTGGAGTAGTTGGGGACCCATTGGGAATAATAAGAAAATAACCCCAGGCACCTTTTCAGGGCTTTGGGAGTGTTGGGCAGGGGCGGCTCCCGTAGGGGGCGCAATCGGTCGGGGTCTGGTCCGATTTCCCCATTCTCCACCACGCTGCCTAGTATGCAGAGGCGCGTGGTGTTGAAAACGCACTTGTCCTCGTTGTAGGTGAGGTTGAGTTTTTGTGCGGTTTCCAGGAACCTCTCGAGGTTCGAGTCGTGATCCTGCTGATTGTGGCCGCAGATGGTGACGTTGTCGAGGTAGGGGAAATGGTGGTCATCGACCATGCGGTCCATCTCCCTCTGAAAGACCGAGACCCCATTCGTCACCCCAAAGGGGACTCTGAGGAATTGGTAGAGGCGTCCGTTCGCCTCGAAGGCGGTGTACGGGCGGTCCTCTGGTCTGATAGGGAGCTGGTGGTACGCTGACTTGAGGTCGATGGTGGAGAACACCCGGTATTGGGCGATTTGGTTCACCATTTCTGATATGCGGGGTAGCGGGTAGGCGTCTAGTTGGGTGTACCTGTTGATCGTTTGACTATAGTCGATCACCATCCGTTTCTTCTCGCTACCCCTTACCACTACCACTTGGGCGCGCCACGGGCTGTTGCTGCTTTCTTTAATGCGCTCTTTCAGGAGCCTGTCTACCTCGGTCGCGATAAACCGCCTGTCCTCCCAGCTGTACCTCCTGCTTTTGGTCGCTATTGGCCGGCAGTTAGGGGTAAGGTTCGCGAATAGCGAAGGCGGCTTTACCTTCAGGGTAGCCAGACCGCACACTGTGAGGGGCGGCTGGGACCCACCGTACTTGAGCGTGATGCTTTGGTGGTTGCACTGGAAATCCAGGCCCAAGATCACGCTCGCACATAGATTCTTCATGATTAATACTTTAAAATTATCGTATACAGTTCCGTTAACGCCCAATTGTACCGTGCAGTAACCCAGAATGGTCGATGTCTGGGTTTTATCAGCCATAGAGATGGTACCCTGAGCAGGGACCACCTTTAGGGAGAGTTGTTGTGCCAGTTCAGGGTGGATAAAACTCTCCGTGCTTCCACTGTCAATTAAACATTTAACCCGGCACCCGTTTACCTCGATGTCCACCATTGATTTGGACAGCGGGTGCGGCCTGGTCTGGTCCACTGTGACCGATGCCACTGTAGGGCCCTGATCGATACAAGATGGCGTCCACGCTGTCTGCTCATAAGATGGCGGACCCCACGAGGTCGGGCAAGATGGCGTCCAAGATGGCCGCTCCCACGGCGCACACGCGGCGGTGGCGGGTTTTCCGGCAGTTGGTTTTCCGGCGGGGTTCCCTCTGCACACCTTCCCGAAGTGCCCCTTCTTACCGCACTTAAAGCAGGTGGTGCCTTTCGCCGGGCACAGGTTTCTGGTGTGTTTTGGCTGCCCGCAGAAGTAGCAGTTGGGTCCCTGACGCGTCGCGGCTGTCGTAGGGCTTCTGGGGGGAGAGCGGGGCCCCGCCGGTGTCGGGCTGCCGGGCGGGGAAGATGCCTTCCAAGATGGCGGCGCCCTCGGTGCACACGTGGCGGCGTGGACGGCGCGGGCTGAAGAGTAGGCGTCCGAGTTTCTCTGGGCCACATCCAGGGATCGCGCGGTGTCTGCAGCCTGTTTCAGGTCCAACCCCGTTTTTTCCAGCAGTCTTTGCCGGATGTAAGTGGAGCTGAGGCCTGTGATAAAGGCATCGCGAACAAGCTCGTCAGTGTACACTGCGGCTTTTACATCTCGGCACTTGCAGTCTTTGCCAAGCATTTTCAGGGTGCTTAGGAACTCCTCCACCGATTCCCCAGGTCGCTGTGCGCGAGTAGCGAGCAGATGCCTAGCATACACCTCATTCGTAGGCTGCTGGTAATGCGCCTTTAAGATGTCGCAGGCGGCCAGGTACGTATCGGCGTCTTGGATGAGAGGGTAAACCTGGTGGCTTACCCAATTCCGCAGAATTCCGAGTCTCATCCTCGCAGCGTCCGTAGCGTCTTTGACGGCTGCGGAATTGTCCAGGAAGAATTCCATACACTCAAACCAGTGTCCGAAGCGTGCTGATGCGTCCGGAGCATGTTGATCCAAATCCAAACGTTCGGGTTTCAGGAGTTGATCCATAGTGTTGAAAAATAAGTTAATAAAATTGATGTGCCTCAATAATTCCGAGACTCGATGTTAGCGAAACAAAACAAGGCTTTTATTAACTTAGAAAGTAACACGTAAGAGAGAGAGGTATCTTCCTTCTGGAGACTGAGGCCAGACTGAGCTAGCTTACAAACGGGGCCAGGTATGGGCGGAGCCCTACACACAGCACATTCCAGCACATTCCAATAAACAATACAATGAGGACTGGGGGAAGGGAAATGACACTGAAACCGACCACAGTCACAGGCAGTGATGAATGGAATATTTCATCACACATGTCATGGAATTGTTTATAGTGATGACATTTTAAAATGAGATACAGCAGCACTTGAGCAGCACTAACCTTTGCATTCAAGATTAAATGAAAAATGCTGGAAGCGCTTGCACTTACATCATCTCATATGTTACTTTGAACTCCTCTACAAGTTTGTGAAGGAGGCCAGAGAAAGTCAGCTGCCAAGCATAATTGCCATGAATTATTGAAGCTTTTGTGGTAACTAGGTAAAGCAAGACTGAAGGAAAGACTAAAAAGTAACCTTGAAAGAAATGAATGCAAATATCTAAATTTAGAAGTTAATGAACAAAGCAAGCTTCTCCATTTCGTCCATGGTGTGGTGGGATGGTTTGCCCTGAAATTTTCACAACTGCTAAGTGATGTGTAACATCAGTGATATACTGCATCAGTAATTACACCAGCAATGGTCTGGATGGGGGAGAAACTTAATCCAGGTTGTGATTATTTTACCATCGCGCTACCATTAAACACTAATCTGATCTGCATAGCACATTAATATAAATCCCTCAATTAAAACTTACAACAGTTAAAATTTATTGAAGATTTGCAATCTGATGAATAAAAATTTGAAACATTGTTTGAAAATTTAACACTTGAAGCCTTTTGGGCAGTGGCACTTTAATAGCCCCTCAATCTCGGTGCTAACTGTTTAAATTGCAGCTTTTTGTTTTCCAGTAATTAACTGTTTCACTTGATAAACTTGTAGTGATTACATCATAGTTACTAACCTTCAGCGTGTGTCAGCATGCATTGTGATAATTAAAGGATTCAAAATGGCAAAGCCAGACCTCTGTATTCTATGATTATACGGCATAAAGCTTGCATAAAAGTAACTCTTAAGTTTTTAATGCAGCTTTGGGTTCAGATGATGATTATAAACAGCTCAAGGTTTGACATATTTGGAACATGTCAATAAAATTACTGTTTTATATTCCTGAGGGTCCATTGATCTTTAAACTTTTTAAATAAACAGGTTAAATGCCTGCATTAAAATAACAAAGGATGAAATTCCGTGCAATATGGTAAGCATCCTGTGGTGTAATTTCAAGGCCTACATTTTCAATCAATTTTGCAACCTTTAGGTGTTTTTTGAAAGTTATACACTGAGAATAATTCTTCCTGTTTTTAATCAACAGTTACTTGAAATTAGCTGGACAGGACTAACAAATCTTCTGGACGTCCCTGGGTTGAAGTAAGTGCAGAATCCTTTGAGGTGTTTCCGCAGGCTTCAGCACTGTCCTGCTAGGCCGTGTTACAGATTTGAGACTGGAAAATGGCAGGGTTTGTTTTAGTTTTAAAGTTAAAAGATCTTTTCTTCGAATTGATCTGAAGGTGCAAGTACCAGAAAATTGGTATAATGAATGAACAGCTAGGGACCCGAGACATTGAGGTCCCTTAAAAGCACTCTGGATATTTGTGAATGGACATGTGTATCTAAACTGGAACAATTTCCATTTTAGTGTCTATTTAAGATGTGATACTCTTCCAACTGAATTCCTAAAATAATACCCTTGAACAGAGAAAGGACCCCAACTATTGCACCATCTAATGTTGGCATAGAATCTCGAAACTTGTAGCATAGAATTCGGCTATTCAGCCCATCCGGTCTGCTTCAATGTTTTTCCTCTCATGACCCAACTAGTCTAGTCCCACTCACTTCCTTGTTCCCCATATTCTATTATGGATAACTGACAATTTCCCTGACGTACTCTGTGTCAGTGAAGAGCAGCCTCCCGTACTTCGCTTCTTGACGGCTCCTATGATGATTCTGCATCTGAATAAGCATTCACTGCAGCCACAGGAGGTCAGAAAGTTTTGTTTCTTTGCACAGTACTGTTAGTTGAGTTTGAAAGGATGCTCGGGGGTCTGCACATGAGATTGGTTACATAGAAATATATAGGCTTCGATTTTCAGTGTGCCGTGAGGCAGGTTTTTAGGCGTGCGGGGCGCTAAAATCCCGAATTCGGGGGGTCCCGACACCATCCCACCCAAAACCCGCCTCCACGTAAGTTTCACAGGAGGCGGGTACCCGCCCCGCACTGGGAATCCCACACGACACCCCTCAAAATAGGGATTAGTGCCAATTAACTGCCTGTTAACAGGTAGTTAACAGGCAGTTTTTAGCCTAATCCCTATTTTGAGGGGTGTCGTGTGGGATTCCCAACGGCTCCAAGCCACGCCAGGTTAGAGCAGGCAGGCCGTCGGGTTGAAGGACTTGGAGGGGTCACGATGTCGGTGTTCAGGTGAGTGATGTGTGCATGAGTGCAAAGGTAAGTGTGTTTGGTGTGTCTAAAGTGTGTAAAAAAGTTTAAATTACCTGTACTTACCTTTACAGCCTTTCTTCCTCTAGGTTTCGGGAGTCCATCACTCAGCCAGCACTGAAAGCAAAATGGCTGCGAGCTGTCAAAAGTGACAGCCTTCAGCTTTCATTGCCGGTGAGAGTTCTAACTGAGTCTGCGTAGAAGGACTCAGATTAGAAGTCAGCCTGTCAGTGTTTGACAGCTTCAAACAGCTGTGAAACACTGATATTTCATCTGTCAACGCCTCTTGACAGATGAAATTTCAGTCTGTGACGTCACCTGTTGCTGGGTGGCCCTTAATTGGCCTGCTGAGCCCGCTGGGCGGGCTCAACAAGGTCAATCAAGGGAAAATCACGTGGATTGGCCGGACGTCGATGTAGGCAGGACTAAAACCCGAAAGTTGTAGTCCCGCCTCCTTCCCGACTGCTGAATGAAAATCGACCCCATAGTATTTACAGCACAGAAACAGGCCATTCGGCCCAACAGGTCTATGCTTGTGCTCCACACGAGCCTCCTCCCACATGCGCCTCCTCCCACTCTATCTACATATCCTTCTATTTCTTTTCCTTTCTCCCTCTTGTACTTATCTAGCTTCCCCTTAAATGCATCTATGCTATTTGCCTCAACTAATCTCTGACCACTCTCTTGAGTAAAGAAGTTTCTCCTGAATTCCTTCTTATACTTATTCGTGATTATCTTATATTTATGGCCCCTAGTTTTGGACTCCCCATAATTAGAAACATCTTCTCTACATCTATGTTCCTTCATCGTTGCTGTATCAAAATCCTGGAACTCCCTCCCTAACAGCACTGTGGGAGTACCTTCACCACACGGACTGCAGCGGTTTAAGAAGGCAGCTCACCAGCACCTTCTCGAGCGCAACTAGCGATAGGCAATAAATCCTGGCCTTGCTTGCGACACCCACATCCCAAGAATGAATACATTTAATAAAAAAAGAGAAAATACATTACAACACCGAGAGTCCATGAATAGAGCAGGCTGTTGAGTCGCAGCAGTGTCTTAAGTGCAGTTGTTGAGAGTCTGTATGTTACTTTAATCCACCGAGGTCCCCTGTGCCACATATCTTCCCCAGCCAGAAGGACCACATGGATACCTACTCCCGCAGTGCTGCTCTACCTGTAAACAAGTAGCACAGTGAGGAACTGCAGTTTAAAATTGTTCCACCAACAGTCCTTTGGGATAGTGAGTAAGAATAGAACTGCTCATGATATCCATGTTAAGAGTGCTAGGTGTTAAGAGATTAGTGTCTGTATTCAATGCAGGTGGATTACAATGGGTATTTAATTTCTGGGAAGAATGGCACAACTTCGGTATTAAGACACACATTTGGTTAATTTCAGAAAGAGTTGTCCCAGGGTGCCCTCTGCCTAATGTAATTATCAGGTACCATTGAATTGCTACACTCGCTGTATTGAGTTGGAGTGCAACCAAGAGTATGTAAGCAAAATATGTTTTACTCAATCAGTGGACCTGTCAAGTGCATAATGAAGCAGATCAAAAATTTACTTTAAATACATCCTGCAGATTGTCCATGTTGGTGTTGGTTTTATTACTACAGTAGTAACATAATTTTGAAAATCAAATATTTTAGTCTAATAAATATTGATTATCAAAATAACAGTCGTATCAGTAGGAATACTTTAAAATGGTAGCATAAGACTGGGGGAAAAAATCATAGGTTATCTAATGTCTCAGAACATGATGTGAAGTCACTTCTTCGTAACAACAGAATACTTGACATAAATTTCACAATTATTTCCTGTGGTACGTTTCTATTCTCGCTCATGCGAAGAATTATATAATTTGGTTTTGACTAAGCTTGCTGGCTGTTGATGCACAATAATTTAAAAAAAAAATAACATCTTGGGTTGAGAACCTCAATTGTGGAACACAAAGCCATTAAATATTTCAGCATGTACTAACCTCCATTTAAAATTGGCTTTGCTTGTTTACCGTGGGTGGAACCTTGCCAACGGGGAGTGCCTTGGTTACTCATTTTGTTTCCCTGAGTTTAACTCCTGCTACTCTGGAGAAGTTTAGACTCCATTTTGTAATTTCTCTTGTCATTTATTTCTTCATTTGTGTTGTCCATATATACAGTTAGTGTAGTGCCATGTCATATGTTGGACACATTGCATCCATTTTATTTATGGTGCAGCTTGTTTCTTAGTTTACTTGGGGCGGGGGTGGTCTCAGGAACTATCAGATTGCTGTATAAATCCCCTCCTACCAAGTCATTGCATGTTTCCTTCAGTTAACATTCTGGTTTTTAATCGACTTATTCCGAAAGTGTCATGGCACATATCTTGCTCGAGTTACATTATCAGGAATGGAAAACTACTGCATGTACGTTTAATTGCACAAGTGTTTTAGGCGTATTGAAAGAGCTTCACACACGAAGGCACAGTCCCTTTGACAACTTTTTGGCAGAAGTGAGTTATGTATTATGGAGGGAGTGAGGAATTAAATGATTTGTTGTGAATTGTTGCTGGGCAGATTGGATGTTCCACCTTTGATTAGAAGTTCTGGAGCGACAGGTGGTAGCATCTGTTGGAGACGTTATTCACAGCTCACCAGGTCGCTCTGTACAAATAGAGCATTCTCCTAAATAAGCACGAAGATAGTATAGCAATTCCAAGCTCTCTCTCTAATTTGGTGTGCTGTAGTTTCTTTGTAATATCATAACCATCTTAATGAGGGATTACTACCTCAATCTTTTAGCCAACTTGTCTTACAGAAAATTTCTTTAAAATTGCTTGTGAAGTTCTGGCCATGAAGGTTAGTCTTCATAGTGCTCAGGATCACAAAATTGTGCAACTTCATTAAATGCTCTGAAACAGTCCTCTTGGGGTTAATGTATACTGTTTAAAGCGACAGTTTTCTGACCGTTCAAATATGCTAAGGCATTTCACTCTTCAAGGTATTTTTCTCTCTTTTTGTTGTCATTTTGTGAGATTATAATTCAAGCAGTGGGTAAGAAATATACTGGTGTTCCTCCCCCTCATTCATTATAAATGCACCTTGTACAACACTAATTAGAACCAAAGACAGTTATTTAAGATTAATTTAACCTCGTCTCCACCCACTCCCCCCCAGCCAAATCGGGCCACCAGACACCCTTCCCCTTCTCATCTAAAAGCAAAACTATTTTTCTTCTATCCTGAATTGATTTAGTGAGTTAAAGTACCACCTGGCATCAGACCAAACTATACAGACTGGAAGGTAGCAACCAATTCCTGCTGAGTGATGGATGAGCAGTTGGGGTGCTCTCAACAGTTTGATCGTGGGAGGCAGTAGACCCAAGGCTGGTGCTGTCCCCACCCACATACGTCACGACAAATCTTGGTTGATTTTCTTCTCTATAGATCAGGGACGTAAGCAAATGGGGGTACACTTGCCACCACCCTGGCTGATATCAGTTGATTTAGCACATACGGGGGATCAAGCTTGGGACCTTGCCGAGGAATGTTCAGTTAACGTATCCCACTCTGTCTTTCTGAAAGTGTAAAGATTGAACTGAGCAATTGAAATCAAGGTCCCAGTTTCGATCCCCATTTGCTGAACTCGGCCAAGATGGAGCTAGTGTCTCAGCGTTCCCAGCGTGGAAAGAGGAATCTGTAATTAACATAGCTACAGATGCTAATGATAAAACCAGGAAAATCATTCGGTAGTATAAAGTAAGCAGGCTATCTGATGAGCGATGAAAACATTACAGTATGCAAGTGGGGTTGAAACAAAGGATGAATGTACTTAATATATCCAATAGTTGCCTCCCTCCAGAATTAATTAGAGAAGATACTACTAGCTGCCCTCCATTATTGGACAGGTTCCAAGTAGATTCATGAAAATTACAGCAGAGAAGGAAGTAATTCAGTGTCCCCACAACCACACAAGTTTACAGCACTGAAGGTGGCAATTCAGTCCATTGTGTCTGTGATGATCTCTGTAACCTTCTCTAGCCCTACAACCCTCCTCTTGTGTATTGCCAATATCCTTTGCCCACGATTGGCAGCCATGCCTTCAGCTGTCTAGGTCCTATGTTCTGGAATTCCCTCCTTAAACCTCTCCACCTCTTGCCTCCTTAAAACCCACCTCTTTGACCAAGCTTTTGGTAACCTGTCCTGTTAACTCTGTTTCTCTCTCCACGGATGCTGCCCTGTCCTGCTGAGTTTTTCCAGCGTTTTCTGTTGCTTTTTCGGATTTCCAGCATCCGCAGTATTTTGCTATCGTACTGCTATCTCCTTATGTGGCTCGATGTCAAATTTTGTCTGATAACGATCCTGTGAAGTGCCTTGGAAAGTTTTACTATGTTAAAGGTGTTTCATGAATGCACGTAATAGTTGTTGACAAGTCTTTGCCAGAGCAATCTAAAGCTAATCCCATTGCCTACTCTCTTCCCATAGCCCTGTATCCTACTCTGCTTAAAATGTTTATGTACTCTTCCCTTTAAAAGACAGTGGTTCCTACCTTGAGCGCAAAATCTAGGCTGACACCTCAATACAGTACTGAGGGAGTGCTGCACTGTCTGAGGTGCTGTCTTTTGGATGAGACGTTAAACTGCGGCCCCGTCTGCCCGCAGGTGAACGTAAACATCCCAATGCACTATTTAGAAGCAGAGCAGGGGAGTTCTGGCCAATATTTATTCCTCAATCAACATCGCTAAAACAGATTATCTGGTCATGTATTTTATTGCTGTTTGTGGGACCTTGCT
This sequence comes from Somniosus microcephalus, assembly GCF_052327205.1. Lineage (NCBI taxonomy): Eukaryota > Metazoa > Chordata > Chondrichthyes > Squaliformes > Somniosidae > Somniosus > Somniosus microcephalus. The sequence continues at coordinate 41,422,325 of NC_140991.1, read as the reverse complement.
TGTGCAAATTGGCTGACGTGTTTCCTACATGACCACAGTGATTGCACTTCAAAAAAGTATTTAATTGGTTGTGAAGCGCTTTGGGATGTCCTGAGGTTGGGAAATTATCTAGACAAGGGAACTAGATGCAATATGTCCAAGTTTGCAGATGACACAAAGCTGGGAGGGCGTGTGTGCTGTGAGGAAGATGCAGAGAAACTCCAGTATGATTTGGACAGGTTGGGTGATTGGGCAGATGCAGTATAATGTGGATAAATGCGAGGTTATCCACTTTGGTGGCAAAAACAGGAAGGCAGATTATTATCTGAATGGCAATATATTGGGAGAAGGGGAAGTGCAACGAGACCTGGATGTCTTTGTGCACGAGTCGCTGAAGGTAAGCATGCAGGTGCAGCAGGCGGTTAAGAAGACAAATGGTATGTTGGCCTTTAGCGCAAGGATTCGAGTACAGGAGCAAGGATGTCTTGCTGCAGTTGTACAGGGCCTTGATGAGACCACACCTTGAGTATTGTGTGCAGTTTTAGTCGCCTTATCTGAGGAAGGATGTTCTTGCCATGGAGCGAGTGCAGCGAAGATTCACCAGACTGATACCTGGGATGGCAGGAATGACGTATGAGGAGAGATTGGGTCGATTAGGCTTATATTTGCTAGAGTTTAGAAGAATGAGAGGGGATCTGATTGAAACTTATAAAATTCTAACAGGACTAGACAGACAGGTTGCAGGAAGGCTGTTCCCGATGGCGAGGGAGTCCAGAACCAGGGGTCACTGTCTAAGGATAACGGGTAAGCCATTTAGGACTGAGATGAGGAGGAATTTCTTCACCCAGAGTGGTGAACCTGTGGAATTCTCTACCACAGAAGGCAGTTGAGGCCAATTCATTAAATATATTCAAGAAGTAGTTAGATATATTTCTTAAGGCTAAAGGGATCAAGGGGTATGGGGAGAAGGCAGGGACAGGGTACTGAATTTGGATGATCAGCCATGATCGCATTGAATGGCGGAGCAGGCTCGAGGGGCCGAATGGCCTACTCCTGCTCCTATCTTCTATGTTTCTATGAAAGTGCTATATCAATGCACGTCTTTCTTTCAGTCTACTTTCTCAACAATGCTTGGTCTGTTTTCTTATAATACTAAGTCGGTCTGCTTTTTTTCCCCCTTTGGAACAGCCATTTTCAGCTTCATAAACCACTCTACCTCTCTTTCCTCCTTTAAGACACTCCTTAAAAGCTACCTCTTTGACCATGCTTTTGGTCATCTGTCCTAATATCCCCTTATGTGACTTGGTGTCAAATTTTGTTTGATAACGCTCCTGTAACATTTACTACGTTAAAGGTGATGTATAAATGCAAGTTGTTGTTGTCATCTTTTCAGTAATGTAATGTCCCATTCCAATTATATCATGAATTAAGAATGTTGCCTGCAGCCATATTCCCATATATGGCACTCCTGCTCCTCCTGACCCCACAGAAATAAAAGACAGAGAGGATTGGGGTCCTTTTTGTGGAGCAGCCACCAGCGGTCTCTTTAAGGACCGATTTATTAGGCCACTCACGGCCTGGTACGGTTGGGCGGAGTGTGAACGGTGCTTTCTCTGCCCATTTGTACTATAAAACTGGAGTAGCTGTCCTACAATGCCCGCTTGAAAATAGCACCAGGTGGTTCTGGGGCCTCCAAGGGATGCACGAGGTTCCCCCCACCTCCACCCAATTTTCTTCTGTTAACCGCCAAATTATCAAGCGAGAAATGGGTAGCAGTTAACAATTGCCCCCAGTATTTCTTTCTGCTGCTGGAAATAATGAGCCTGCTTTTAACTTTGTGAGTTTGATGTCAAGAAACCCTTTGGTGAAGCATCGGTCTATTACTTCCAAAACTGAGAGCTTGTATAGGCACGTGCATAGTTAATATTTTGAAGATTGATTCTATGACACACATCATAAGAAAAGTCAGAAAAATGTAATTATTTTTACACTGCATTTAGGGTTAGGGTTAAAAAGCAGTGTGGAATTGAGTGCCTGATGTGTCAATAAATTCAAAAGGAAAGCCGGGTGAAGAGTTGGTGAGAGAGGTATTTGTGGGTGTCGGAGAGAAGGTGTGGTGTATAATTTTTGCTCTTGAATTTACCTGCCAAACTGTAGTGGTTATTTCCTAATCCTGTGTATTTCTATGATCCTATAAAATATTCTTTCCTCCACCCACTCATCTAAATGAAATGGGCTGCATGTAAAGGGGACAGAGTAGAAAGCCTTGCAAAAGAGGATCTCATTCCATTTATTTTAAAGCTTATTTCAGTCAAAGTGAAAGAGGAAAGCTGCCTTTAGGTAATCCACAAATCTCACTCCTACAGCTTTCTGACTGTTATCAACTCAAACCAATCCTTTCAGAAACAAGAATGAGGTAACTCCAGTTTTTCAGTATGTACGAAGAGAAAGTATGTAGGTAAAAAATATTGCCTGCAGTTGTAGCCACACCCTCTGGTTCCTCACAACACTGATGTTCCTTATCATTAATAATGTAACAGTGCCACCCACCTACCAGATGTAAATGTGTATGTCTCCCTAATATAAAATGTATGCGTGTGATTGCAGATCTGTAAATGTTCTCACCTGTCCCTCCTCCATTGGCAGTGAACCATTATTAAACTTACTGGTTTTGTTACTGTGTCTGTGGTAATTTCCAGTCTGCTGCCTCTGCTCCTTCCTCTTGTGCACCAATCCAAGCCTCCCCCCAGCCCTGATCCTGCATCTTGTATTGCGATATAAATGCAAATTGTTGTTTTCTGAGTATGTGGTAGGGCAGTCGATCTGTCTTGGACCAGTAGCAAATACAACAAATCTCAACGTTTACAAAGCGGGCAGTATGATTTACTGCCCAAGTATCCCGGTTTTGCACAGAAATTGTTGACGACAATGGGCTGGATTTTAATTCACATTGGCGAATTACTTTCCCACCTGCCCACGGCAGAATGAGGCCATCATGATTTTAACAGCCAGGTCTCATTAACATGCTGAATTCCTGCCAGAAATAGGTGGAAACACATGACGGACTGTGGAAAATTGGGCGGCCATTGGCTGATCATCAGCACTTGGGTAAACGTCGGGATGGGGGCGGTCCAGGGTTATCTAGAGATAGGGACGGGTGGGGGGTTGGTGCAGGGGAGAGCCCAGGGCAGGGAGTGCCGAAACCTTCCTTGTGTGAAGCACCCCTGCTCGTCCTAGTCCCACAAAGGAAAGTAAGAAACTTACCTTGGAATGGCCTCTTCTGATTCCCATCCTCTTCTGACAGGCTTTCACTGGGCAGGAAAGACACAGTGGCTTCCCCATTCAGGCCAGAGTTAAAATTGCAGTTGGGGCCCGATGACCTCATCAGGCCCTGATCTGCATAATTAAATAAAGACAGCTCCAGCTGCCGGTAAAAATCAGAAGCAATAAGATCCGGGTGGGACATTGGCGGGTAAGTCAATTCTTTCTTCGCTAGCATAAAGATATAGAAGCTTTACAATGGAGGTTAAAGACGGATGCAAGCGAGACTATAATGGATAATAGGAAAATGGCAGACTTGTTAAATGAGTACTTTGCATCCGTTTTCATAGTGGAGGAAGAGGACAAAATACTTGTAATACAAGGGAACTTAAACATAAGTCAAGTGGAGGAACTTGTTGTATTCAGTATAAGTTTTAAAAAATGGTAATGAAGAAAATAATGAATCTTAAGATAGACAAATCTCCAGGTCATGGTGGTTTGCACCCCAGGGTATTAAAAAATGTTGAGGAAATTGCAGATGCGTTAGTCATAATTTTCCGAAGCTCCCTAGATTCAGAAATTGTGCTTTTGGTTTGGAAAATTGCAAATGTCACTCCATTATTTAAGAAAGGAGGAACAGAGAAACCAGGTAACTACAGACCTGTCAGTTTAACGTCATAGACTTGTGAAGGGCAGGTCCTGTCTGACTAATGTAGTTCCATTTTTTGAGGCGGTCGCTAGCATGGTGGATAGGGGAGTGTCTATTGATAGAGAGTTGCAAGAAATAGAGTTGTATATCCAAGTTTGCAGATGACACTAAGTTAGGTGGCGCAGTAATTGTGTAGATGGCAGCCGGAAGTTATAAAGGGGCATAGACAGACTAAATGAGTGGTTTAAACTATGGCAGATGGAGTTCAATGTAGGGAAGTATGAGGTCATCCACTTTGGATCTAAAGACAAATCGGAATATTTTCTTTATAAAAGATGTGGAGGAGCAATGGGATCCATGTACATAAATTATTAAAAGCTATTGCACCGATACAAAAAATAATGGCACAGAAATTCGGGTCGGGGGCTTCCCGCGGGTGCAAGCCCCCGACCTGCACTTACCTACCGCGCCGGCCGTTGAGCTGTGGGCCCGCGTGGAATTGCGATCCTGGGTCTCCTCCAACTGCCGGCGCGCAGTGCTTGCGTATCCCAGGGGCGCAGTTAGTTCGATGCGTCCCCTGGGATCACGTGGGCCATGGAGAGCCAATGGTAGCAGGGAATGCTTCGACCTGTCAAACCTATAAACCCCAAAACATCACTAAATCTTAAAATTAATTTTTTTTTAAATCACATTTTAAAAATAAATTATAAATTACATGAAATAACTTTTAAACAATTTAAATTTTTGAAAAAAATAATTTTATTTTCTAACGGGGCTAAAAATGAACTTACCTTTCTTTAAAGTATTTAAAAATAATAAACCTGTGGAAAAAATGTTTTAATTTTAATTAATTCACCACTTACCTTGTAAAAAGCAGGCCTTGCGACTGCTTTTTACATGTCTAACTTCTGGAGACTTCCCTTTCTGGGAAAACCTGCAAAAAAAAACGTAAATTCGATGCGCACGCGCTGCCTCTTCTGCGCACGCGTTCGACTTCTGAACCCCTTCTTTCAGGGGAATGGCAGTGCCGGTTTCCCGCGCATGCGCAGTGCATGCACGAAACCGGCTCTTCCATTGGGCTTATGGGTGAGTACCCCGTGCATACTCACCCGTGGAGACCCGAATTTCTGGGCCATTCAAAAAAAGGCTAATGGAATTTTGACCTTTTATCTCGAGGGGGGTGGAATTCAAAAGTGAGGAAGTGATGCTTCAGTTGTAAAAAAACCCTTGGTCAAACCGGGGGTACTGCGTTCAGTTTTCGGCACCGAGCCTTGGGAAATGTATATTAGCCTTGGAAGGGGTACACTGCAAATTCACCAGAATGATGCTTAGAGCTTAAAAGGATGAAATTATGAGGGCAAGTTGCATAAATTCAGCTAGTATTCTCTCGAGTTTAGAAGGTTACGGGGTGATCTATTCTAGGTATTTAAAATAATTAAAGGATTCAATAAGGTAGATATAAAGAACATATTTCCTCTAGTGGAGAATCCAGAACAAGAGGGCACAATCTTAAAATTAGAGAGCTAGATTATTTAGGAGTGAAATCAGGACGTACTTTTACACACACAAGGCAGTGGAAATCTGGAACTTTCTCCCCCAAAATCCTGTGGCTCCTGGGTCAATTTAAATTTTCAAGGCTGAGATCGCTAGTTTTTGTTAGGTAAGGTTATCAAGGAATATGGAACAAAGGCAGGTAGATGGAGTTAAGATGCAAATCAGCCGTGATCTAACTGAATGGCAGAACCGCCTTGAGGGGTTGAATATCCTACTCCTGTTCCTATGAAGTGGGAAGAAAGAAATAGTTCTTGACCTGGGATATCGGGAAAAATAGGGACATTGGCAAAGGAGGAACTGACGCAAATCAATATCTCTAAGGATATGGTGTTAAGGAAGCTAAAGGGATTGAAGGTGGACAAATCCCCAGGGCCTGATAACATGCATCCTAGGGTACTGAAGGAGGTGGCCCTAGAGATAGCGGATGCACTAAGGATGATTTTTCAGAATTCATTAGACTCGGGAACAGTGCCGATGGATTGGAGGGTAGCTAACGTTACCCCACTATTCAAAAAGGGGGGTAGGGAAAAAGCAGGTAATTACAGACCTGTAAGCCTTACATCAGTTGTGGGCAAAATGCTGGAGTCCATCATTAAGGATGAAATAGCGGAGCACTTAGCAAATGGGGACAGGATAGGACAGAGTCAACATGGATTTACAAAGGGTAAATCGTGCTTGACTAATCTATTGGAATTTTTTGAGGGAGTAACTGGTAGAATAGATGGGGGAGAGCCAGTAGATGTGGTGTACCTGGACTTCCAAAAGGCCTTCGATAAGGTCCCACATAAAAGATTAGCATGGAAAATTGAGGCTCATGGGATAAAGGGGAAAGTTTTGGCGTGGATAGGGAACTGGCTGTCAGATAGAAAACAGAGAGTTGGAATAAACGGCTCATTTTCTGAATGGCAGGCAGTAACAAGTGGGGTACCACAGGGATCTGTCCTGGGCCCCCAGCTGTTCACAATTTACATTAATGACCTGGATCAGGGAGTCGGATGCAGCATTTCCAAATTTGCAGACGACACTAAACTAGGAGGGGGGGTGGGCTCAGAGGAAGAGACCAGGAAGCTCCAGAGCGATTTGGACAGACTGGGCGATTGGGCGGATAAATGGCAGATGCACTATAATGTGGACAAGTGCGAAGTTATCCACCTTGGGTGCAGGAACGGGAGGGCAAATTATTATTTAAATGGCAATAGATTGGGAGAGGGGGAAGTACAGAGAGACCTGGGTGTTCTTGTACACCAGTCACTGAAGGCGAGCATGCAGGTGCAACAGGCGGTCAAGAAGGCAAACGGTATGCTGGCCTTCATAGCAAAAGGGTTAGAATACAGGAACAGGGATACCTTGCTGCAGCTGTACAGGGCACTGGTGAGACCACACCTCGAGTACTGTGTACAGTTTTGGTCGCCTCATCTGAGGAAGGATGTTCTTGCCATGGAGGGGGTGCAGCGGCGATTCACCAGGCTGATACCAGGAATGGCGGGAATGACCTATGAGGAGAGACTATGTAGTTTAGGGATGTACACACTGGAGTTTAGAAGATTGAGAGGGGACCTCATAGAAGTGTATAAAATTCTGACAGGTCTAGACAGACTGGATGCAGAAGGAATGTTTCCCTTGGCGGGTGAGAACAGAACTAGAGGACATAATTTAAGGATAAGGGCTAAACCATTTAGGACAGAGATGAGGGGGAATTTCTTCACTCAGAGAGTGGTGAACCTGTGGAACTCATTGCCACAGAGGGCAGTGTACGCCAGCTCATTAAATATATTTAAGAGGGAATTAGATATATTTCTACGGGCAAAAGGGGTTAAGGGTTACGGAGAGAAGGCGGGGACGGGATACTGAATTAAAGGATCAGCCATGATCTCATCGAATGGCGGAGCAGGCACGAAGGGCCGAATGGCCTACTCCTGCTCCTATCTTCTATGTATCTATGTATCTATGGTTATCATACAGATGTGTGATGTTTGTAATGTGGATTTAATTCCCAGATACCCAAGGAAACGTATACAGTATAATACAGACTGCAATCAGAACAAAAGTCAATGCACTCCAAAAAAGTAATTCATTATGTGAAGCACTTTGAGATGTTTCAATGCTATCCGGCAGTATAAATGCAAGTATTATCACATTGGTTCCATTGAAACGTTTATCCAAAAAAAAGTAGGATTTTGGTGCACCTAATTTTGAAGCGGACAAAATCCATCACCTTTTGAGCTGACTCTCCTCAACCATTTGGCATAGTTTCCACAACCTTGCACATCTTTTTCCTTATTTATCTGCTGTTTAAATCATTTTTTTTGTTTTGTTTTTAACTTGTAGTTGTAATCTGGCAGTTCATTTATTTCTCGAAGTCTGCTTAACACTTTGGCATCCTTAACATCACACTGGCTACCAAATTGACAGCGATACGAGCTGCACTGTCACTGGGATATTTAGCACTGACGTATCCTTTTGATTTGCTCGAATGATTGGGGATTAGTTCAGAATTCATCCTAAAATAGCCATTGCAAAAATCCTAGTCTTTCCTGTCAATTTATCTTGCATAAGCTTTAAGCCGTAATTAAATTTTCTGAGCAACTTAATCCTCTTGAGGAAGATTCTGCTGCAAACAGCATAGAAACATAGAAGATAGGAGCAGGAGTAGGCCATTCGGCCCCTCGAGCCTGTTCCGCCATTCAATGCGATCATGGCTGATCATCCAAATTCAGTACCCTGTCCCTGCTTTCTCCCCGTATCCCTTGATACCCTTAGCCTTAAGAAATATATCTAACTCCTTCTTGAATATATTTAATGAATTGGCCTCAACTGTCTTCTGTGGTAGAGAATTCCACAGGTTCACCACTCTGGGTGAAAACATTCCTCTTTATCTCAGTCCTAAATGGCTTACCCCTTATACTTAGACTGTGACCCCTGGTTCTGGACTCCCCCGCCATCGGGAACATCCTTCCTGCATCTAGTCTGTCTAGTCCTGTTAGAATTTTATAAGTTTCAATGAGATCCCCTCTCATTCTTCTGAACTCTAGTGACTATAAGCCTAATCGACCCAATCTCTCTTCATACATCATTTCTGCCATCCCAGGTATCAGTCTGGTGAATCTTCGCTGCACTCCCTCCATGGCAAGAACATCCTTCCTCAGATAAGGCGACCAAAACTGCACACAATACTTAAGGTGTGGTCTCACCAAGGCCCTGTACAACTGCAACAAGACATCCTTGCTCCTGTAATCGAATTCTGTCGTTATGAAGGCCAGCATACCATTTGCCTTCTTAACCGCCAGCTGCACCTGCATGCTTACCTTCAGCGACTGGTGCACAAGGACACATAGGTTTCGTTGCACTTCCCCTTTTCCCAATCTATTGCCGTTCAGATAATCTGCCTTCCTGTTTTTGCCACCAAAGTGGATAACCTCGCATTTATCCACATTATACTGCATCTGCCCAATCGCCCAACCTGTCCAAATCGTACTGGAGTTTCTCGGCATCCTCCTCACAGCACACACGCCCACCCAGCTTTGTGTCGTCTGCAAACTTGGAGATATTACATCTAGTTCCCTCGTCTAGATCATTAATATATAGTGTGAATAACTGGGGTCCTAGCACCGATCCCTGTGGTACCCCACTAGTCACTGCCTTCCACTCGGAAAAAGACCCGTTTATTCCAACTCTCTGCTTCCTGTCTGCCAACCAGTTTTCTATCGAAGTCAGTACCTTACCCCCAATCCCATATGCTTTAACTTTGCATGCTAGTCTCTTTTGCGCGACCTTATTGAAAGCCTTCTGAAAGTCCAAATACACCACATCCACTGGTTCTCCCTTATCTATTCTACCAGTTACATCCTCAAAAAATTCCAGTAGATTAGTCAAGCATGATTTACCTTTTGTAAATCCATGTTGACTTTGTCCGATCCTGTCACTGTTTTCCAAGTGCTCTGCTATTACATCTTTTATAATGGACTCTAGCATTTTCCCCACTACCGATGTCAGGCTTACCGGTTCTATAATTTCCTGTTTTTTCTCTACCACCTTTTTTAAATAGTGGGGTTACATTAGCTACCCTCCAATCCATGGGAACTGTTCCAGAGTCTATAGAATTTTGAAAGATGACCAGCAATACATCTACTATTTCTAGGGCCACTTCCTTAAGTACCCTAGGATGTAGATTATCAGGCCCTGTGGATTTATCGGCCTTCAATCCCGTCAATTTCCCTACAAATACTGATTTCATTCAGTTCCTCCCTCTCATTAGACCCTATGTTCCTCGACATCTCTGGGAGTTTATTTGTGTCCTCCTTTGTGAAGACAGAACCAAAGTATGTATTTAATTGGATAGCAAAATACTGCAGATGCTGGAAATCCAAAATAACAACAGAAAATTCTGGAAAAACTCAGCAGGCCAGGCAACATCTGTGTAGAGAATTGGTCTGCCATGTCTTTGTTCCTCATTATAAATTCCCCTGATTCTGACTGCAAGGGACCTACACTTGACTTTACCAATCTTTTTTTCTTCACATATCTATAGACTTCCGTGTAATGGGAGTGAATAGAAATGGTGGATCAGAATTATGTTTGGACGTTTTATTAATACTGTAGTTCACTCTAACCGGTCGCAAAGGACTGGTTCAAATACCTAGAATGTTTGTTTTGTAAAAGCACGTAATTCCACTCTGTGCATTTATCTCTGTGTTCTTCTATAAGTTGTCCATTGTGGTGCTCGGTATAAATCAGAATACATTAAAAAAATACTGTACCAGCAATCCTGAATCACTGCTGTAATTGCCAAAAGCATAAAATTGATATGGGGCTCCAAATCGGTTACTGGTGCACTTGCTTCCTGTTAAGATTAGAATTTTACCATTTATCCCGTGCTTTTATTTTTTTGGGTGGGGCCGGTGGGGGGTTCTAGTTGACTGGTACTTTCAGTTCTTTTTCCAATGGTAAAATAATTGATCAAATGTCCAGTGTGGTAATGAATTCCACAATATTGAGAAACAGAATGTTCAGTCACTGGTGCCCTCTGCTGGAAAGTCCCACTTCAAATTTGCTAAATTAGTAAAATTATAATGTACTGCACAGTTTTAGACCAGTAGTGACCAACCATTCTTGTCCCTAAGGGGGAGAAAAAAGCTTCTAAATCTACCTTCAAACCCTTAAAAGAAGTTCAGGGTACTCGGTTACAACCTAAAACTGAGATTCTACATTAGTTGTTACGTGGAGCAATGTGGTGGATCATCAGCCGCAGCTTAGCATTCTGCAGTAATTTATCTTGTAAGGCACAAAGGGGGAAAAAGTGGGTTGCGCTCCCTTTGGGGCGCTAACTTTGCCAGGGCACTACTTTTAGCACCCCCGCACCCGAAATTCACTGGTAGCGCCCCAAGAAGGATGCAGGGCGCTACAGGAAGCACCCCGCGTCCCTCTTTGTGCGGTACTGCAGGCCTTCCTCCCCTTATTAAAGGGGAGGGGCCTAACGCAGCGCTACCCCAGGCCCAGCTGGGCTACAGGGATCGGCGTGCCGGCAAAAGAGCCCGGCACTCGAGAAGTGCTAGGCTTACGGAGCGCAGCCAGCACCCCGCGGGGGGGGGGGGGGGGGCAAAGTGGGCAGGTACTGGCAGGCGGCCAGCAACAAAAATGGCTGCCCGGCACCTCCCCTTTAATTTGCGCCACCCCGGCCGCATGTAGGCCCCCCGATCCTGTCGGACATAGCGTCCGGCGGTAATGCAGGGGGCGCCACCAAAGATCGCGAGCGGGGCGCTGCGCACGGCGATGACGTCATCGTCAGGGGCGCTAACGGTTACCACCACTGCTAACCTCCCGCTGAATTTCACAGGAGGAGTTAGCGGCGCTGCGCCCAGGCGCCAGTTGCTTTGCACCCCCCGTTAGCGCCCTTAGGGCGCTAACGGGAGGTGCAAATCAACCGAATTTTTAGGCCAAAGGGTTCAATCTGCACAAGGAGGGATAATATTTTTATTGACAGAATCGCACACGTGGTTGCCTACAGAATCGAGTTGGTTAGGATTGATTGGAGAATGTTACTCAAAGGGTTGACGGTGGATAGGCAATGGCAAACATTTAAAGATCGCATGGATGAACTACAGAATTTGTTCATCCCTGTTTGGCATAAAAATAAAACAAAAAAGGTGACTCAACTGTGGCTAACGAGGGAAATTAGGGATAGCATAAGAACCAAGGAGAGGACATATAAATTGGCCAGAAAAAGCAGTAAACCTGAGGATTGGGAGCAGTTTAGGATTCAGCAAAGGAGGACAAAAGGATTAATTAAGAGGGGGAAAATAGAGTATGAGAGTAAGCTTTCAGGGAACATAAAAACTGACTGTAAAAGCTTCTATAGATATGTGAAGAGAAAAAGATTGGTGAAATCAAGTGTAGGTCCCTTGCAGTCAGAATCAGGGGAATTTATAATTGGGAACAAAGAAATGGCAGACCAATTAAATACATACTTTGGTTCTGTCTTCACAAAGGAGGACACAAATAACCTCCCAGAGATGTCGGGGAACATAGGGTCTAATGAGAGGGAGGAACTGAATGAAATCAGTATTTGTAGGGAAATGGTGTTAGGGAAATTGACGGGATTGAAGGCCGATAAATCCCCAGGGCCTGATAATCTACATCTTAGGGTACTTAAGGAAGTGGCCCTAGAAATAGTAGATGCATTGCTGGTTATCTTCCAAAATCTATAAGTTCCCATGGATTGGAGGGTAGCTAATGTTACCCCACTATTCAAAAAAGGTGGTAGAGAGAAAACGGGGAATTATAGACCGGTAAGCCTGACATCGGTAGTGGGGAAAATGCTAGAGTCCATTATAAAAGATGTAATAGCAGAGCACTTGGAAAACAGTGACAGGATCGGACAAAGTCAACATGGATTTACAAAAGGTAAATCGTGCTTAACTAATCTGGAATTTTTTGAGGATGTAACTGGTAGAATAGATAAGGGAGAACCAGTGGATGTGGTGTATTTGGACTTTCAGAAGGCTTTCGATAAGGTCCCGCATAAGAGATTAGCGTGTAAAGTTAAGCCACATGGGATTGGGGGCAAGGTGCTGACTTGGATAGGGAACTGGTTGGCAGACAGGAAGCAAAGCGTTAGAATAAATGGGTCTTTTTTTCCGAGTGGCAGACTAGTGGGGTACCGCAGGGATCGGTCCTAGGACCCCAGCTATTCACAATATATATTAATTAATGATCTAGACGAAGGAACTAGATGTAATATCTCCAAGTTTGCAGATGACACAAAGCTGGGTGGGCGTGTGTGCTGTGAGGAGGATGCCAAGAAACTCCAGTATGATTTGGACAAGTTGGGTGATTGGGCGGATGCATGGCAGATGCAGTATAATGTGGATAAATGTGAGGTTATCCACTTTGGTGGCAAAAACAGGAAGGCAGATTATTATCTGAACGGCAATAGATTGGGAGAAGGGGAAGTGCAACGAGACCTGGGTGTCCTTGTGCACCAGTCGCTGAAGGTAAGTATGCAGGTGCAGCAGGTGGTTAAGAAGGCAAATGGTGTGTTGGCCTTCGTAGCAAGAGGGTTCAAGTACAGAGGCAAGGATGTCTTGCTGCAGTTGGACAGGGCCTTGGTGAGACCACACCTGAGTATTGTGTGCAGTTTTGGTCGCCCTATTTGACGAAGGATGTTCTTGCCATGGAGGGAGTGCAGCGAAGATTCACCAGACTGATACCTGGGATGGCAGGAATGATGTATGAGGAGAGATTGGGTCGATTGGGCTTATACTTGCTGGAGTTTAGAAGAATGAGAGGGGATCTCATTGAAACTTATAAAATTCTAACAGGACTAGACAGACTAGATGCAGGAAGGATGTTTCCGATGGTCGGGGAGTCCAGAACCAGGGGTCACAGTCTAAGGATAAGGGGTAAGCCATTTAGGACAGAGATGAGGAGGAATTTCTTCACCCAGAAAGTGGTGAACCTGTGGAATTCTCTACCACAGAAGACAGTTGAGGCTAATTCATTAAATATATTCAAGAAGGAGTTGGATATATTTCTTAAGGCTAAAGGGATCAAGGGGTATGGGGAGAAGGCAGGGACAGGGTACTGAGTTTGGATGATCAGCCATGATCTCATTGAATGGCGGAGCAGGCTCGAGGAGCTGAATGGCCTATTCCTGCTCCTATCTTCTATGTTTCTATGTAATTGAGCGGTATTGGTGGTGTGTTTTGGTGCTTCATTGTGTACTGTTTTGGTTTTCTTAAGCTAATAATCCTGCAAAGCGCTTGAAATTGGGTATATTAACGACCTAGTAGAAATCGATTTTGTGTAGGATTTTTAGGGGCTTCCAATTTATGTCAGCTGCATTTAAATACCAAGATCTTGAACCTATGTCACTGAGTTTATATAAGGATTATAATTTGAAATTAAGTATATAATATGTATAAAAAAGATTACAACCCCCCCTTTTTTAAACTTTTCGATTTCCCCCCCCCCCCCCCTCAAAAATAGTTGTTAAAGATTGATTTCTGGAGTTGTATCTTGAAGTGGAAAGAATCTGCATTGAGCCTGTTCTTGGATTCATATTTTATATGCTTGGTAACTAAACGGATGTATCTGCTCCATCTATTCAGTTAAAGAGCCAAACTGAATAAATTTAGGCTGTGATATTAAATTTGCTCAAAGATTGTTATACCAAATAAAACTTCCATTTGTATAGTAGTATTTGTGTACAGTATGTTAATTTTTCAGTAATTAGTGGATCTGCTGGAGCATCCCTTATAATAAGGCCAGATGTGCTATACCATGTAATGCACAGTGGATTACTCTGATAAAATGGAGCTGTGTCTCTAAGAACACAAACCTAATTGTTATGTAAACAGAGGTTTGGGTCATCTGGAGTTTAATTGCTGTTTGGTCACAGAAACTTGGAGTAAACTGGCCAGTTCAGAATGGAGGTTGAAAATGCAAGTCGTAAGCAGAAGATGAAAGCATAATACTGCAGTTGCTGGAAATCTGAAATGAAACTAGAAAATGCTGGAAACACTCAGCAGGTCAGGCGGCATCTGTGGAGAGAGAAACAGAGTTAACATTTCGGGTTGATGACATTTCATGGTTTTGTATTTGTAACCGAGTATGAAGTCCAAGTGCACAGACCTTCCATTTTTAATGTATGTATGGAGTAATAAATGTGTGTTGTCTCTGGGTGGAAGGCTTTAACCTGATTTCTGTGTCCTTTTTTCCCCTCAGTGGCATGTCTGATACGATCATCCTTGATATCATCTCCAACTATCTGGTGCTGCCCAATCGGATCACAGTACCACTGGTGGATGAGGTGCACTTGGCTCAGCTACGTTTCCCTGTACCAAAAGTAAGTCCCAGAGCTCTGACTTCTCGGGCACTGACGGCTTGAGAACAACTGTAAAATCCTGTACTTATTTTAAATTGAAGCATTTAATTGAAGATTTATACTGTGTTACCTTTAGGGGTTTGATGAGATAACCGTTAGTTGTTAACGAACATGCCTACAGCTGATGAATTAACAATGTATCGTAGATTGAAGCAGAGGGAGAGAGCAGAGCAGTGGGATTACTTTTGCATTGTTGTAGCAAAGTTGGCACAGGCATGATGGGCCAAATGGCCTTCTGTGCTGTTAACATTTAGGAAAGCTTAGCAATTTTAAGTGATCAGGCTGAAGGGCAGTGTGGTGTTGCAGAGCATTAGGAGTGTGGCAAAATAAACACATTTCAGTTGGTTTCTGTAAACTGTGAGCTGAAAGGGGTTAGCCTCTACCTTTCTGTGTATTACTACACACCGCTCCGGGTGGAAGCCATTGCAATGATGCCAGAATTCACTCCTGCATTGTGAAACTTTGGGGGTGATTTTATCAATGGGGAATTGATGGAGGTGGGACTACTGCTTGTCGGGTTTTAGAAACATAGAAACATAGAAGATAGGAGTAGGAGTAGGCCATTCGGCCCTTCGAGGCTGATCATCCAAACCCTAGCACCCGATCCCTACACCAACAGCCATCCCACCCAAGCCCTATCCCCGTAACCCCACGTATTTAATCCCCCCTAACACTAAGGGCCAATTTTTATCATGGCCAATCAACCTAACCCGCACATCTTTGGACTGTGGGAGGAAACCGGAGCACCTGGAGGAAACCCACGCAAACACGGGGAGAATGTGCAAACTCCACACAGATAGTCACCCGAGGCCGGATTTGAACCCGGGTCCTGGCGCTGTGAGGCAACAGTGCTAACCACTATGCCACCGTGCTGCCCCTTTTAGTCCTGCCTCCATCGACGTCCGGCCAACCCACGCTATTTTCCCTTGATTGACCTCGTTAAGCCCGTCCAGCGGGCTTAGCAGGCCAATTAAGGGAAAGCCAGTGATCGAGAACGTCAGCGTATGACACTTCATCTGTCAAGATTTTTTTGACAGATGAATTGTCATCGTTTGACAGCTCTGTGAAGCTGTCAAACACTGACAGTCTGTCTTCTAAGTTGAGTCCTTTACTCAAGACTCACTTAGAAAGCTTTCCTGAGCAGAAAGCAGAAGGCTGCTGCATTTAACAATGCAGCGGCCATTCTGCTTTCTCTGCCGGTGAGATGAGGCAGCTCCGCAACCTAAAGGGATGAAGCCTGGAGGAAGAAGCAAAGGTAAATAATCTTATTAAAACACTTCAGACTCACCTCACACACTTACCTCTCCACACTTGCACTCATCTCCACAGTGCACATTTCGGCCCCTCCGACCCCCGCAGACCCACGGCTCGCCTCGCTGACCCTGGCGAGGTTCGGAGCTGTCAGGATGCCCACACTTTAGGGCTCAAAATAGGGATTAGCCAAAAAAGTACCTGTTAACGGGCACTTAATTGGCACTAATCCCCTTCCCGCCTCGAGGAGACGGGACCCGACGCGGGTCGGGTACCCGCCTCCTGGGAAGATGGCACGGAGGTGGGTTGGGGGCGGAATGGGTACCCGCTCCCAGATTCTGCCATTTTCCTGGCAGTCCTGCCTCCATACCCGCCTCCTCAGGGCTGGCAAAATCGCCCACTATGGTTGCACTAGGAGCCCATTGAAAGATATCTAATCAGCTGTTGGATGATACAAAGCCCACCCAGGTAATAGAAGGAGTTGAAATGGATCACAGAGTTGACAACTGCCAATTGTTCCAGGCCTCTGAAGGATTAAATACAGACATGCTTTCAACCTCTCATCACTTGCTGTCTGGGGAAAAAAACAAGTTATCTGTAATGATAGATTCAGGGGTCCCTTCAGCATGACTCTTTCCCTTTTGCTTTGTCCTGGAGGTGTGTGAATTGCTTGAGCCATGTCTGCTAGGTTTGATCCTCTATTTGTGCTGAGCTAGACTTACTAAGTCAGGGACACGACATTTGCTTTGGCATCACTGGGCTAGGGAGTGGAAATTCAGCCAAGATTCACACACCCTGTCCAGTGAAACATCCTCAAAGTGCGTGCATGAAGGATAGATGAAAAGATTGAGCTCCGTAGCAACAGCACAGCACTGGTTCACCTATGATAACTGCATGTAATCAGAAGAGGAAAGGGAAGCTGGAAAACTGCTTGTATAATGCATAAAGTATGAAAGTCATTCTGCACCAATACAAGACTGTTGATACAAATATTGACCAAGCACACTAACTCTCCTTGGTGACTTTCCCCCTCCCTAAAAGACAAAATCTAAGTATATATTATCTACAATTAAGGTTCACATGATAGCTGATATGCTTTGAATTCTTCAATGAAATTACTAACTTATAATCACTTAAGTACTCATTAGTCTCTCATTGTTGTGCTAGATTGTAGATTTTATTTATTATATTTCGCTGTTTATATTTGCTCTTTTATTTGTTAGGGGCTTCTGAGAATACACTTCATTGAAGCTCAGGATCTGGAATGGAAGGACATGTATATGAAGGGACTTGTGAAAGGAAAATCTGACCCATACGGCATTCTTCGTATTGGTAACCAGATGTTCCAAAGCAAGACCGTCAAAGAAAGCCTAAGCCCAAAGTGGAACGAAGTTTATGAGGTAGCTATGCTTCTTATAAGCAAGCAGCTGAACCAGTTCTTTTTGTGTAGACCATGGTAATGTGCAGTTGGACTATTCTGCACACTCTCCAGAACCTCTTGAACACTTGTCCAGGTCAGTCAAGACTGGGGTAATTTTAAGAGTGAGATTCCCAAGAGTGAGTCTAATTGGAAGCCCACTTAAACATGTGGAGTATTTACAGTAATGTATATGAAAATAAGAAATAGGAGCAGGAGTAGGCCAATCGGCCCCTCGAGCCTGCTCCACCATTCAATAAGATCATGGCTGATCTGATCCTAACCTCAAATCTTCTATCACTCTCCATCCCACCCGAACCCATGTGATCTCCCGGGAGAGGCGAAAAACCAGATAAAAAACCCAATGGCCAATTTGGGAGAAAAAATCTGGGAAATTCCTCTCCGACCCATCTAGGCGATCGAAACTCTTCCAGGAGATCACTCTGTCCCTATATTTTCTACAGTACTTACCTTCTGTAAAGGCGATCTCCACCCCAGCCAGGAACAGGAATAAAACCATCTCCTGAAATCTAACACAGAATTGGAACACAAGAAGTAGGAGCAGAACCAGGCTACACGGCCCCTGGGCCCGCTCCACTACCCACAGGGCCATGACCATTCCAAACCTAGACTCATGTCCAATTTCCTGCCCGCTCCCCGTAACCCTTAATTCCCTTTACTTCTAGGAAACTATGTATTTCTGTTTTAAATTTATTTAATGATGTAGCTTCCACAGCTTTCTGGGGCAGCAAATTCCACAAACCTACCACCCTCTGAGTGAAGAAGTTTCTCCTCATCTCAGTTTTGAAAGAGCAGCCCCTTATTTTAAGATTATGCCCCCTAGTTCTAGTTTCACCCATCATTGGGAACATCCTCACCGCATCCACCCGATCAAGCCCCTTCACAATCTTATATGTTTCAATAAGATCGCGCCTCATTCTTCTGAACTCCAATGAGTAGGTAAAATTTTAATCCACATGATTGAGATTTGACATATGTCTTTTGTCATCTTACAAAAATTAATTCTGAAGTATGTTTTTAATCTTTTTCAAGCCAAAGTTTTGAATAATGGCACTGAACTGTTATATAATAACTAGGTCCATATGCTAACTGAGGTACTTAATTTAATTAGACATTAGAGAGAGGGAACTCAACAGCAAAAGCTATTTAATTCACATATAGGTTTGCTGAATTAATTTCTAGTGATTTCAGGTACTTCAACCCAATGTTTTTGTTTAGTCTTGGTCCATACAATCCAATAAAGCCCACTTTAAAATCAGACTGTCCACACGCCCCAGATCTTACTTGGGGACTTCTTCAGAGCAGTTCTCCTCAGGCCTTGAACTAACACAGCAGCTTTCCCTACCCGAAGGCTTTTGAATAATAGTTTCAACCTTCCCGGTTTGGATGCCGCATGGATCCTGGTGGATGGATGGCTCTTCACTTTCTTCACAGGGCCCCTGCACAAGCTCTGGTTGAGTATGTCCAGGATTCTCTCTATGATCCTAAATAGATTCCAGGTAAGCGCTTAGGGCTACCAAAATTGATGCCCTTCCCTCAAAGAAGCATCCACATTCTAGGCACCCCAACCCCTCCCAGAGACACTGTTTTGATTTCTGACAATTTGTTTTGTGACATGTTCTTTGCATAAAGCTGGAGAAGACTATATGCAGTTTTCAGTAAAGAATGGTCAAATCTTTCATAATTTGGATTAAAAGACCAAACCTGACTGAACTGTGCAGGTTCTGGGCTTGAACTTTGGGCTGTTCCATACAGCTAGGCCCTGATAATTGAAAATTTGACATTTTGAGACTTTATTCAATTTTATGAATATAGTAACCTGGAGCTACAGTGATCCAGCTTACTGTACATTCTGAGAAGAAAAGAAACCAAATTAACAAATGGCTGGATAGAAAGTAACCAACTTGGGAGGCTATAGTGCCCTCCTAGGTAGAGCCCTGTGTTGTAAACTAACAGCTCCTTGTGAAAATACTGTAAGGTGTCACAAGGAAGCCATGGTCTTTTTAAACTAGTACATCGATATTTTGTTCTAAGATGTTACAGGAAACTTTCGTTTATCCGGAGGTTAAATGTCCGGAAAGCTCTATCCACTGGCAAAATTCAGGAGTCGGTTCAGATAAGTTCTTTTTCTTTTCGTTGCTTTTTTTCTGCAGTTGTGGCTCTGCAAGGTCTAGCTGAAGCTGTTGCTTAGCTACAGAGACGCTTGCAAGCTATGCCGACTGTTTTGAAGCTGTTGCTAAGCAACAGGGTTTGTTGCTTCACACGGAGCTCAGAAGCTCCGTATGTTTTAACATTAGCGCTGGTTTCTATGGCAGTTTTGATGGGACAGCACCAGCTCGGTCCCGTCAGTGCCGGATACCAGAAAGTTTCCTGTACACAGGATAAGCAGTTTCATTGCATAGTCTGTAGCAATTGAGATCTAATTTTGTCAGGTGCAATTCAATTTCTTTTTAAACATATATTTATAGGCACTAGTTTATGAAAACCCAGGGCAGGAGCTTGAGATTGAACTTTTTGATGAAGATCCAGACAAAGATGATTTCCTTGGCAGGTAAAAGATGGCCACTTTGGATTGTGTTGATGAAAGACTAATAACCTTTAATTGTATTAGAACATTCTGCGTAATCTTTGTGTCTCACTGCAGTATGTGTGGATGAATTCGCTCTGTGTCTATGCGTACTTTTCTTTTAGTAGGGAGGGGAGGTGGTGAAGGAGGTCAGTGCGTCGGGGACAATTTCCCTGCTCAGTGGAATAAAGTGGGCAGCAGCCAAGATCAGGGCAAAGGTGCAGCTTTGGGGTGTGATGAGGGGGAGGTGTCGGAGACGTGGCTAAAATGCTGGTCGGTGGGGATGGGAATGAAGTGCCCTTCCCCACTGCTGCTCAGTGACTGCGTGGGGGATGTGCGGGGCTGGTCATTGGGGAGGGGAAAGGGGGAAGTAGCTGGGCAGGAGCCAGAGGCTTGTGGCTTTAGTGACTGACTAGGGAGGCTGGAGGTGGGACATCTCTGAGAAAATGTACACACAGTGGAAAGAGGTGGGAGGAATCAGAGGAGACCTGCAAGAGGCCAAAAAATACTGACACTTTTACATTTATTTACAATTTCTATACTTACCTGCACCAACAAGTGGAATGGTACAATTTTAAAGGGGGTGCAAGAACAGGGAGAGCTGGGGGTGTTGGTGCACAAATCTTTGAAGGTGGCAGGACAGGTTAACAAAGCAGTTAATAAAGCATATGGGGGATGTTGGGCTTTATAAATAGAGGCACAGAGTATGAAAGCCAGGAAGTTATGCCAAAGCTATATAAAACACTACAGGAAACTTTCGATTTACCGGTACCTAAATAACCGGAAATGTCGGTTAACTGGCAAAATTCAGGAGTTGGTTCAGGTAACTTTTATTACTTGCACAGCAACAAATGGAGGAAGGCAAGGGTGTGGCTGCAGCTGTTGCTAAGCTACAGAGACGCTTGCAACTTGTGGATGTTGTTCTTAAGCTGTCGCTAAGCAACAGGGCATTGTTGCTTTATACGGAGCTCTCAGCTCCGTATCTTTTACTATAGCGTTCGGTTATCCGGAATTTTTGATGAACCGGCACCACGTCGGTCCCGTCCGTGCCGGATAAAAAAAAGTTTCCTGTAGTTCGGCCCCAGCCGGAGGGAACCATACTTTAGGAAGGACGTGAAGGCTTTGGAGAGGGTACAGAAGAGATTTACTAAAATGGTTCCAGGGATGAGTGATTACAGTTACGTGGATAGACTGGAGAAGCTGGGGTTGTTCTCCTTAGAGCAGAGAAGGCCAAGAGGAGATTTGATAGAGGTGCTTAAAATGATGAAGGGTTTAGTTAGAGTAAATACAGAGAAACTGTTTCCAATGGCTGAAGGGTTGATAACCAGGGTGCACAGATTTAAGGTGATTGGCAAAAGCACCAGCGGCGACATGAGGAAAATCTTTTCTATGCAACAAGTGTTTAGGATTTGGTGTGCATTGCCTGATGGGATGGTGGATACAGATTCAGTAGTACCCTTCAAAAGGGAATTGGATAAATATTTGAAGGAGATAAATTGCAGGGATATGGGGAAAGAGCGGGGGAGTGGGACTAACTGGATTGCTCTTCGAAAGAGCCGGCGCGGACTTGATGGGCCAAATGGCCTCCTCTGCTGTACTATTCTATGATTCTAACATACCTGAGACAATGGAGACTCAAGAACTTAGGGTGCTCCACAGTGACATTCAGTGGCCAGAGCCAGCAACCTTCTGCAGTACCAGGTTTTTGTTTGGTGTTAACTCTCAAAATGGTATGCAAGAGCTATAGTTTTAGCAGCTAATGTTATTTGGCCCTTAACATTGAAATGCCATATCACAGCACCACCTACAGGTGGAACAGGTGCTGCAGGTAAAAGTAGACACTTTTATTATGGGTTTTCCCATCGACAGAGCCTGACAGGACTTTTAAATGCATGTTGAAATGGAATGTTGCGACCCACTCATTGGGCGGAATCTTACCTGAAAGACCGAGTTCGAGGCAGGACTGCTGGTATTCGGGTTCCAGTCCCGCCCCCAGCGACATCTGACAAGCTGACGCTATTTTCCCCTGATTGGCCTTGTTAAACCCGCCCTGCGGGCTTGCCAGCCAATTAAGGTCAGATGATGTCAGTTGATGATGCTTCATCTGCCGGTTTTCTTAAAGGCATATGCACCATACGTGTTTGACAGATGATTTGACAGTTTTTCAAACACTGTCAATCACTGTCCAAAGGTGAGCCCTTGCACCCAGGTTCTCCAATTACTCTTTCCCTAGGATAGAACAGATGGCAGCTGCAGCTGAGATTGCAGAAGCCATCTGTCACTTCTCCCGATGAGATGAGCCTACACAAACACTTCACAGCTTGTCACCTGCAGAAACATCTAAACACATTAAAAATTACTTTCATAACTTTTCCTTACCTCTGATACACACCAGTGTCCCATTGAATCCTTTAAACCACTTCTGCAGCTGTCATATATACATAAAAATTACAGTACACCCACATCACGCCTCAGTTACCCTGGCGGGGTTCCCCGACATCAGGAAGCCCGCAGGAGAAGGCTCAGAATGGGGCAAAAGCCTCTTAACTACCTGTTAACAGGGAGTTAAGTGGCTGTAATGCTCTTCCCGCCTCTAGGAGTCGGGACCCTGCGCAAATCGGGGACCCGACTCCCGGGAAGATTGGTTGGAAGCGAGTTGGGAGCGGGTTTGGGACCCACTCCCATTTTTGGAGATTTTCCTAGCAGACCCGCCTCCACAGGGCTGGTAAAATCCAGCCCATTGATTTTAATATGTAATACACATGCGAATCTCAGCTGTAGCGCTGGAGGAGGTTACAGAGTTAAGGAAGGGCGATACCATGGGGATTATTATAGATGAGCCTGACTGTGCCCTCACCTGATGCCCAATTAATGTGCAATTTCAACAGGAGTCATTTGATAGTGATTGGAAACAGGAAGCCTGGTTAAATTATTTTTCCCTCTGCCAGTAGATAGCTGTAAAATGCAGAGAGTGATACAAGAAAGAACTTGCATTTATATACTGCCTAGGACATCCCAAAACTCTTTACAGCCAACAAATTACTTTTGAAGTGTATGCACTGTTATTTTGTAGGCAAAATATATCAGCCAATTTGTGCACAGCAATGCCACACAGCCTACACGAAGATTGATGACCAGTTAATGTTTTTTGGTGATGTGTTTGAGGGATAAAGGCTGCTCAAGAAACCAAGAGAACGCCCCAACTCTCATCTGAATAGAAACATAGAAGATAGGAGCAGGAGTAGGCCATTCGGCCCCTCGAGCCTGCTCCGCCATTCAATGAGATCATGGCTGATCATCCAAATTCAGTACCCTGTCCCTGCCTTCTCTCCATATCCCTTGATCCCTTTAGCCTTAAGAATAGTATCATTGAGGAGGTTACAGAAATAGGCTGGGGAGTCTAGAACTAGGGGTCACAGTCTCGGCATAAGGGGTCGGCCATTTAGGACTGAGATGAGGAGAAATTTCTTCACTCAAAGGGTTGTGAATCTTTGGAATTCTCTACCCCAGAGGACTGTGAATGCTCAGTCATTGAGTATATTCAAGACAGAGATTGATATCTTTTTGGATATTAAGGGATTCAAGGGACATGGGGAGAGTGCAGCAAGGTGGAGTTGAGGTAGGAGATCAGCCATGATCTTATTCAATGGTGGAGCAGGCTCGAAGGGCCGAATGGCCTACTCCTGCTCCTACAGGAAACTCGATTTACCGGCACCCAAACAACCGGAAATCTCGGTTAACCGGCAAAATTCAGGAGTAGGTTCAGTTAAGTTTTTCTTCATATTAGTGGCCGTTTCTTGATTCTTGGCTGTGTAATCAGGGGTTTCTGCATTTGTTTCTAAGCAACAGGGACGCTTGGTCTGTGGTCGGGCTTCTTGCACCTGTTGCTAAGCAACAGGGAAGCCTGGATTTGTTACTGTGTACGGAGCTCTCGTACCTTTTAACTATAACTCTGTAATCCGGACTTTTTGATAAACCGGCACCACGTCGGTGCCGGATAAAGAAGAGTTTCCTGTATTTCTTAGGTTTTTATGGAATCTTTTACATTCATCTGAACAGGCAGAAGAGGCCTTGGGCAAAGAGGTTTAGGAAGGGAATTCCAGAACTTGGGGCCCAGATGGCTGAAGGCACAGCTGCCAATGGTGGGGCGAAGGAAGTGGGGGATGTACAAGAGGCCAGTGTTAGAGGAACACAGAGATCTCGGAGGGCTGTAGCGCTGGAGGAGGTTACAGAATTAAGGAAGGGTGATACCATGGAGGGATTTGAACACTCTGATAAGAATTTTAAAATTTGAGGTGTTGATGGACCTGGTGCCAATGTAGGTGAGTGAACACAGCCATTCCCCTGCAAAGCTCTGTCTTCCCAAATGAAAAAGGGAACTGAATGGTGGAAAGGAGTATTGAGGAGCGAAATGAGGATGGGCATTGCCAGAATAAATAAATTAATGTAACAGAAACCTTGAACTTTTTAAAAAAAGTTGAACTGTTTTCAGGACACTGGTTTTATAAAGCATGTGTATCTTCTCATTGCAGCCTTATGATTGACCTTGTTGAAGTTCAGAAGGAGCAGCTTGTTGATCAGGTATATACAATTGTGTTGGGTCATATGCATTGGCCCTATTTCAAGTAGAAACAAATTGTTATTTTGTAATTTATTGCTTGAAGCAAATGGGCTCTAAAGTACCGAGTTAACTTAATTATGGAAGGGAACTGGGGAAGCTTTTGCATTTTGACAGAACTGTAGTACAGTAGCTGGTGTTGGTTGTGACCCGTGCGCCCACTGTTCTTGGTGTTTGATCATTTTATCCTTTCGCAGTGGTTCGATTTGGATGAGGTGAGCAAAGGAAAGCTGCACTTGAAGTTGGAGTGGCTCTCTCTGCTGCCGGTGGCTGACCAACTGCCTCAGGTACATCAAATTAAGTTCCATTATTTTCAGTTCAAGGCATAGGCAATGGATACTAAATCCGAAGTTTATATCGACGTTTTAATAGTGTTTCTTCCCCCTAAATTTGATATGGGCACATTCGGTGCAAGTTGATGCCAATTTTTAAAAAATGCAGTTTTTTATGCTAAGTTCTAACTGCTCCCTTATAGTCAGACTCCAGGTGAGATGTTTGCATGTGCAGAAGACATTTTTCTCCAATCAGTACACCAGGCTTCTCAGATTTAACACTATTTTACTAAACCTTACATTTTTAAGAAACAACTCGAAGTAAATTTTGAAAACAGTGATCCCATTGCTACATTGGACAGAGTGGACTCGATGGGTGAATAAACCTTTACCCATTCCACTCTTGCTTATGCTCTCACTTTGATTTGCTCATCATATGCTTAGAGGTATAAAAAA
Organism: Somniosus microcephalus; assembly: GCF_052327205.1. Lineage (NCBI taxonomy): Eukaryota > Metazoa > Chordata > Chondrichthyes > Squaliformes > Somniosidae > Somniosus > Somniosus microcephalus. Next base: position 41,396,899 of record NC_140991.1, on the reverse strand, counting down.
GAGACAAAATCATACCTAGTTTTATTAAAAATTCAGCACATACCATACAGAAGTAACAGATTATGAAATATCATAAACTTTTAAAAAAAAATGTTTTTTTATTATTTTAAAAATCATGCATTGTTTAAATGTTCTTCTGAGGGAATGAGACTCCCCACTTGTAAAATTAGTTTTTCAGGGACAGAGAGGTTGTTCGACTGTAATTATGACTTGGTACGCCATTAGAACTCAGTTATTCCTGATTGAACAAGGCTTAACATTTTCATTGGTTTTTACAGTGAGAATAGCGCATACAAAGTTGAAGTTCACATCAATTCACTGATTCTGTATTGATTGCGAAGACTGCATCCACGCATCCTGTGGAGGAGCAGGGTATCACTGACAGCAACTTTCGGATTTCCGTGTTTTACTGCACCTGCGATGCCAGAAGTTGCTGTCAGATTTACACAGTAATGACGGTGAACCCTGACAGTTTCACCGTCATTACAACCGCAAATTCCGGCCCATTATCCTGTGATATATCTATTCCCTTAAGAAGCTTCAATCCTCCAAATAATATCTCCCTTGAGCCTACAAGGGAGTGTTTGCTGATGGCACACTAAATCTAATCTGTACCGTGTCTGTTACTTAGTTTAAGAATGTCAATGAACTGAAGAGCCTTGTAGTGACTGTAACTTGATTGTGTTACGACCATGGAAAAAAATCTGAAATTTGGTGTGTTTATGCCAATATTGGTGCAGTAAACCAGCACAATGTAAAACTCCACTTATTGTTTCTGTTCTCCAGGCTATGGCTAGCACTAAAGCTATTAAAGGAACAGCCAATGATGGGCTTTCCTCTGCCTTACTCATCGTCTATCTGGACTCTGCCAAGAATCTCCCAGTACGTGGAAATGTATTTATTTTTAAGAATCATTATTTTCTTGAGCTGCTGCAACTGATGCCATGATGCAGTTGTGCTGTCATATTATTTTTCATCTATCGATAGCTATTCACTGAGTTATGCAACTTTTTTTAAATCTTCAACCTGCCCATTCTTGGCAGCTGGTCAGTAACAAATTTGTTGAACATGCTCAATGTCACAAATACAGATAGTATGTATCTTTTAGAATGACATGGGATCTCCTCCTTGCTACAGGAAACTTTGTGCTATCCGGCACCCACGGGACCGAGCTGCTGCCGTTCCCTCAAAACTGCCGGACACTCCAGAGTTAATGTTGAAAGATACGGAGATTATCTCCGTATCTGACGACAAACACTGTTGCTTAGCAACAGCTTCTAAACACTCGGGTGTGGCTGCGAGCCTCTGTAGCTAAAGCTGTTGCTATAACTACAGACCTTGCAGAGCTTGACTGTTCAAATAAAGCAAAGAAAACAAACAAAAAGAATAAAAAACGGCTCCTGATTTTTGCCGGTGGCTCCAGCTTGCCGGATAGTTCACCTCCGGATAGCACAAAGTTTCCTGTATTTTTAATCTTTGTGTTAAATTGGACTCCTGCTTTCAGGTTTCTGAATGGGCTATTGTTTATAGGTTTTTAACAAGTTAGTATTTCTGAATGTATGTACTCAATGTCAATTGCTATGTTTGTTCCTGAACGCATTCTGCTGATTTCTCTTCATTGAATGCTGAAAAAACAGTTGTAATTTTTTCCAATGTGTCTGGTTGCCTGAAGATTTTATAGTTTATTTAAAATAATAACTTTAATTTCACCCCTTCACATTTTCTCAAGATACTGACACTGATGGCACTATCTGCCAGAGTGCAGAGTGGTCTTCGCTGCAGGCGTCTGGCTGGCCACCGCACCTAGAGTTTCTTGAGCCACTGACACGGTGGGGACACTGTTCTCCCTCTGAGATCAAAGGCTCTTAGCGAAAATTCATCTAACCAGCCACCCGACCCATATTCGTTCAAGTAGAGTGCTCAAACAGCTGGGGTCAAAATTTCAACTGTGCCTCCCAGCGTGGGAGTCCCACCTTCGACCTCTGTCTACAGTTTAAAACCTGCTTCTCCCATTGCACAGTACAAGCTAGGAAACTTTTAGACATTTTATCTTGCACAATTCCCTGTACTGATTAGATGTGGAAATAGCTCGTGAAAGCTTTTCAAATTCTAGTTCTATTTTTTTACGTTTCCGTAACGGTCTCTTGGTGGTGTGCTTCAAGCTTTTGATCTTGTTTAATGGTAGTGTTCCCTCCCCGTTTGAGGATCTCAGATCTGTTCTTTGGTGAGTATTCAGGCTTTTTGCAATGCTGAAATCAGCATTTTGTGGTGCTTTACTGGATAGGTTCTTTTTGAGGTAATGGAGTTACCGCTAAAGTGTTCTTTATAAAATGCCAGTGGCTTCAAAACAAAGGATTGGAAGAGAGACCAAGCCTGTTTCAGCAAATATTAATTTCCCCTTGTTCTCGAATTCATCTTTGCACTTGGAGATCATCGGAGGTCAGGCACACTTTCCGATGTGATGGTATTCCAGGTTTTCCAATCCATCCTCATTTCTGAAGTCAGTTCAATTTTGCAGTATACGCACTAATCTCATTCCTTCGGTTGGTTTGCGGGCATGCATTGTATCACACTGAGTAAATTTAGGGTTTGTGACAATGCAAAGCTCCTGGGGGCCCTGCATCCTCAACCAATATGGTTATCCCTCATGACATTGGCACTTGGCTCAATCATTATTCCTGTATCATTTCCCTCGGATTGGAAGGCCCGATATTTGATTCACTTCCGGCACTGAACTAACCATTCTCTGTGAAATTAAGTCCTATCACATGAAGGTAGGACTTCCTATCATGAGAGATCTCACCCTCGTGGGGCTTGCCAACATGATTCTTTGCAAAGGAATCAAGGTTGTGATTCCCTTCCCTTACAATGAGTGGAGAAAAATGCACTTCTGAAAATCTGGAATTGTGAACATTTTACGCAGGGAACCTCTATCAAGTGAAGCATCTTGATGTGAAGATGTACAGTATTTCCAAGTTTGGGAATTGTTGAATTTGATGCAAATTTCTACACGGTGATTGAGAAGCCATGTTCCTTTTTTTGTGCATGCAGGCACTATTTGACAGGAATATTAAATCCAAATTGTGCATTGTTTAATTTCATTATATATTTATATATATATATATGTAATATTAAATGCATTGGCTGCTATTTCTCTCAATCTCTGGCTGTTATTTACAATAAACTGGCTGTTCCTACATTCCATTCTGCCTTTCCCTACAGCACGTACCTGTCCAACCCCATCACTCTTTGCTTTCTCTTTCACTTCCATCTTCCTTAAGAATGTCTACGAAGGAAACTTTGGGTGTGGATACTTGCGAGAGAGGAGAGCAGCAGGGCTAGTCTTTTGTGAAAATACTAGCTCAATCTTTAGAGACTTTTTTGTGAGTGCTCCATTCTGTTTGCTTTTTTTTGTGTGTAGTGCTACAGTGTGGATTGACACTAATGCAGGAAAATCATTTTTATTTGTTTCGACCCAATTTGCAGAGCATGGTTATTGTTTTTGGTGCATGCTCTGATATAGAAAACTGATGTGCAATTCCAAAACACTTTTTTTTGGAAAACTTGAGTACAGATTGTCACACTTACACTTGCTCTTCTGCGGAAACATACTCACAGACGGTGTATTTCAGTATTAGTTACTACGGGGGATGAGCAACCCTACACTCTTCCCATTGCAATATAAGAACATAAGTAGGAGGAGCAGGAGTAGGCCATATGGCCCCTCGGGCCTGCTCCACCATTCAATAGGATCATGGCTGATCCGAACTTAGACTCACGTCCACTTCCCTGCCCTCTCCCCGTAACCCCTTATTCCCTTATCAGCTAGGAAACTCTATCTCCGTTTTAAATTTATTTAATGTCGCAGCTTCCACAGCTCTCTGAGGTAGCAAATTCCATAGATTTACTACCCTCTGTGAAGAAGTTTCTCCTCATCTCAGTTTTGAAAAGGCAGCCCCTTATTCTAAGATTATGCCCCCTAGTTCCAGTCTCACCCATCAGTGGAAACATCCTCACCGCATCCACCCGATCAAGCCCCCTCACAATCTTATATGTTTCGATAAGACCGCCTCTCATTCTTCTGAATTCCAATGAGTAGAGTCCCAACCTACTCAACCTTTCCTCATACGTCAACCCCCTCATCTCCGGAATCAACCGAGTGAACCTTCTCTGAACTGCCTCGAGAGCAAGTATATCTTTTCTTAAATATGGAAACCAAAACTACGTAGTATTCCAGGTGTGGCCTCAGCAGTACCCTGTATAACTGCAGCAAGACTTCCCTGTTTTTATACTCCATCCCCCTTGCAATAAAAGCCAAGATTCCATTGGCCTTCCTGATCACCTGCTGTACCTGCATACTAACCTCCTGTGTTTCATGCACCAGGACCCCCAGATCCCTTTGTACTATAGCACTTTGCAGTTTCTCTCCATTTAGATAATAACTTGCTCTTTGATTTTTTTCTGCCAAAGTACATAACCTCACACTTTCCAACATTATATTCCATCTGCCAAATTTTTGCCCACTCACTTAGCCTGTCTGTCCTTTTGCAGGTTTTTTATGTCCTCCTCACTCACTGCTTTCCCGCCCATCTTTGTATCGTCGGCAAACTTGGATACGTTGCACTCGGTCCCTTCCTCCAAATCGTTAATATAGATTGTAAAGAGTTGGGGTCCCAGCACTGACCCCTGCGGAACACCACTAGTTACTGATTGCCAACCCGAGAATGAACCATTTATCCCAACTCTCTGTTTTCTGTTAGATAGCCAATCTTCCACCCATGCCAGTATATTGCCCCCAATCCTGTGATTTTTTATCTTGTGCAGTAATCTTTTGTGTGGCACCTTGTCAAATGCCTTTTGGAAGTCCAAATACACCACATCCACTGGTTCCCCTTTATCCACCCTGTTTGTTACGTCCTCAGAATTCAAGCAAATTTGTCAAACATGACTTCCCCTTTGTAAAACCATGCTGACTCTGTCCGATTAAATAATGCTTATCCAAATATCGAATTGTTTCTTAAATGATTCCAGGGTTTTCACCTCAACCACTCTATCTTGAAGTCCATTCCAATTGTTGATATCACTCTGCATGATCACAGTCAGAACCAGAATCATGGCTGATATTGATAAAAAAAATATTTTAAAAAATGACTGACCTGCTGAGTGCTTGCAGTATTCTCTAGTTTTTGTTTCACCATGGCTTATGTTTCATGTCGCTGTTCACCCACCACTACTGTCTGATTGATTGATTGGCATCAGGTAATTCAGCCCGAGCAGGGGACTGGACCAGGTATCTTTATCTGCAGAATCGTCAGTTTCCATTTTCTTTTAAGTCTGTAATTGAACAGAGATCCAGGTCCTCTGTCACTACTAATCCCACCAGTACCCTGGTTTTACTTTTTTTTTTAAATTGTGCAACTTGTAATCTTCACCTGTCTGCAAATTAATTGCTTTACCACAAGCACAAAAGCAAAATACTGCGGATGCTGGAAATCTGAAATAAAAACAGAAAATGCTGGAAATACTCAGCTGGCCAGGCAGCATCTGTGGAGAGAGAAACGGAGTTAACGTTTCGGGTCGATGACCTATCGTCAGAACAATTCTGACGAAAGGTCATCGACCTGAAACGTTAACATTGTTTCTCTCTCCACAGATGCTGCCTGACCTGAGTATTTCCAGCATTTTCTGCTTTACCACAAGTGACCTGTCTGTGTTTCAGAATTGTTCCTTTAAATCTTATGGCCACACAATCTGCCCAGTTTTTAAAAAGCTGTGATTGCTTTCACTGTGGTGAATTTTAAATATATTAATAACCTACAATTTTGAAGCAAAGTCTTTTACAACTTTAACACCTGACTTGGCAGCTACATTCTGTCACTTCAACTTTCCTTGTCACTCACTAAACAAAAATGGTTTCTGGGGATCTTTTTACGCTACACTTTAAAAATTCTTGCATTTTATTTCTGTTCAGAGATTTCTGTGTGGAATGTTGTGCTCATCTCTTTGCTATAACAGAATACCGTCGCTGCATTGCATGTGCAACTTGTTAACCCTCTATGTTCATTCTTTCCTGCCACAAAGCGCAATCCGTTTGAATTTAACCCTGAAGGCGTGAAGAAGGCTAATATATCCAAATCAATGAAGGTAATCTGATAATCATCCACTGAAGAGCATACAGAGTCACACTGGGATGGGAAAGAGGGTTTTGTCTGTAGGCTCGGACTCTCTATTAATGTGATGAATGCGATGCGAGAGGATTACTGTCAAGATACCGGCTGATGTCACACAGTGTGACAATTAAACTGAATGACATCGGTAACAGTAAGTTCTCATTAGTTCTTTGAGTGAAGTCATTCATAAATCAATTCTGTAACAGCTCCAATGGTATAATTGTGATGAATGACTTTGAGGGGGGAGAAGATGAGTGACTGGGGGAAGAAGATGAGTGATTGGGGGGGGAGAAGTTGAGTGACTGGGGGGGGAGGAGTTGAGTGACTGAGGGGGGAGAAGATGAGTGACTGAGGGGGAAGAAGATGAGTGACTGAGGGGGGAGAAGATGAGTGACTGAGGGGGGAGAAGATGAGTGACTGAGGGGGGAGAAGATGAGTGACTGAGGGGGGAGAAGATGAGTGACTGAGGGGGAGAAGATGAGTGACTGAGGGGGGAGAAGATGAGTGACTGAGGGGGGAGAAGATGAGTGACTGAGGGGGGAGAAGATGAGTGACTGAGGGGGAGAAGATGAGTGACTGAGGGGGGAGAAGATGAGTGACTGAGGGGGGAGAAGATGAGTGACTGAGGGGGGAGAAGATGAGTGACTGAGGGGGGAGAAGATGAGTGACTGAGGGGGGAGAAGATGAGTGACTGAGGGGGGAGAAGATGAGTGACTGAGGGGGGAGAAGATGAGCGACTGAGGGGGGAGAAGATGAGTGACTGAGGGGGGAGAAGATGAGTGACTGAGGGGGGAGAAGATGAGCGACTGAGGGGGGAGAAGATGAGGGACTGAGGGGGGAGAAGATGAGTGACTGAGGGGGGAGAAGATGAGTGACTGAGGGGGGAGAAGATGAGCGACTGAGGGGGGAGAAGATGAGGGACTGAGGGGGGAGAAGATGAGTGACTGAGGGGGGGAGAAGATGAGCGACTGAGGGGGGAGAAGATGAATGGGTTTGAGGGGAGACGATGAGTTGGGAGGAATTTTACTTGTGATACTGGGCCATGTAACTTGCTGATCCTCTGGGTTTGTGGGTTTCATGATCTGAGTCACTTGCAGTCAGCTGATGTACAAAGTTTGATGCCCAGTTGCCAGTGTTGTGACGGCACTTCCAGCAGCCATTCTGTCCAGGTGCAGTACTGACACCAGCTGGCGTCTTCCGAGGACTATGCACTGCACTGGGGGGTCTGTAAAGATTAAGATTTAGATGAATTGCTACTTTTGGGCACAACAAAATAAAATACAACCTGAAATCAGTGACTTTTTGTGGCCTTCAGTAAGATCAATGATAATTTGCTAACTAACCCAGTGAATGAGTTACTGTGTATTAGAGAGAATCTGTCAGGACAATGGTGATTGTTATTTATGCATTTTCTGTAATTTCTGATGTAAAAAAATTTGGAAGAGCTAGAAATATGGTTCTTGCTTCTATAATGGAGACAATTAAAGAAACAGAAACTGTGGAAGAATTTTCAGGCCTTGTTATATGTCTTGAATTGACTCAAATTAACTTTTCAGTAACCAATAGTAGCATCTTGTTAACTTCATTCTTTATGAAACTCTTGTTTTACCATGTTAAATTTTGTGTGTTCATGTAGGTTTAAAACAATCTTGAAGCTAGTTCATTGTTTGAATCTGTTGTGTATTATCTGTGCTCAAAATGTCTGGTTCCAATATATTTCACAAATGAGAACAAAGTCCTTTTTCTCTCTTCCCCCCCCCCCCCCTAATTTTCTCCCCATGCCACTTTCTCTCAAGATGTTGACTCATATTGGGGTGGAATCAAATGCACAGTAGCAACCTCTAGAACCTCACCAAATTTCCATTCTTTATTAATGAGCTAGACTGCAAACAAGAAGAGGCCATCACAGACATGCCTTGACCTTGTCTTCACTTGATATTTCTCACTTTGGTTGCTAAATTATAATCAGAAAGCATGTCTCCACTTGCCCCCCCCAACCCCAAAAGACACTGGGCTGTTTTCTCTTTTTGCATGCTGATTACTACTTTATCCTCTTTCAACCAGGAGAGAGGAGTATTTCGGAAAGTAGAACTCGCTACAATTACAGCCTTACAGATTCTAATAATAAAGTAGACATGGTTAGAGCAGGGCGAGTTGGTCAGTGCACTGCCTCACTGAGCCAAAGAGGGAATATTATGGTTGTTTGAAATGCGTGAGTTATAACGATGGGCAGCTTTGGGACTCCCAATTGCTGATATTTTGGTTGGGAATGAGTAGCTAAACCACATGCAAGTGTTAGCTGATCTCATTCAGGGTGTCAGGGCATTACGCGATGCCTTTCAGATGAGACGTTAAACCGAGGCTCCGTCTGCCCTCTCAGGTGGACGTAAAAGATCCCATGGCATTCTTTGAAGAAGAGCAGGGGCGTTCTCCCCAGTGTCCTGGCCAATATTTATTCCTCTACCAACATCACTAAAACAGATTGTCTGGTCATCATCTCATTGCTGTTTCTGGGACTTTGCTGTGTGCAAATTGGCTGCCACATTTCGTACATTATAACGGTGACTACTTCAAAAGTACTTAATCGGCTGTAAAGCGCTTTGGGATGTCCTAAGGGTTGTGAAAGGCACTATATAAATGCAAGTTCGTTCTTTCTTTACACTTGCCCTCAGTATCCCTGGGTTAAGGAGGAGAAAATCAACCAGGGGTCCCACTGCTGATCAGGGTCCAACCACCCTTACTGAAAGTGTGTGTGTACATATGTATATGTGGTTTAGGTGAAGACACGATCAGCCATGATGTGCCAAATGGTCAAATACTTGTATAATCCTCACCTTCAAGGCTCACATGAATACTGGACACTTGGCAGAGGTACTGTATCCCAGCTAGAAGTCAATGACTTCAGGGGAGGGGAGAAAACTGACTGAAAAAAGATGGAGGAAGAGAAAAAAAAGCATTGCATGAATCATTTTTTTTTCTTAAATTAATGGAGTTCCAGAATATAATCAGGAAATAGACGCTGCTTAAGCCAAATTGTATTTTTATTTAAACAATTTAAAAATAATTCATCATGACTGACTTCTTATTACTGTGACTTCCTGATTGTGCTATTAGCAATCGATAACACTGAAGTAATTTTTATTAAAAAAACGAAAATGAAATTGCTAGCAAGATGCTGGACTTTTCTCAAGCTATTATAATCAATAATTATCTTAAACTGTAGAAACAAATTTTACTTTGACTTAGCCAGGGTCTAATTCCTGACTGTATTCTGAAGTTCCATTCATTTTATAAGAAAAACAAATGAAATAATTTATTTCATAGGTGGGAAAGCAAGTTGTGAAGAGGACACAAAAGGCAGGATTTTCATTGGGCCGTGGAGGCGGGATTGGAGGCGTGCGGGGGGTTAAAATCCCGAAATTGGGGGTCCCGACCCCATCCCACACCCAACCCGCCACCATGCCAGTTTTAAAGGAGGCGGGTGCCCGCCCCGCACTGGGACCCACCTCCCCGAGGCGGGAAGGGGATTAGTGCCAAATAACTGCCTGTTAACAGGTAGTTAACAGGCAATTTTTAGCCTAATCCCTATTTTTAATGTTGAAGTGTGGGATTCCCGACGGCTCCAAACCACGCCAAATTAGAGGAGGCGGACTGTCGGGATGAAGGGCTTGGAGGGGTCGAGATGTCCGGTGTTCAGGTGAGTGATGGGTGTATGAGTGCAAAGGTAAGTGTGTTTGGTGTGTGTACAGTGTTTAAATAAGTTTTACATACCTTTACAGCCTTCCTCCCTTCAGGTCTCGGGAGTCCCTCATCTCACCGGCACAGAAAGCAGAATGGCCGCGAGCTGTCAAAAATTGCAGCATTCAGCTTTCTGTTCTGGAGAGATCTCTAAATCAGCCTGAGAGGAAGGAATTAACTTGTAGTACAGATTGTCAGTGTTTGACAGCTTCAAAAAGCTGTCGAATGCTGATATTTCATCTGTCAAAAGGTCTTGACAGATGAAATATCAATCTGTGACGTCACCTGTTGCCGGGTGGCCCTTAATTGGCCTGCTGAGCCTGCTGGGCGGGCTCAACAAGATCAATCAAGTCTAAATCGCGTGGGTTGGCTAGAACTCGATGGAGGCGGGACTACAACCCTGAAAGTTGTAGTCCCGCCTCCTACCCGACTCCTCAATGAAAATCCAGCCCAAAGAATCTACAAAGGGATATAGACAGGCTAAGTGAGTGGGCAAACATTTGGCAGATGGAGTATAATGTGGGAAATTGGGAGGTTATCCACTTTGGTAAGAAAAATAAAGAAGCAAATTATTATTTAAATGGAGAGAGATTACAAAATGCTGAGGTACAGAGGGACCTGGGGGTCCTTGTGCATGAAACACAAAAAGCTAGCATGCAGGTACAGCAAGTAATCAGGAAGGCAAATGGAATGTTGGCCTTTATTTCAAGGGGGTTGGAGTATAAAAGCAGGGAAGTCCTGCTACAACTGTACAGGGTATTGGTGAGACCACACCTTGAGTACTGCATACAGTTTTGGTCTCCTTATTTCAGGAGGGATATACTTGGAGGCAGTTCAGAGAAGGTTCACGAGGTTGATTCCTGAGATGAAGGGGTTGACTTATGAAGAAAGGTTGAGCAGGCCGGGCCTATACTCATTGGAGTTTAGAAGAATGAGAGGTGATATTGAAACATATAAAATACTGAGGGGGCTCGACAAGGTAGATGCAGAGAAGATATTTCCCCTCATGGGGGAATCTAGAACTAGGGACACAGTTTCAGAATAAGGGGTCGCCCATTTAAAACCGAGATGAGGATGAATTTCTTCTGAGGGTCGTAAATCTGTGGAATTCTCTGCCCCAGAGAGCCGTGGAGGCTGGATCATTGAATATATTTAAGGTGGAGATAGACAGATTTTTGAACAATAAGGGAGTGATGGGTTATGGGGAGCGGGCAGAGAAGTGGAGTTGAGCCCAAGATCAGATCAGCCATGATCTCATTAAATGGCGGAGCAGGCTTGAGGGGCCAAATGGCCTACTCCTGCTCATATTTCTTATGTTCTTATTTAGTGCTTTTTTCCCCCCTCCATCTATTTTTCAGTCAATTTTCTTCCCTTCTCCTCTCCTGAATTCATTGGTCTCCTTAGCTAAGTCCAGATGTATGTGTGCATAGCTGGTTTGGACTCTACATTTTAGCCTCATTTTGCTAACAAACTACCATCAGTGTTAAATACAATGAATTTTCACTTGAATTTCACACTACTTAACTCGAAATTACCTCAGATTGGCATGAGACCACAGAATTGAAGTTAGATTACATTAAATGCAGGTTTATTTAATGTAGAACTGATTTTGCAAACTTTCTTTTCCTTCTGATAAGCAATTAATTGCAATTACAAAAAAGGAAACCGTACCAGCCCTGTAAATGAAGTGTCATTTGCCCTGGTTGCAGACCCTTTAACCAAATTTCAAGTAATGTAATTGCTAACTAATGCACCGCATTGGAGCACCAACAGGCAGTGCCGAGGAATGGAGGAGCTCTAGTTCCATTCCTCTCATTCCGTGGTGTTCCCAAACCTGGGCGTGCTGCTGTGGGGAGGCTCAGTTCATGGAGAGTCACACGTGGTCTGCTCTCATACACTTTCTAATGGCCAATTCAGAGCTCTTTCCATATGTGGTATGTGGCCTTGAAGAAGATGGGGTAAGCTCTTCTCTCCCCACCCCCTTTGGAACAAATAAAGTGAAAAATATAATGTTGGAAATGTTTCAGTTTGGTGCAGTTGTCCAGCATCTTGATTCCCACCCAATAACATGACAACTACCTCTGTAGCCCATTAATGCTTCCAACTACACCATCCCATTCCATTTCAGATTCTTGGAAGGGGAGGGAAAATTGAGGGAAGTTTCAAAGCTTAAATAGAATACCTTGTGTGTGTCAACTAATAAACAGGTAAGGATTTATGATTTCTTGGCTGACTTCCAAAGTTTTTCATCTTCCATTACAGTTTGGGAAGAAAATGAACAGTGAGCCTAACCCATTTGTCCAGCTGTCAGTGGGACATAACACATATGAAAGTAAGGTAAGCAACTATCTTTCTATCATGGAGCCCACTTTTAGTTATCATCAGGGCCTCTATTTATGATGACCAATTAAGTCAACTTCTATGGTATTTCACAATTTGGCCCCTTTTTCTCTGGATCTTAGGAGCCCCCTTTCTAATCCCACTTCCCCATTGACCATCTCCTGGTCCCACTCTACCCTCTTCAGCCTCTGTATTCCATGCTCCATGTCTCCAGCAACAAGACCCTATCACAACGGCATGGCTCTCATCACCAAGTCCCTCCTCAGCTTCCTCTCCCACTCCTCTGGCTCCTTTTCCACCTTCAAGCACCTGACCCTCTTTCATACCTCCTGCTTCTTATTTCAAATTTTTGCTGTTTATTGCCCTTTCAAATGCCCAGATAACCTCCTCACTGAGATCTTCCTTCCCTAAGTTTCTGCACTAAGTGGCTTTGCCATCTCAGAGCCTCACAATCTCTGATGTTTTAACCACTGATATTATCTGAGGGTTGTAGGGCTGGAGCAGTTTACAGAGATAGGGAGATTCTGGCGTCTTGCGCATCCCCAATTTTAATCGCTCCACTATTAGCAGCTGTGCCTTCAGCTGCCTCGGCCCTAAGCTCTGGAATTCCCTCCCTAAACCTCTCCGCCTCTCTACCTCTCTTTCCTCCTTTTAAGATGCTCCTTAAAACCTACCTGACCTAATATCTCCTTCTGAGACTCGGTGGCAAATTTTGTTTGATACTGCTCCTGTGAAGCACCTTGGGACGTTTTAGTACGTTACCTTGCCAATGACTCCATCCTCCTTGGTCGCTATGTGGCCAGCAATGAGATATGCCCTTCCTCAATATACAAAGCGTGACTGTCTCTGCTCAACTGCAGAGCGGTCTGGAGGAATGACCACCTGATTCGTGACAAAAACAAATTACGTTGAGTTGTCTATTACATAGAATCGGGGATTCCTCAAAGTGTTTTACACGCACTAATTGAATCTGAAGGCTCACACTCAAAGCCTGAGTGGTTCATTGATATCTGAATCCAGCGACTTGACGATGCCTTATATTGACTTACGCACAGTTTATTTTATCGAACTAGTTCTGAAAGTGTGTTGCCAGGTGGTTATTTATTAACCGCGACCTACAGTAAAATTGTCTGCCATTCATATACTCTGGGTTTGCCATCAGTGAGGTGCTGGTTTATTTATCACATTGACTTGCTTGTCACGATTTGCAGATCCGATATCGGACCACGGAACCTGTCTGGGAAGAGGCGTTTACTTTCCGCATCCATAATCCACAGACTGTGGACCTGGATATTGAGGTACAGTGCTTAAGAGCAAGCTGTTTAACGGAAGGGTTTTTACTGTAATACGTTACCTTTTATCTTAACCAACTATTGGAACCAGCACATTCGGGATTTCTGTTGAAGTTTGCAGCAGGAAACAAAATTTAAGTAAAGGTAATTCTTTCTAGATTTTTGTAGGCTAGAAATTCAGTTGTATATTGAACCTTTTCAGAACAGCTACAGTTCCCCTCCACCCCTCCCTCCCAAAAGAGGAAATCTGGATACTAGCATTTCCAATAATATTTTAAACCAAGTTAAACATTTTGGAATTACTTCCAATTTATGGCATCTAAAGGTTGCATGAATGCATATATTGTAGGAGAGCTACGTTCTATATGTACAGGAAAATAACATTTTATATTTCATTTAAATAGCCTGCTGTGCCTAAAGTTAATAAATACATAAACCAAAATACTGTGGATGCTGGAAATCTGAAATAAAGGAAAATGCTGGGAATACTCAGCAGGTCAGGCAGCATCTGTGGAGAGAAAAACTAGAGTTAACATTTCAGGTCGATGGCCTTTTCTGTTTTTATTTAAGCTAATAAATGCAAATTTCTGTATCACTACCACAGCTAGTCACGTTCTCACATATCTGTCCTCTGCTATTGTTGGTGTACACCTTACCCAGTAAAGTGTATACACAGAGCATTGAAACAGTGAGTCCATACGAAGCGTCACACAGTAGTACAAGTTATTTGCTTTTACTTGAGTATTTTCTTGTGAATTTATGCTGTAATTGGAGAACGTTTGTTCTCCCTCCATGTAAACTCCTCAACCCATATTCACGGCCACCCCCTCGACTTTGCCATCTCTCGTGGCCTCATTAGTCCCATCGTGTCAATCGCAGATAAGGCCATCTCTGACCACTTCCTCGCATCGTTCTCCACCCACAACCCCTTCTCTCCTTCCCCACCCCGCCACCCTACTTCCTTCTGTGTTTGCCCCTGGAAAAAAAACTCTCCCAACTCTCTTACAACTGCACTTACAAAATCCCAACTGTCCAGCCTCTGGCCCGCCATTCACCACAACATTTCTGCAGCTACCGATCTGCTCAACCACACCCTTTTGATGCCCTAGTCCCTATTAACATAAGAACATAAGAAATAAGAGCAGGAGTAGGCCATACGGCCCCTTGAACCTGCTCCGCCATTCAATAAGATCATGGCTGATCATCGACCTCAACACCACTTTCCCACCCGATCTCCATATCCTGTGATTCCCCTAGAGTCCAAAAATCTATCTATCTCAGCCCTGAATATACTCAAAGACTCAGCATCCACAGCCCTCTGGGGCAGAGAATTTTCACAACATTCTGAGTGAAGAAATTCCTCCTCATCTCAGTCTTAAATGGCTGACCCCTTATCCTGAGACTATGCCCCCTAGTTCTAGACACTCCAGCCAGGGAAACAACCTCTCGGCATCTACCCTGTCAATCCCCTTCAGAATCTTGTATGTTTCAATGACTCTCACCCTGGCCATTCCTCCGGTACGGCCCCCACCTTCGCTCCTTTAAGTCCAAGGGACGCAGACTTGAACGGATATGGCGGACAACTGGTTTAACCATTCACCAACAGATCTGGCTGGACCACGTAAAACATTATCGGGTCCTGCTCTCGCCTGCCAAAATTGCTCACTATTCCACAATCATTCTGGAATGCAAAGATAAAACCCGGCTTCTATTCTCTACTGCTATCTGTCTGCTTAAACCCCTCTCCCCTGTCTCCTCTACCCTCGCCTCCGACAAGTGAGGAGCTCATGGACTTCTTTGCCTCTAAGATTGAGACCATCCATTCAGCTGCCTCTGCCACTTCCCTTCCTTCCCCTAGCCCACCAAGCCAAACTTCCTCGAAGATTCCCCCCTGCCCTAAACTCGCATCTTTCTCCAGTTTCTCTCCGCACTCATCTTGTCCATGAGACCCACTTCCTGCTCCCTCGACCCTATTCCCACCAAACTGCTGACCACCCAACTTTCTTTTATGGCTCCCATATTAGCTGACATTGTTAATAGTTCTCTCTCCTCAGGTCCTGTCCCCTTCTCCCTCACATCTGCCGTCATCACCACCTCCTCAAAAAACCAACCCTTGTGTAAGCAGTTTTTCATCCTAGCCCAATTGCTAGACGGACGGTTCGAATCGCCCCTGCCTTACGAAAGTTCTATACCCGGGAATTATTATTCAGAGTGTAAATGAAACAAGTCACAGACAGGAATGCTTCGGTGAAAAATCAGACTTATATTTATTTGGTCTAACATACACTGTCTAAAACATGCACTACTAAACGAAATCACTGTCTCTGTGGAGAATAAAATCCAGGTTACAAACAACATACATACAGTACACAACTGGGGACTATAACGAGCAGTAATTCTCTTGTTGCTATGGTGGACTCTAATTCCACCCCTACCAACGAATTACCCAATCGCATAAGCCCCTTCGCCTGGCTGAACCAAACAAAGCTCCTGCCCCAGAACAGCCCAAAAGCTTCACTTCTGAGGAAAACCCTGAGCCCCTTAGACCTCACTCAGCTTGCCTGGGATATCTGGTTACCGGCTTGTGACACTCGAGACTATGCTTACCACCACACACTGTCGGTCTCGATCGCTTCGCTTAGCGGCTTCTTCCTCTGGTACTGCTTGTTAGGCCGATCTTGGTGGAGAGAGAGAAAGAATGGTGGAAAAGAATCCATCTTTAAAAGAGTCTGGCTACCCCTATCTTTTGCGCCAATTTTTAAAATCCTTTTGTTTCTAAGCACGCCAGTGCTTAATCAGTGATGGGTCATCATCGGACCCATGAGTATTCCATGATTGGATTAATGGCTCTAAGTCTGGGACATATCTTTCGGTCTTTGTGTTGGGAAAAACTGGCTCCTCTTCGGCTGGCTGAGGCCAGTGGGTTCATTGTTCTGCTTCTTTTCTGAGATGGAGGTGAGAAGTGCTTTTGCATATTAGAGTGGCTTTCTAATAAGTTCAAGTTCAATGGCCCCCTTTTTCCAGGACTGTCGGGCGAACCCATACATTCTGGATGACTGACAGTTCTTTTGTCACAGCCAACTGCCATGCGTTCTCTGGAGTTTTAACAAACCAGTCCCCCATGCATCTGCACAGGGCGATCCCACCACAGGGAAAACACCCTCAGCCCATAAAGTCCACAAAAATATTCTCGACTGAGTCCATTCTTCAAACAGAGACTTTGCGATCTCTTCACTTGACCCCTCCGTCCTTGCAAATTACCGCTCCATCTCCAACCTCCCTTTCCTCTCCAAAGTCCTTGAACGTGTTGTCTCCTCCCAAATCCGTGCCCATCTTTCCCGCAACTCCATATTTGAATCCCTCCAATCAGGTTACTGCCCCTGCCACAGTACCGAAACTGCTCTCATCAAAGTTGCAGATGACATCCTTTGTGACTGTGAGAAAGGTAAACTATCCCTCCTCGTCCTTCTTGACTTGTCTGCAGCCTTTGACACGGTTGACCACTCCATCCTCCTCCAACGCCTCTCCACCGTCGTCCAGCTGGGTGGGACTGCACTCGCCTGGTTCCATTCTTATCATAGAAACATAGGAGCAGGAGTAGGCCATTCGGTCCCTCGAACCTGCTCCGCCATTCAATGTGATCATGGCTGATCATCCAAATTCAGTACCCTGTCCCTGCTTTCTCCCCATATCCCTTGATCCCTTTAGCCTTAAGAAATATATCCAACTCCTTCTTGAATATATTTAATGAATTGGCCTCTACTGCCTTCTGTGGTAGAGAATTCCACAGGTTCACCACTCTCTGGGTGAAGAAAGTCCTCCTCATTTCTGTCCTAAATGGCTTACCCCTTATCCTTAGACTGTGACCCCTGGTTCTGGACTCCCCGACCATCGGGAACATCCTTCCTGCATCTAGTCTGTCCAGTCCTGTCAGAATTTTATAAGTTTCAATGAGATCCCCTCTCATTCTTCTAAACTCCAGCGAGTATAAGCCCAATCAACCCAATCTCTCCTCATACATCATTCCTGCCATCCCAGGTATCAGCCTGGTGAATCTTCGCTGAACTCCCTCCATGACAAGAACATCCTTCCTCAGATAAGGCGACCAAAACTGCACACAATACTCAGGATGTGGTCTCACCAAGGCCCTGTACAACTGCAGCAAGACATCCTTGTTCCTGTACTCAAACCCTCTCGCTACAAAGGCCAACATACCATTTGCCTTCTTAACCGCCTGCTGCACCTGCATGCTTACCTTCAGCGACTGGTGCACAAGGACACCCAGGTCTCGTTGCACTTCCCCTTCTCCCAATCTATTGCCATTCAGATAATAATCTGCTTTTCTGTTTTGGACACCAAAGTGGATAACCTCGCATTTATCCACGTTATATTGCATCTGCCATGCTTCTGCCCAATCACCCAACCTGTCCAAATCATCCTGGAGTTTCTTGGCATCCTCCTCACAGCACACATGCCCACCCAGCTTTGTGTTGCCTGCAAACTTGGAGATATTAGTTCCCTTTTCTAGATCATTAATCTATATTGTGAATAGCTGGGGTCCAAGGACCGATTCCTGCGGTACCCCACTAGTCACTGCCTGCCACTCAGAAAAAGACCCGTTTATTCCAACTCTTTGCTTTCTGTCTGCCAACCAGTTCTCTATCCAAGTCAATACCTTGCCCCCAATCCCATGTGCCTTAACTTTACACGCTAATCTCTTATGCGGGACCTTATTGAAAGCCTTTTGAAAGTCCAAATACACCACATCCACTGGTTCTCCCTTATCTATTTTACCAGTTACATCCTCAAAAAATTCCAGTAGATTAGTCAAGCACGATTTACCTTTTGTAAATCCATGTTGACTTTGTCCGATCCTGTCACTGTTTTCCAAGTGCTCTGCTAGCCAGAGAATCACCTGCAATGGCTTCTCTTCCTGCTCGCGCATCGTTACCTCTGGTGTCCCCCAAGGATCTATCCTTGGCCCCCTGCTACTTCTCATCTACATGCTGCCTCTTGGCGACATCACCTGAAAACACAGTGTCAGTTTCCACAAGTAAGGAGTGTGATGGAATACTCTCCACTTGCCTGGATGAGTGCAGCTCCAACAACACTCAAGAAGCTTGACACCACCAAAGCAGCTGGCTTGATTGGCACCCCATCCACCACCTTAAACATTTATAACGTGGCTGCAGTGTGTACCATCTACAAGATGCACTGCAGAAACTCACCAAGGCTTCTTCGGCAGCACCTCCCAAACCCACGATCTCTTCCACCTAGAAGGACAAGGGCAGCAGGTGCATTGGAACACCACCACCTCCAAGTTCCCCTCCAAGTCACACAACATCCTGACTTGGAAATATATTGCCGATCCTTCGTCGTCGCTGGGTCAAAATCCTGGAACTCCCTACCTAACAGCACTGTGGGAGTACCTTCATCACACAGACTGCAGCGGTTCAAGAAAGCGGCTCACCACCACCTTCTCAAGGGCAACTAGGGATGGGCAATAAATGCTGACCTTGCCAGCGACGCCCACATCCCAGGAACAAATTAACATTTTTTTTAATGTATGCTGATGACACCCAGCTTTACCTCACCACCACTTCTCTCGACCCCTGCACGGTCTCTAAATTGTCAGACTGCTTGTCCAACATCCAGTTCTGGATGAGCAGAAATTTTCTCCAAATAAATATTGGGAAGACGAAAGCCATTGTTTTCGCTCCTCACCACAAACTCCGTTCCCTAGCCACTGACTCCATCCCTCTCTCTAACATCTGTCTAAGGCTGAACCACACTGTTCGCAACCTTGGTGTCATATTTGACCCTGAAATGAACTTCCATCCCCATATCCGCGGCATATCTAAGACTGCCTATTTCCACCTCCGTAACATCACCCGTCTCTGCTCTTGCCTCAGCTCATCCGCTGCTGAAACCCTCATCCATGACTTTGTTACCTCTAGACTTGACTATCCCAACGCACACCTGGCTGGCCTCCCACGTCTACCCTATGTAAACTTGAGGTCATCCAAAACTCGGCTGCCCATGTCCTAACCCGCACCAAGTCCCGTTCACCCATCACCCCTGTGCTCGTCGACCTAAATTGGCTCCCGGTTAAGCAACGCCTCGATTTTAAAATTCTCATCCTTGTTTTCAAATCCCTCCATGGCCTCGCCCCTCCCTATCTCTCTAATCTCCAGCTCCACAACCCCCCCGAGATATCTGCGCTCCTCTAATTCTGCCCTCTTGAGAATCCCTGATTATAATTGCTCAACTATTGGTGGCCATGCCTGCTGTTGCCTGGGCCCTCTGGAATTCCCCCTCCACCTCGCTATCTCTCTTTCCTCCTTTAAGACGCTCCTTAAAACCTATCACTTTGACCAAGCTTTTGGTCATCTGCCCTAATTTCTCCTTATGTGGCTCGGTGTTTAATTCTTTGTCTTATAATACTCCTGTGACGCGCCTTGAGACGTTTTGCTACGTTAAAGGCGCTATATAAATACAAATTGTTGTTGAAAATAGCTATGAGGAATGGGAACCATTTTGAAATGTTTACCTGAAAACATAATATAAACATTAATTTTATTAATGTGACATTTTAAACCAGAATTCGGAGCTGGGAAAATTAGGAGTATCATATATGATCAGTAACAATGAGCTGGCTTGTAAACACATTTAAGCAGAGGAAATGGTGTTTATTTTAACTTGTAACATATGTCAGAATAGGGATCTTTTTAAACCAAAATGAATAGTTTCTTCTGGTGAGTGACAGTTGGTGGGTCTGGCCAATGCCTGGAGCTATCAGTACTCTGTGTCAGAAAGAGAACTGATTCAGACCTGCAGTTTCCCTAAATGGTAATTCATTATCTTGCCACTATTGCCGAGAAGCGCATACAAGCGACATGCCTCCTGAGAAATAGGGAAAGGAAAACTACACTGGACTTGTGCCAATGCTTATCTCTTAGCTGGGGTATGGTTTGGGGTGGATAGGGTCGTAAAGAGGGGAATTATGTTTTTAATTGTTTTAGCTGAGTTACCTGCTTGGACACACCCTTTCCTGGCCAAAATACAGGGTATACCGTCTGCTTCAGACCTTTGTCAGTGCCACTCTGTAACCAGTTGCTAGGAGATGTGCCGTATTGAGTTTAGGTGTCTCACTTTTCAATTTATCTTACCTCCCTCCATTCCTCCCTACGTGGAATTGCTTAGCCCCTACCCAGCTCCTCTTCCTGATGTATCTGCAGAAATTGGAAATGCCGGTGTACAACATCCTGGAGTTGGAGCACCAAAGCCTGACCTCCTCCAACTGCCTGTAGTACAAAATCAGGGCGTAATTTTGTTGTTTCTGTTTAAGGATTACCTGTTGCTTGGCACTTTGAAGACTCAATGTTTATGTGGTTTGTTTTGTCCAGGCTAAGGATGACCATCACCAATGCTCGCTAGGTTCATTTAACCTGCCTCTTAAACAGTTGCTGGAAGCTGAAGACCTAACTATGAACCAGCGATTCCAGTTGAACAATTCTGGTCCTAGCAGCACTCTCAAGATGAAGATAATGCTTAGAGTATGTGTGAACAATGTCTTTGTGTCTTTTTTAGTACAAGGCTAGCTCCTGTTTTCTCCAGCTAAGGATATCGTTTCAAGTTAGTGACCAGTGCGCGCAAAAATGGAATTGTTCCTGGAGAACAATCACGTTTCTGGTTATTCAACTGCAGAACTTTACTGACATCAGAATATTCCTGCTCATGCTGACTGCCTGAACAAAATAATTAATTTGGTCAATACTGTGATATTTTAATGGCAGCTCTCCCTTCTGACTTAAGCCACTGCTGATGTTGAAATCACCTCTCCTTGCATCTACCTTGCTGGACTGCAGGAGAAGCAGAGCAAGAGCTAACAGTCACAGCTGGTAGGAACATGCTCCCCTCATCCAGCGCTGTGATATTTAAATACCAAGTCCTGAGTTCAGCTCAGACTCCCACTGCTGATTTTAAAATCATAAACAGCCCAGTAGGACAGAGATTATCAATGTATAAAATGACACCCTTACCCACACATTGTCCCAAAGAGGAATGTTAACTTGCCTTACACTTGAGAGAAAGAAAAACAAATGCAGCAGTGTCACCCTGTTTAATATGTAACCTTCAATATTACACCGTGTATGGTGTCCTACTGAAGGTCTGATTATCCCTACTTAGTAACAGTTCATTTTAGGTCATTACTAAGGATCTGAATATAATTATTTAAAATACATAATATATATTGTCGGCCACAAAAACATTTCTGCCACAAGGTGGTACTAGAGTACTTTGGGGAGTTAGTTCTGCAGCGTAGCCAGGAGATGGCAGTGAAAGAAGCAGCTTAGGATAGAGCTAAACCTCAGTGGAAGAAGTAATGGCAGAATCACATCAACATCATTTTAAAATATATAGGCCTAGAAATTCAGTTGTTTGCGCCAGCCGCTAGCGCCTTAGGAGGAGGAGATGTTGGGCGCTAGGCGGCTAGCGGCCGGGCGCAGCGCGATCTGCGCCTCTCCTCAACTTCACTAAAGATTTAGCGGCGGCGCAAAGCCTTTGCGCGCGCTCAGCTGCGCGCGCAGATCCTGACGTCATTTCATCGTGCAACGCCCTTTGTTCGCCCCAAACCGGAAATTCAGTGGCGCCGCCCTATTGTGCGCCTGTCGCCCCTAGCGACTGGTAGAGGGGAACGGTTCTCAGTCGATGCGGGGCGCGGGGGGCGCAAATTAAAGGGCACTCCTCCTGCAGTAGAAAAGGCAGCCATTTTGCAACACTCCTTTTTGAGAGACGGATCTTTGCAGAGAGACAAAGGTAGAGAGCTTTCTGCTTTGGCTCAACACTCGCACAGGTACTTGTGGCTTCAGGCCA
The DNA here is from genome assembly GCF_052327205.1 of Somniosus microcephalus. Taxonomy (NCBI): domain Eukaryota; kingdom Metazoa; phylum Chordata; class Chondrichthyes; order Squaliformes; family Somniosidae; genus Somniosus; species Somniosus microcephalus. The sequence continues at coordinate 41,374,482 of NC_140991.1, read as the reverse complement.
CAGCTTTCCACTTGTCTTTACCTTCAGTGTCATATCATTGATTGCAAACATATAATGGGGGCTGCAATGGGTGCAAACGTTGGCCTTCTCCATTGCATTCAAAGGGCTCACAGACGCCGTGAGAGAGTGGCAGTCATGGCCAGACGGAGAGGGGGCAACAGGCTTCGGCAAAGGAGGCCTTACCCACCCAGGGAATACCGCCAGCAGTTCTCATATCTGAACATGTCTGACGAGCAGTGTGTTCGGAGGCTGCGATTCCGAAGGGCGGTGGTCACTGAGATCTGCCACCTGCTTGGCGGTGATCTGCGGCCACATCTGAGGAGCAGGACGTCTCTGTCGGTGGCAGTGAAGGTGATGGTGGCTCTCAACTTCTATGCCACCGGCTCCTTCCAATCCACTACTGGGGACATTTCCAACATCTCCCAGTTCGCCGTGCATTGCTGCATCCGCCAGGTGACCAATGCCCTTTTCAGAAGGAGACGTCAGTTCATCTCCTTCTCCATGGCCCTTGTCAAGCAGCAACAGCGTGCAATGGGCTTTGCAGCATTAGCGGGCTTCCCCATGGTGCAAGGTGCCATTGACTGCACGCATGTGGCTTTACGGGCACCTCTGGAGAATGCCGAGGATTACCGCAACCGGAAGGGCTACCATTCGCTCAACGTTCAGCTGGTGTGTGACCACAGGCAGCTCAACCTAGCTGTCAATGCCCGCTTTCCAGGCAGCAGCCACGATGCCTTCATCCTGCGCCAGACTTCTGTGGCAGACATGTTCCAGGCCCAGCCTCACCCACAAGGATGGCTTCTCGGGGACAAAGGCTATCCTTTGTGCACCTGGCTGATGACCCCACTCCGTGCGCCCAGCACCCCTGCTGAAGAGGGATACAATGACAGCCATCAAGCAACCAGGAACATCATTGAGCAAACAATCGGCGTCCTGAAGCAACGGTTCCGCTGTTTGGATCGTTCCGGAGGAGCCCTACAATATTCGCCGGAGCGAGTCTCCCATTTCGTGGTCGTGTGCTGCATGCTGCACAACCTGGCTATCCGCAGGACTCAGCCACTGCCACCAGAGATTGGAGGACCACCGGAGGAGGAGGACCAGCACAGGAGGGAGGCAGAAAGTTCAAGGGCCGCCCATCGGCGGCTTATTGAACGTCGGTTCTAGGCCCCCTCTCAGGGAATGGCTTGTGCCAATGTCACCAGATGAATGTAGCCACTCCACAAGCCCTCAGCCGAGCAGGGCAACCAGGACTTGCAAAATAAAGCATGGGCAGTGCGATTTAAGAACATTTATTACTTGGAAACCTCTGCCCTTCCCACATTACAAACTAATGGAGAGAAGCCCCCTCAAAAAACACAAAACGAACAGTCTCGGCCTTTCAAAAAACACAAAACGAACAGTGTCGGCCTTTCAAAAAAAAGAAATACACCAGTCTCGGCCTTTCCAAAAACACAACTACACCAGTCTCGGCCTTTCCAAAAACACAACTACACCAGTCTTGGCCTTTCAACAAACACAAAGCATTTGGCCAGACCTTCTACTTTTTGCCCTACGAGGGTGATGCCTTTCGCATCCGTGACTGGCCCCTGCCCGCCCTGCAGCTCCTCCTCAATGGGACCCCAGTGGCTGCAGCAAGGCTGGGGGAAGGCTGCTGAGGGTCAGATGGCGAGACGGCAGATGCCCTTGGGGGTCGGCCTGGACCAGCTCTGGCCCTGGAGGGGCCGGCTGCTGACTGCTCCAACTCTGCTTGGGCGGCAGCAGTCTGTCCAGTGGCTGGTGGCAGCTGCAATGGAGGAGTGGCAGTGTCGGCTGCAGGAATGGTGCCAACCTGACAGATCACAGGTACTCCCTGGTCGCCTGAGACATTGGCACTCGCACGGGCCAGCACTGCAGCATGCGCAGCAAACTGCTGAAGAACAGACTGCTGGGCTGCAGGCGATGCCTGGCCGATCCAGCGAGGGTGGCAGCAGTTAGTGCCCGTGTGGCCCTGGTCTGTGTCCGCATGACACCAGCCAGTGAATGGACGGCACGACTGAGCACTTGGCTAGAAGCCGCCTGTGCTGCCGCGAAGTCCTGCAGACTCCTGGCCTGTGCTGCTCCGAATTCCTGCACACTCCTTGACACAGACTCTGTGGAGTCAGGCATCCTTGCCACTGCAGCCATGAGCTCAGTGTGCCTGCGCTCAGCCTGGACGGCAATTTCCTCTAGGAGCCGCACCTCCTCTGCGCTCACCGTCGCAGAACTGGAGGCCGCACTCACCCTCTGGGGAGAAGTCCGCCGAGCTTCCCCACCCCTCCCGCGTTGCTGCAGGCCGCTGGGCCCCGGAGCTTCACTCTCCTCCGACCCTTCCCCCCGGCTCCCCTCCAGGGAAGACATGTCCCCTTCATCGCCATGGGCTGCCTGGGCTGAGGGTGGCACTGATGGGCCGGCTTCCTCTTCCTCCTCCTCGAATTCTGAATCACTGACAGTGGCAGCTTGAGGGCCCGCCTCCTCACCTGGCAATTCACCATCTGAAAGCAGGGAGGCACAAGAGTTGCTTTAGAGTGAGGACAGGGCGGCAGCGAGGGAGGCATGAGTGCTGCCATGCACTGCATTGGTCGGACAGTGGCAAAGGATGCTGTTCTGAGGCGCAAGTGGAAAGAGAGAGGTCAAAAAGGTGATGCCCTTACCATTGGGGCCCAGAACAGGGTCGGCATCTCCACTGGCGACGGGGCCAATCAGCCGGCCTGCCATAATGCGCTCCACACGCTGGTCGAGGTCGGAGAGCTCTTTGAGGTCAGGACAGCCTCCCCCGGTCTCACGCTGCTTCCTCCGGTTGTGCGCCACCTTGGCCTGCAAGAGAAAGGACGGCCTCTAAGTACAGTGTGAAGCCCTGATCTTGTCTGCACTGCCTCCCATGGTGGACTGGCCCTAACAGTGTGAAGCCCTGATCTTGGCTGTACTGCCTCCCATGGTCGAATAGCTTGTACAGTGTGTAAAGTGCTGAATGTGCAAGTGATTTTCATGACAGTCCCATAGCTGCTGGATGAGGGCTGGCCATTAGGGCTTTCAGGTCCCTTTGCCCATAATGTGAGGTGCACATGCAGGGATGAGGAGGACACTGGAAAGGGTACTCACCCTGACAACCCGAGTGAGGTCGTTGAACTTTTTCCGGCATTGCACAGGAGTCCTGGCAACCACGCTGTTGGAGGTCACCCTGTTTGACACCTCCCTCCAGGCTTTCCGATAGGCGCTGGGCAGCGGCCTCCTGCCACCTTCAGGGAACAGAACATGGCGCCTGTGCTCCACTGCGCCAACCAGCACCCTCAGGTCACCGTCGCTGAAGCGCTGCGCTCTCTCCCTGGCCTTCTCCATAGCCCTGGGCGTTGCACAGATGAAGCAGAAGTGGTCAGGCCTAGCTTCAGGGCTGCAGTGTGCAGGGCGTGGCAGGCAAACAAATCCACCCTCCCCCTTTAAGAGCTGACCGGCGCCAGAGTGTCTGTCGTCAATCAGCAACTCGCCACACCTGCGCTGCGCCTGCCCTCGGGGGTATCGCCCCGGGCCGCCGGCTTAGCGCCTAATGATAGTCGTGCATCGCCTGTTTTAGCGCAGCAGCAACCTCTTGGGGCGATGCCACTGAATATCGGCGAAGGTGGCACCGTACTTGCGCCGGGCGCAAACTTTAGCGGCCGCCCGACTGTAGCGCCCCAAACGTGGCTATACTGAATTTCTAGGCCATATAATTTAACCGTGTGAAATGTAGGAAAGCTGTTTGTGAATGTGTTCAGAGTAACCATCTATGCTGTATCTATACATTGGTTGACAGTAACACCTCAGATAATGAAGCATTCCATGCCCGCATGCAGCAAGACCTGGACAACATTCAGGCTTGATAAGTGACGAGTAACATTCGCGCCACACAAGTGCCAGGCAATGACTGTCTCCAACAAGAGAGCGTCAAACCACCTCCGCTTGACATTTAACGGCATTATATCGCTGAATCCACCACCATCAACATCCTGGGGGTCACCATTGACCAGAATCTTAACTTGACCAGTCACATCAATATTGTGGCTACAAGAGCAGGTCAGAAGCTGGGCATTCTGTGGCGAGTGTCTCACCTCCTGACTCCCCAAAGCCTTTCCACTATCTACAAGGCACAAGCCAGGAGTGTGATGGAATGTGCTCCACTTGCCTGGATGAGTGCAGCTCCAACAACACTGAAGAAGCTCGACACCATCCAGGACAAAGCAGCCGCTTGATTGGCACCCCATCCACCACCTTAAACATCCACTCCCTCCACCACTGACGTACCGTGGCTGCAGTGTGTACCATCTACAAGATGCACTGTAGCAACTCGCCAAGGCTGCTTCGGCAGCACCTCCCAAACCCGCGACCTCTTCCACTTAGAAGGACAAGGGCAGTAGGCGCATGGGAACAACATCACCTGCAAGTTCCACTCCAAGTCGCACACCATCCTGACTTGGAAATGTATCACCGATCCTTCATTGTCGCTGGGTCAAAATCCTGGAACTCCCTCCCTACTGTGGGAGCACCTTCACCACACGGACTGCAGCGGTTCAAGAAGGCGGCTCACCACCACCTTCTCAAGGGCAATTAGGGATGGGCAATAAATGCTGGCCTTGCCAGTGACGCCCACATCCCATGAACGAATAAAAAATAAGTAAGAGCCCTAGATCACATGTTCTGCACTTACTAACCCTCAAGTTTCTGGCTGGGCTAAATTTGTTCCAGAGGAGTTGCCCAGGCTAGACAAGGGAAATGAAGTGAGCTATAGACAGATGATTGTTAATCCAACTGTATGAGCTTTAACTCCTGTACATTGTTGGGTTTCCCCTGTTTGTGTAGTGCTATCCAACTGGATGTGACTGTCTTGTGTGTTAGTTCTGTATGATCTTGCGTAAAGGAATGCAGACAAGCAAGTTATACCTGTCGTCATTTACCTCTTTGAAGTATTCTAAATAAAGGAGAGTTAATTCCAGTTGGATCCTGGAATCATTTAAGAACCAAATGCAGCTATGAGGGGACAGTCAGGTCGTTCTACTTTATACTAGCAAAGCTATATTTCTGCAGTTGGCCTCAGTATTATTGGCAATGGTAAGGATATTCTGCAGCATTGTGGTGCTTAACAAATACTGTTTGGTGGCAAATGGTAGATTTTTTGTGCCAATTTCCATCTAAATCCACTTGGCATGCTTTTTTCAACTAATGACAAGAGTACTGGGATAATGGCTGCGCTAATCAGCAGGAGTTAAAGCATTCTTTTCTTTCAAACTCGTAACCATGAGAAAAACAACTGAAATTAAAAAGGTCACTGGCTCTCCTTTTATTTGGAACAGCTCAAAGAGATAAATGACGACAGGTATAACTTGCTTGTCTGCATTCCTTTATGCAAAATCATAGAGGACTAACGAGCAAGACATGCAGTTGGATAGCACGACACAAACAAGGAAACCCAACAATGAATTAAACATAGAAGATAGGAGCAGGAGTAGGCCATTCGGCCCCTCGAGCATGCTCCGCCATTCAATGAGATCATGGCTGATCATCCAAATTCAGTACCCTGTCCCCACCTTCTCCCCATATCCCTTGATCCCTTTAACCTCAAGAAATATATCCAACTCTTTCTTGAATATATTTAATGACTTGGCCTCAACTGCCTTCTGTGGTAGAGAATTCCACAGGTTCACCACTCTCTGGGTGAAGAAATTCCTCCTCATCTCTGTCCTAAATGGCTTACCCCTTATCCTTAGACTGTGACCCCTAGTTCTGGACTCCCCCGCCATCGGGAACATCCTTCCTGTGTCTAGTCCTGTTAGAATTTTATAAGTTTCAATGAGATCCCCTCTCATTCTTCTAAACTCCAACGAGTATAAGCCCAATCGACCCAATCTCTCCTCATACGTCATTCCTGCCATCCCAGGTATCAGCCTGGTGAATCTTCGCTGCACTCCCTCCATGGCAAGAACATCCTTCCTCAGATAAGGCAACCAAAACTGCACACAATACTCAAGCTGTGGTCTCACCAAGGCCCTGTACAACTGCAGCAAGACATCCTTGTTCCTGTACTCGAACCCTCTCGCTACGAAGGCCAACATACCATTTGCCTTCTTAACCGCCTGCTGCAACTTCAGCGACTGGTGCCCAAGGACACCCAGGTCTCGTTGCACTTCCCCTTCTCCCAATCTATTGCCGTTCAGATAATAATCTGCCTTCCTGTTTTTGCCACCAAAGTGGATAACCTCACATTTATCCACATTGGGCAGATGCATGGCAGATGCAGTATAATCACCCAACTTGTCCAAATCATACTGGAGTTTCTCGGCATCCTCCTCACAGCACACACGCCCACCCAGCTTTGTGTCGTCTGCAAAGATGGGCTTAATGGCCGCCTTCATCCATAACAACCTTGCAAAGATCTCATTCGATAGCATTCTTTCAGAACACTGCTTTTACTGTCTTCCCATTACAGTGCCTAGCTATTTCTTAAATTAATTGAATGTCCAAATCATAACAATACCACCCTTTCTGGCAACCCATTCCAGTTATTGATCCTAACATCAGTCCTAAACTTCTCTTCATAAGGCCTGTAGTTAAAGTGCCATCTAATTGTCAGATAACCTTCTGAAACGCGTGAAGTAATTCTCGTATTGTGCCCCTCTTCACAGATCCTTGCTGTTGAAAAGCAAGACCAGGCTCCAGATCGCTCTTCCGCTCAGTTAAAGAAGCAGCCATCTCATAGCAAGGACGCTAGGAAGCCAGCGTCAAAAGTGCAACCGGTCGCCCCCACAGAATCAAACAAACCTGCCCCAGCTGTTCCTGCTGCCGACAGCACCAAAAGGCCTGAGAAGACGGAGAAGGTGGAGAACTACAGCACTGCTTCCCAAAGCCCGCAGAGGCCCGCAAGTCTCCAGCAAACTCCATCAGCTCACACCACCTCCAGTCAAACAGGATCTCCGTCACACCTTTCTGCTAAAGAACCAACCCCGAGTATCGCCTCTGATATATCGCTACCCTTCGCCACGCAGGAGTTGCACCAGAGATTGCGACAACTGCAAAAGTACAGTCCCCGCTCACTTTTACACTGGGGAGGGGAGGGGTGTTCCGTATATAGTTGCAACCAGTTTGAAGGATGGGATTATCAAATCTCTTGATTTTGTTTGCTGAAGAAAAAAATGTCTCAAGGAAATAATTTTCTACTTCTCTGTTTTAGACAGCCAATACAATTACTTTTAAATCTTAAAGGCAGATTGGGAACTTGAAAGTAGCCTAGGGAGAGTTGGATGACACTCTCTGTGTTACTCTTTCTCTGTCTAACGTGAAATATTTCCCACCTCAGTTGAGAGTTGAACAGGTGCCTACAATAAACTCTTTATGCAGTGAGGGCCTGGCCATGGACTTTGAGTGATGAGGATGTTGTGCCCTTTGGTCCCACAAGTTGTGTAAATATTGCATTGCATTATTTCTACATTGAAAGTGCTAAGGGAATCTCCTTATAGCTGAGTTTTGTGTCTTGAATTGATTGTGTAACACACAGGGTACAGTGGAAATCTGAATTGGGGCCTTTGTTAGAAATTGGGGTGGGGGGATATGTTTGGCTGCTTGATGTGACCAAAATGCTGTGAGGTCACAGTAGTGCAGTTCTATATTGAGTTCATTCTGAAGCAAGTTGTATATCTTTTTGAAATAGTAAAATATTTTCATTAAGTGAATGTGCTCATGGTAAAGTTTAAAAAATGATGTTGTCAATACTGGATTTTTCTATGAATAATAGAAAAAAAACTACTGAGCATTTTTTGATTCAGAATATTCAGTATATTTGATTCCGAACATTCTCCTATCCTTGTCATCCGTGTTCGAATCAAGTCCAAATTGATAGACATTCCCTGCTGGCTCTATGCCAACTGAGTTTAGGTCGATTACACCCTGAGTCCCAGTGGGCATCAGATTACAGCGCAAAGTTGCTTGTAAATCAGCACTAATTAGCAATCTTACTTAAAGGTCTTGCAACTGCTAGTGTAAGAAGAAATGAAAAGTTCCTTCTGGTGTAGTGGAGAACTGTTTCCTTTTGTGTAGTGTTGGAGCAGAGTAGAGGATGCTTTGCTGTGCATGCAATCCATGCTACACCTTAGCTGACAGGACTGAAATTACTTCAGTTCCCAAGCATTGACACCCTTCACCTTCATGAGCATATCGGCTTGTGTTTTTTTTTAAAGTAGGTTTTAAGTCTGTACAATGTTTTCGAGCCTGTTGCCACTTGGCCTCTTACTTTGTTTGTGACTAATGGTATGATTCATTAATGTTTCATCAGAGTAGATCTTAATCAGTGAATCTTTGCACTTTTGATGTGTTGCAGTGGAACAACTCTTGGCCAGTCACCACTAGGTCAGATTCAACTAACGCTTCGGCACAGTTCTCAAAGAAACAAGCTGATTGTGGTTGTACATGCTTGCCGGTAGGTAACACCGCAGACTGGTGTGTTGACGTGCCCGCACACGTACATATGGGATTTGTAAAGTAAGGGATGAAAGACAATAGCTGGGAAATGTTTTGAAAAACAAACAGTTTGTAATTTGGTGTGTGGAATGGGAATGAGAACTACTCACGAACCTGAATCAAGTTTATTACAGATACACATTGAATGTCTAGTTGGTGAAGGCCAACAGCAGCTGATTCCTGTCTTGTTTCATGGTGGAACAAGCTGGAGGGGCTGAATGGCCTACTCCTGTTCCTTTACGGAAGTTAGAACGAGAGCATAGATTTCTTGGATGGGCAGAGGTGAGTCCACCGTTAAGGTGGTCATGCATGGACTGGAAGGAGCAGCCTTGATTGCCCGAAATCCTTTCTTCACTCCAAGTTTCATATGTTATATTGAGAACAGGGGTTGAGGGGTTTAGAGTTAATGGCCTGGATTTTGCGGTGGTACGACGTCATACCACATTTGAAATCCACCACAAGTTTGAGATTTAAGCGCATGCGCGTGATAGACCATTCACACCACCACCGAAATCCTCATTGCTGGCGCAGAGTTGGGCTAACTGCCCGCCAACTGCCCAGCAATTACATACGGAAATTTTACGCTTGGTGGAAACAGGCGCAGGGTAAGGGGATACCCGAAAAAGAAAATGCTTATTTTAAAATAAATGACATCCAGAAACATTTGAGAAACGATCCTAGTGTATGTTAAAGCTGCAGGTCTTTTTAAAATGTCGTTTACATTTCGTAACTTTCTGCACAGTGCACAGTATTTGTTTAGAAATTGGAGTTCTGAGTAATGAATTGGATTCCCACAATAAAAGTTAAATCTGTATGTATTTTAAAGGTTGCAGTAATGTAGTAATTTAAATGAATGAAAGACAATCTGTTTTCTGATCGGAGGACCAGGCCCACGTGATCCCAGATATGCTTCCGCACAGGCGGCGTCCCTGGGATCCGTGGGCCATTACACTGCCCTCCGGCACGCAGCGTCCGAGCCGCCATCAGATAGGTGCTTATTCTTTTCGCAGATCCATGGCGTACTCTGTAGATACACCGCGGGCCGCAATTTTTGGGCCAATAGATTTGCTTGCTTCATGCCCAGCATGATATTGAGGAGATATTGTGCTGTTACAGGATGATAGACTCCACAGTGGAGTAAAGAAAAATTAAATGCTGAAGCTAGAAAATAAAAGGCATATATAAATTCGCATAACATTAAAAAAAAACACAACTTACGTAATTTTTAATTTGGGATAGTTTGTGGGCAAAGATGTAATCTGTGTTTACATCATTTCTCACTCCCAGGAAATGGAGGATTCTGAGTTCTTCTGCAGTGTAAAGAAAAACACTGTAGATGGCGATTGTAGTCTTAACAGATTATTGGCTGCTTGTACTAGAAGTTTGAATTGACACTTTCACATTAATTTTTCTCCTGCAGTAATTTAATAGCTTTTTCTGAGGATGGCTCAGATCCGTACGTTCGATTATATTTGCTGCCCGACAAGAGAAGATCGGGAAGGAGAAAAACGTCTGTGCTGAAGAGACAGCTAAATCCAGTCTATGATGAAACGTGGGTAGAAAAACCTTTCTATTTGTTTGAAAATATTCCAGCTTACGGCCATTTATTGTGCTATTGCCTGGATGTGATGGAATTATTAATCCACTAAACTGAAGGCTCTGAAGTAAGATTTGTGACATAACAAAAATAATTAGACATACCAGTATAATAGAATTTTATGTGTTTGAAATGCTTGGAACATTATTTTCTTTTGGAGACTGTTACCTATGTAAGAATCCTAACATTGAGTTCTCCCAAAAGAGGTCCATTTATATGCACAAGCATAGGTGGTGGTTTTGGGGGTGTCTGCATAGTCTCTTTGTGAAATGCAGGATAATTCAATGCAAGATGTAACTGAGGAGATATTGAGCTGGCAACTTCCAACACCCGACATTCCATATTTTAGGCCTATTCTCAACCCAGACCCGCTCTCAACCCATAGATTCTGAAGTTCCAAATGTTTTACTTGGCAATAGGGTACAAGTATTTGTCTGGGCCATCGCCACCAGTGCAATAGGAACGGGTATTTCACCAATGCCTATTTTTATTTTCTGTCGACAATACATTCGGTATATAAATTTGGCATCTTCTCGCCACTCAGTGAGTAAGTGCACCACCTGATGTGGACTGAGCCAGGCAAATTAGGAAGGATGCAGGTTTAATTCCTGTTCCGTGCGGAGTTAGTTGATCCTAACAATTGGCTTTCGTTTTCCTGGGCTAGGAATGGAAAAAAAAAATCAAACCATATTCTTCCCAGTTGCTGTTTAGTGATGCCTGCTGGATAGTGCGTTACGTGAGTGCTGGGTGAGGACTGGATCAGGCTCGGTGATGCTGCCTGTCCCACTTGAACTTGCAGTTAGGTTCACACGTGAAGGATGGTCACCTGGGATAAAGTGCTGGAGGGCCAAGAACTATACCGAAAATAAGTCAATGCCTTGAGGATAAGAAAAGCGGGTAGAGTTAACTCTCTTCCCTTTTCCCTTACCTAGGACTCCTACCTTCCCTCTAGCATCATGCATTTCCCAGACAGGAAGGGAAGCAGGCAGTCATCCTGCTGTCAGGTCTTGGCCAACACTTGTCTTCAACCAGCTACAGGGAGGTAGGTGAGAGCACCAGATGGTGATTCTCTGTTGTCCCACAGACCAAGCCCGTGGCATAAAGTAGTATATGTGTCAATGCAGCATACTTTATTCAAGATTTCTCCAATTATTAAAGTTGCTGTCTCTTTTCCTGGTGGGACACATGCTACATTAATGCTGTAGTCTCTCAAAATGAAGTTAGAATTTTAAATATGTGTGGGAGTGGCATGGCACTGTTGATCTCCTGAGTGTTATGTGATGTGGAACGACAGCTAATGGTCTCTAATAGCTATGGATGTTTTCTTTTATAAAAACTAATTTTTCTAGAGAAGGAGCTCCCTAATCCTTTGTCTCTTCCATAGGTTTGAGTTCATTGTGTCACAAGCAGAGGTACAGAAAAGAACTCTGGATGTAGCTGTAAAGAACAGTGGCGGCTTTTTATCAAGGGACAAAGGGCTGTTGGGAAAGGCAAGTAACACATTCACATTTGTCTAATTTCAATTAAAATGCAATCCCTTACACCTGAAGAACAATATAACCACCATTCACGGTATTTATCAACAACTTGCATTTATATAACGCATTTAACGGAGTAAAATATCCCAAGGCGCTTCACAGGAGCTTTATCAAACAAAATTTGACACCAAGCCACATAAGGAGATATTAGGACAGACGACCTAAAGATGAACTTGCAGCACTCCGTTCTCTCCGATGCAACCCTAACATTATCAGTAAACCTGCTGATAAGGGTGGTACTGTTGTTGTTTGGCAAACCGACCTCTACCGTGCGGAAGCTGAACGCCAACTCTCCAACACCTCCTCCTACCTCCGCCTGGACCATGACCCCACTAGCAAACATCAAGCCATTGTTTCGAAGACTGTCACTGACCTCAGCTCCTCTGGAGATCTTCCCTCCATGGCCGCCAACCTCAGTTCCCCAACCTCGCACAGCCCGCTTCTACCTCCTTCCCAAGATCCACAAACAGGACTGCCCTGGTAGACCCATCATTTCAGCCTGTTCTTGCCCCACGGAACTTATCTCTTCCTATCTCGACTCTATTTTTTCTCCCCTTGTCCAGTCTCTTCCCACCTACATTCGCGACTCTTCCGACGCCCTCCGTCACTTTAACAGTTTCCAGTTTCCTGGCCCCAACCGTCTCCTTTTCACTATGGATTCACTATGGACGTCCAATCCCTCTACACCTCCATCCCCCACCGGGACGGTCTTAGGGCACTCCGCTTCTTCCTTGAACAGAGGCCCAACCAGTCCCCATCCACCACCACCCTCCTCCGCCTGGCTAAACTTGTTCTCACATTGAACAACTTCTCCTCTGACTCCACTCACTTCCTCCAATTTAAAGGTGTTGCTATGCAAACCCGCATGGGCCCTAGCTATGCCTGCCTGTTCATGGGATATGTGGAACACTCTTTGTTCCAGTCCTACTCGGGTCACCGCCCTCACCTCTTTTTCCGGTACATCGATGACTGTATCAGTGCCATTTCCTGCTCTCGCCCTGAACTAGATAAGTTCATTCACTTTACTTCCAATTTCCACCCTTCCCTCACCTTCACATGGTCCATCTCTGTCTCTTACCTTCCCTTCCTTGACTTCTCTGTCTCCATTTCTGGCGATCGGCTTTCGACAAACATCCACTACAAGCCCACCGACTCCCACAGCTACCTGGACTACACTTCCTCCCACCCGGCTTCCTGTAAGGACTCTATTCCATTCTCCCAGTTTCTCTGTCTCCGCCGCGTCTGTTCTGATGATGCCACCTTCCATACCAGTGCTTCCGACATGTCTTCTTTTTTCCTCAACCGAGGATTCCCCTCTACTGTGGTTGACACGGCCCTTGACCATGTCCGTTCCATTTCCCGCACTTCTGTTCTCACATCTTTCCCCCATCTCCCCTTTCAGCATTCCGAAGGGACCGCTTCCTCCGCGACACCCTGGTCAACTCCTCAATCACCCCTAACAGCCCTTCTCCTTCACCTGGCACCTTCCCGTGCAATCGCAGGAGATGCAACACATGCCCTTTTACCTCCTCCCTTCCCACTGTCCAGGGCCCCAAACACCCCTTCCAGGTGAAACAGCGATTTACTTGTACTTCTTGCAATTTAATATACTGTATTCGCTGCTCACGATGCAGTCTCCACTACATTGGAGAGACCAAACGCAGATTGGGCGACCGCTTTGCGGAACGGTGGCATAGTGGTTAGCACTGTTGCCTCACAGCGCCAGAGACCCGGGTTCGAATTCGGCCTCGGGCGACTGTCTGTGTGGAGTTTGCACATTCTCCCCGTGTTTGCGTGGGTTTTCTCCGGGTGCTCCGGTTTCCTCCCACAGTCCAAAGATGTGCGGGTTAGGTTGATTGGCTATGATAAATTGACCCTTAGTGTTAGGGGGATTAAATACGTGGGGTTACAGGGATAGGGTGGGATATGTGTTGGTGTAGGGGTTACGGGGATCGGGTGGGATATGTGTCGGTGCAGGCTCGATGGGCCGAAATGGCCTCTATCTGCACTGTGGGGTTTCTGTGATCTCCGTTCAGTCCATAAGGGTGACCCTGAGCTTCCGGTCGCCTGTCACTTTCATTCACCACTTCACTCCCACTCTGATCTCTCTGTCCTCAGCCTATTACATTGTTCCAATGAAGCTCAAGGAACAGCACCTCCTCTTTCGATTAGGCACTTTACAGCCTTCCGGACTCAATATTGAGTTCAACAATTTCAGATAATAATCCCTGCCCCCATTTTTCATGCTGTATGATTTTGCCATTCCCATTTGCAACATTTTCACAGTATGTTCTTTCAATTCCTTCCTCCCCTCCTAAACCCCCCCCCCCGAGCCCCCATCTCTGCACCTGCTTAATATCTGTTACATTTCCAGCTTTTTCCAGTTCTGATGAAGGGTACCAGACCTGAAACGTTAACTCTGTTTCTCTCTCCATGGATGCTGCCTGGCCTGCTGAGTATTTCCAGCATTTTCTGTTGTTATTTTGACCTAATGCTTTGTTTTTTTAAATTTGTTTATGGGATGTGGGCGTCGCTGGAAAGGCCAGCATTTATTGCCCATCCCTAATTAAAGGGGTAGGTTTTAAGGAAGGTCTTAAAGGAGGAGAGAGAGGCGGAGAGGCTTAGGGAGAGAATTCCAGAACTTGGGGCCCAGGCAGCTGAAAGCACGGCCACCGATGGTGGAGCAATTAAAATAGGGGTTATGCAAGAGGCCAGAATTGGAGGAGCGCAGAGATCTCGGAGGGTTGTGGGGCTGGAGGCGGTTACAGAGATAGGGAGGGGTGAGGCTAGGGAGGGATTTGAAAACAAGGATGAGAATTTTAATGTTCAGGCATTGCCATACCATCAGCCAATGTAGGTCTCCGAGCACAGGGATGATGGGTGAATGGGATTTGGTGCGAGTTAGGGTACGGGTAACAAAGTTTTGGATGAACTCAAGCTTATGGAGAGTGGAAGCTGGGGGGCCAGACAGGAGAGCGTAAGAATAGTCCAAGCCTAGAGGTAACAAAGGCGTGGATGAGGGTTTCAGCAGCAGATGAGCTGAGGTGGGGCAGAGTTGGGCGATGTTACGGAGGTGGAAGTAGGCGATCTTGGTGTTGGAGTGGAAATGTGGTTGGAAGCTCATTTCAGGGTCAAATATGACACCAAGGTTGCAAGCAGTCTGGTTCAACCTCAGACAGTGGCCAGGGCGAGGGATGGAGTTGGTGGCTAGGGAATAGAGTTTGAGGCGGGGACTGAAGATAAGAGCTTCGGTGTACCCAATACAAATAGGTAGACTTTTGCTGCTTTTGGGAATGTGGCGTTGGTCTTCTAGTGACATCATCACAATTACTCTGACACGACACGGCTTCCCGGTTGTTCAGGATTTGCACCTGCTTTAGTGCTTGAGTTGTGCTGCATAGACTAATAGAGCAGTGGTGAGTAAGAGTGTCTAAGGATTCCCGTCTTCTTTAAGAGGGGAACAGTGTGACGTTATCTCACGTTTGTTTAATCGTTCGTTGTTAAACTTGGAAGGAGTGATACTGTCCAATAACAGCACTATTAGCAATAAAATAAAAAGAAATGGCTGGATTCCTGATTCAAAAGGGTGCAGGGTGATGGTGGTATGGTGCCAAGGCAGGAATATAATGAAAATGACCTCTGAATCCTGATTATGAACATAAAAATGAAATGGGCCAGGTTGTGTTTTGTAATTAACAAGCAGAACTCATTTTACAGGAAGTATGTGGAGGAGTCGAAAACTAGAAGCCATAAATAGAAGATAGTCACTAATAAATCTAATAAGGAATTCAGGAGAAGCCTCTTAGAGAGTGATGAGAATGTGGAACTCGCTACTACATGGAGTGGTTGAGGCAAATAGCATGGATGCATTTAAGAGGAAGCTAGATAAGTACGTGAGGGAGAAAGGAATAGAAGGATATGTTGATAGGGTGAGATGAAGTAAATAGAGTGCGAGGAGTTACTTGTGGAGCCTAAACACCAGCATGAACCGAATGGCCTGTTTCTGTGCTCTCAATTCTATATAATTCTATGTAACTTTCTGATTAACGGAGTGGAAAAAATGGATTGTATCCTGACTGCTGCATTAGAATTCGTACGGCTGAGATTAAGTAAAGAGCCAGTTTAAATGGTTTGCGGCATTCAGTGGCTGTATCACACACAGTTTGAGGTGATGGAGAGTGGAACATTGTACATAGTGGTAGGTCAGTGATGTAGCCAGCACAGGGCAAAATACAAAACGTGGGGGAGGGGGAAGCAAAGGGTTTGAGATATCAAACTTATTAAAGGATCGGCGCTTCTGTTGCATAATTTTAATTTTTTTAAATCCTTAAAGTGAATTATTGTTCTCCACTCTTTATTAATTACCTTTAAGTGAAAGGGAATGTGCTTAAAATGTACAGCAGATCAATCAACATTTGAAAGAGGAAGATAGGGTAACCGTTCAGGTCTATACTCTAAGATGCTCTGTAACCCTATATATCTGTACTGTTCTTTCATTGTAGCTCCTAATAGAACTGACAGAGGAGGTGGCTAAAGGCTCTACACAGTGGTAAGTACCAAAATATTGACACCTGAAATCAAGAAACAATAAAGCTAGAACACCACCTAACTTCGAAATGCAGCTTACTTGTAGCTACAAGTGAGATGTTGAGCTTTTCAACAACTCCTCTCATTTATATAGAAAATCGCTCCAAGGTACTTTACAGAGGCATAAAGAAAAATGGATGCTGAGCCAAAGAGGGAGCTATTAGGTGGGGTGAGCAAAAGTTTGGTCAGAGGTGGATTTTACAGAGGGTCTTAAAAGAGAAGAGGGAGGGAATTCCGGATCATGAGGCCTGTGTGGCTGAAGCCATGTTTACCACTGGTGGAATGAAGCAGTGGGGGTGGGAAGAGATGCAGGCGACAGAGGAACAGAGAGTTTGAGGGATGGTGTTGTGGAGCTTGAGGAAGTTGCAGAGAAGGGGAAGGGGGAGGCCATGAAGGGATTTAAACACAAGGATGAGAATTTTCAATATGAAATGTCGGCGGGCGGGAGACAGTCTAAGTTAACAAGGACATGGGTGATGGAGAAGGACTCGGTGAAGGCTAGGATACAGGCAGCAGAGTTTTGGATCAGCTAAAGGGAATGGGAGGTCAGCGCGTAGAGGATTGGAATAGTCAGCGGGCTGGATGAGGGTTTCAGTGACGGCTGAGTTGAGGTGGGGTGGAGGCAGTGATGTGGATGGTGTTGGTGGTGGGGAGGATATGGGGTCAGAAGCTCAGCTCAGGGCGAAATAAGACATTGAGGTTGTGAACAGTTTGGTTCATTCAGCCTGGGACAGTGGCTGGGAGGGGACTGGAGTCAGTAGCAAAGGTATGGAGTTTATGGCGAGTGCCAAAGACACTGGCTTTGGTCTTCCCGATGTTATGCTGTGTTTATATTATTCCTTCTCGTATCTCTCCAACATCTCCAAGCACTTCATGTAATGAATTCATTTTTAGAATGCCGAAAGTTTAATTATGTGGATAAACATGGCAGCCATTTTGTGCACAGCAATCAGATAAATGACTACTTGATCTGTTTTTGATGGTCGAGGAAGGAATATTGATGCCGGGAGAGCTCTGCTTTTCTTTGGATAGTGTCTCCTAAGGTCTATCTGAACAGGCATGTGTTGTATAAGCGCATTCAAGCATAGAACCAGGCAGAGAGGCTTACAACTACGATGTTCTCTTTATTCTCTAAAATGGCTGACTGCTGCTTTCCCGGGTAATTCCCATAATGCAATGCACATTACATTACCGTATTAACTGGTGTTAAACTCGCACATTACATTACCGTATTGACTGGTGTCAAACTCGCAATCAATACACGACATCCCCCTTTTCCTTGGAAACAAACTTGCAGTTTACAAACAGTTTATTACACTAACACTACATAACTTATTTGGTTTATAAACTTTTTACAAACTTGTGTCTTGCCACACAACTAAATAATTCCCAGATTTAAACATTTAACATCACCCATGCAGTTCTCGCACAGTTTATGTTGTGACATAATCAGACAGTCTTTGGGGTTTTCTTTTAACCCTTTGAGGTCTGGCTGTATTGGGTATGTCTGACATGTTGGTGTCAGTGGGTATTGCCTGTGTCACAGTGGTATGTGTGTCAGGGTCTACTATACCGTCCTCAGTCCCTTGTGTTTCCTCCTGCTCATGGAATATCTCCTTTGGTCCATTGGTTCTGTATTTCTTCACAAACGTAGTGTTTCTCGAGTAGCGTGCTCCTTCTGGAGATTCCACTACTACTTGACTCCCTGTTTTACTCAAACCTTTGTGCGGTGTGGCATTAAAAGGAGTGGTGAACTTGTCCACTTTGTCCTGCCGTACCAGCACCGTGTCGCCAACTTCCACCTCTGAGTATTGTGTTCTCCGCTGTTCATCTGCGTACAGTTTGGACTTGCCTTTTTGTTCTGCGTCCCGGTCACGTACTTCCATGTCTCCGCGTGACTCTGTGATGTCTGGCAGCTTTCCTCTCATTTTCCATTTAAAGAGCAGCTCTGCCGGGCTCTTTCCTGTCGTGGCATGATCAATGCTCCTGTACACAGTCACATATTTTCTAAGTTCACGTTTCCAATCTAGTCCTTCTGACTGAGCAATTCTGATTCTCTTCATGAGCGATGCATTCTGGCGCTCGACTTCTCCGTTAGCCTGAGCCCATTTTGCTGTCGTTTTCAGGTGTTTGATCCCGTTGTTTTCACAGTATTCTTTGAATAATTCAGATCTGAATTGGGGACCATTATCAGATTTGCAGGTGATTGGCAAACCATGACGGCTGAAGATTGACTCTAAACTATCAATAACCTTCTCTGTTGTTGTGGAGGTCATGATGTCATATTCAAAGTAGCGACTATAATAATCAACTACCACAAGAATGGAGTGGTTGGATGGCAAGGGTCCCAGTAAGTCTATAGCTACATCCTGCCAGAGGCCCTCCGGTAATGGTGTTGGTCTCAACGGTTCAGGTGGGTCCGATCTGGCTACTATCTGACAGCCGTGGCACGCTTTACAGTGTTTTTCAGCTGCCTTGTCCATGCCAGGCCACCAAACCTTGGTTCTGAGATGTTGCTTTGTTCCAACTATTCCCAAGTGTCCTTCATGTGCTAACACCAGGGCTCGTGCGTGTAACACTGTGGGTAGCACGATGCGTGTTCCCCGAAGAACTAGGTACCCCACTACGCACAGCTCGTTTGCAATTGCTGCATAAGCTTTACAGTTCTCAATGTCCGTTTGTGATTGCCTTCCATACCTCAATCAGCTCTGGGTCGGTAGCAGAAGCTTCCTCCACCTCTCTAGTAGTGAGTGCTTTTGGTGTTGCACTCACAGCTACAAATCTCACGTATTCATCTGAGCCATGAGAATGTCTCTCCTGTTTTGCTGTCTCCCCCAGCAATCGTGACAGTGGGTCTGCAATGTTTTGCTTGCCTGGAATGTGTATCGCCTTAAAATCATACGTCTGTAATCTAAGTACCCATCTCTCTATACGGGCACAGGGTTTAGAGTGTGGGCCGTATATCACTTGTAATGGCTTATGGTCAGTTACCAAGTTAAATTTTCGGCCATACACATATGGATGCAGCCTCTCACAAGCCCATACAAGAGCTAAGGCCTCTCTCTCTGTTTGAGAGTATTTCCTCTCAGTCTGTTAAACTACAACTTACATAGCATATTGGCACCTCTTGTCCCTGTTGGTCCTGAACTAGTACTGCGCCTAAACCTACAGGACTGGCATCTGCTATCACCTTGGTTGGTGCGTCCTTATCAAAATATGCTAAAGTGCCGGCTCTGGCCAACTCTTCCTTGAGTGCACTGAATGACTGTCTCTGTTGTGATCCAAATTTAAATGGTGTGTCTTTTCTCGTCAGGCGTCGCAGTGGCTCTGATAGCATTGCAAACTGCAGGATGAATCTGCTACTGTACCCAACGAGTCCCAAGAAACTCCTCACCTCTAGCATTCTCTGGTTCCCGAGCTTCTGCCACCGCTCGCACTCTCTCTGCTGTTGGTCCGATGCCCTTTTCAGACAACAGGATTCCCATGAAAATCAATCGGTCCATGTTGAATTGGCACTTCTGAGTTTAGTGTCAGTCCACTTTCCATTAGTCTGGTCATGACAGCGTGCAGGCGTCTGTCATGCGTTTCCTGGTCGTGTGCATGCACGATAATGTCGTCTGAGATGTTTTCAACACCCTCTATTCCAGCTAAGGCATTAGCTATCTCGTGCTGATATTGCTCACTAGCTGAAGATGCACCAAATATCAGCCTCTTGTACCTGTATACTCCGTTATGTACTGCAAACGTTGTGATTTCTCGTGACTCGGGTCAGTTCTAGCTGGTGATAACCCCATTTCAGGTCTAGCTTACTAAACACCGTCGAGCCGTTCATACCTTGGAGTATCTCATCAACGGTGGGGATTGGATATCGTTCCCTCACTATTGCCTGGTTTCCTCATCTCATGTCTAGGCATAACCTTACATCCTTATCCGCTTTTGGTACAATAACCACAGGATTTACCCATGGGGTGGGACCAGTTACAGGTTCGATAATGTCCATGTCCCTCAATTGTTTTATTTTGGCCTCTACTGCCCCCCTTAAGTTGAATGGTATACGCCTGAGTGGCTGGGCCACAGGCTTCACTTGTGGGTCGACATACAAACTGATCTGTTTTGTGTTCAGCCTTCCTACTCCCTGGAACACCTTTGGATACTGCTGTTCTAGTAGCTGTCTTACATCTATCACAGCTGAGACATCTGCACCTATTTTTAAAACTCCCAGTTTCATGGCTGTCTCCCTTCCTAGCAATGGCTCTCCATGGCCTTTAACCACAATGAACTCCGCCTGCTCAGTTCTCTTACCTATTGTAATCCCACCTGTGAATATACCTTTAACTGACAGTGGTCGGCTAGAAGCATAAGAGAATAACTTTCTCTCTGTCTTAGGGACATGTGACTGACACTTAATGTGTTCTGACTTTAATCCTTCCCATGTATTCTCATCTATCACATTATTAGTTGCACCCGAATCAATTAACATTCTCAAGTTTACTCCCCCCACACAAAAGGTAAGTCTCTCTGTCACGTTATTTCTAGTAACAGCAAATGCAAAGTCATTCTGTTCCTCTACATTGTTCACACTGTGTTTCTTTGTACCCTTTGTGAGGCATACTTTGGAGAAATGATCCTTTCCCTTGCACTTATGACACGTTTGTCCGCGTGCTGGGCATTTCGGATCTCTGCCCATGTGGTCTGTGTGTCCACATCTGTAACATTTCCTTTCGTTCCTATTGCCATTTCCCTTTGGTTTCTCTGTTGAGCTTTTCGCATAATACCCTCTTCTGTGTAACACGACGAACAGTACCTGTCTCCGCCTTCTCTGTACATGACATGGATGACATCTGCTCCTCGACATTTTCACATCGTGAGGCCAATTGTAATGTGCGGGCGAGCGTTAGACCATGCCCTTCCTCTAGCAATTTCCTCCGCACATAGGCTGACGTGCACCTACTCAGGATAGCGTCTCTTATTTGATTATCCGCATCCCCCCCCAAAAGCACAGTCTTTAGCAGCCTGCCGCAAGCGAGTAGCAAATTGTTGCACAGTCTCACCTGTCTTCTGGGACAACTTATGAAAAGTCTGTCTAGCAAATGCTGCGTTGACATGGGGCACGAAGTAGTGATTCAAAGCACTAACTGCCGCCGTGTAGTCTGCTGGCTCTCCTGTGTCCGGTAGAGTCAAAAAGATATCCTGGACATCTGGTCCTGCTAGGTGTAGAAGTAGAGCTGCTCTTCTCTGCTTTGTGGCAGCTGTAGAGGTATCGTCGATAACGAGTCCTTTGCCATCGACATAAAGCTCAAAAGACGTTAACCACCTCATCCATCTTGGATCCCACGTGGCTGGTTCGGCGAAGCAAGCAAAATTTTGAATGCCGGTCTTCTCCATCCTAGCTAACTAAAACTTGGGCAACTACCTATTTAAAATGATTCCTTTCGTTATCCTCGTCGCCAATGTTGTATGAACGCATTCAAGCATAGAACCAGGCAGACAAGCTTACAACTACGATGTTCTCTTTATTCTCTAAAATGGCTGACTGCTGCTTTCCCGGGTAATTCCCATAATGCAATGCACATTACATTACCGTATTAACTGGTGTTAAACTCGCACATTACATTACCATATTGACTGGTGTCAAACTCGCAATCAATACATGACAGCATGAAACATGGATTTAACATCGTGTCTGAAGAGACCCCACAAACACTCCTTGCCACCGTCTCTCGGTAACATTTTCTTACTTCTTGTGTATTGTGCAGCATCAGCCAGAGCAAAAGGCAATGCAGATGAAGCTCAGACTGCTCAAAACCAATAATGTTCCTTAGACCCAACCACTGACGGTCACTCTTGCTCCCGTTATATGTTATGTTCCTGAGTTGTAGCTTGCTTTGTGTCATAAGCCCACACTCTGTCTAAGAAACTAGATTGAGACTGTTTAAACTCGTTCCATAGGGGACCTTTATTAACTGCAGATAGAAGAGACTTTAAACCTACGCTAGATTAATGGGATTAAAGCCAGGTCCCTGAGGTGAAAGGGCAGTGTGCTAACTCAGTCACACAGTGTCTTCACTTTTCTGTATTCTGTGGTTAAAATGCAGTAATGTAGTGCACATTTATTTAGTAGACACTTCTGATAGGCATTTATTCATATAGCTGCTATGTTTTGCCTATGTTAGAGTCCACCTCTGTGTGGAATACTCCTGTCATTTGAGGCATTGTTCAGTTTGCCTGTCATTGTGTTGTGGACACTATCTGCTCCCACACTATGAAAAGGCTCCTGCTGTTGATTCCAGTCAGCTTCAGCTCGAATTCTCAGATTGACCAAAAAAAAATCAAAATTCTCCTGAAGTCTTGTGGCATTACATAGAGTGAAGAAAATACATAATCTGTCCTGGGTTCAATAAGTATTTGAGAACCTCCTGTCTTGTAACACACTCCGATGTAGCTTTTACTGTACATTGTAATTTTATCTGTAATCATCTTCCAGGTATGATTTAACCGAGGATGGTACCAGGCACCAGCCCCAGACCTAGAGGAAGCACCAACCAGTGTCGTTACCATTGGTCACCAAGGCTTTTAGCAGTTTTTAAAAAATTATCCCAGGAGCACCAGCATCACACCTAAAGCTTTGCACACGTGCCAATGAATGCACCACAGATTTTACAGATAACCTCATCGTCCCAGTATATATTTTACTGAGTTTTGGCACTGCTTGTTGCATTTTTTTTTAAAAACACACTTTTATTAGTGAAGTAAGTTTTTTATTTTATTGTTTTTTTTATTAAAACAATTACTGGTGTGACTCTTATGGTAGTAAAATGGATAACCTGTGGTGTACGCGCTGGTCAAAAGAAAATATCTTTACTGTACAAGACTGTAAAATACAGTGTGAGGCAGAATGTTGATCCAGGATTACTTCAGCCTTGTTTTCTGTAAGTTTGCAATGTATAACGTGTAAATACAGCAAGTGTGATTTGTGTATTGTTTTGAGTATACGATATCAGATATTTGTGAAGGATACAGAAGGGAGACTCTTCCATTTATTGAAGTAACAAGATGTGCATGTCTCATTGAGCAATCGCCTGATGCTTTTTACAGTAGCCTTGCAGTGCAGAGTTCGGCATTAGAAGCGTGCGCTATGATGTGAAATATGTAGGCCTTACTGACTTGTCATCTAATACAAGTTACGCAATGTACTTACCAGTGAAATAATGAAGAGATACAAGCTATGGAGGAGGAAACCTGCACTTTACAATCAGCAATCTCCAGTAATCACTACAGGGATTCAGTGCTGATTATTTATTTTAGTTTTGACCTTTTTGCTGTAGAGATGTGAGCACCATTTAAAGTAAGTCCTTTGCCCATTCATTATTTCCCCCAGACCCATATTTGTAATTTTGCTTCTCGCTGGGAAACTCCCTGTGCACACTCACCATACACTGACTGACAGCACAGACAACTGCTCTGTTCCAAGATCTCCGCCAATCCCGTTCTTGATTGAATTGATGGGAGATGCCAGGATTGTGTGCTCAGTTTTCTTCCCCTGTAGGCATGACTGAGATCAGAACCTCACTGTAGGAAATCATGGAAGAGTAACCACATTCTACACTGCCAGGCACACTGTTGGAGTACTAGCACGCTCTTTTATGGCACCGTCCCTGATAAATAATACATTTTTATATATTTATACATAATATAATATTGTCGAAACTTCATAATATTTCAGATATTGGCCTCCTTTTAAATTCAGACGAGCTGATTTTATTGGTTGCTTTTGACATCTTCCATCAGTGCATGAACCCTAGTCAATCAAAAGGTGAGTTATAGTAAGGTTCAAAAACCCATCATTGAGTAGGTTATTGCTATTTGATTTTGGACATTTAAAAGAGATTGTTTCGATCCTGTTTTGTTTTGTTAGAAGGTATTGTAGGTTTGAGCCTTATAAGCAAAATATTTTCAGATTTTATCATTAAATCTCAAACTTCAAAAAAACTTCTAAATTCTCTCTTATATTTTGTTTTACTTAACCACAACTATAATCATGTGCTATAAATATTATGTACTGCTATTTCTTACTTTAAGCAACCATATAGCTAAACACATTCTTCATTCTCGAACATCTTCAGACAGAATAGTTAACTTGATCCTGTGGTATTTAAATTATTGCTGTATAAGTACAGTGTTCGAGGCAAAAGTAGTAAACTATGTTAGTATTAGTGACCCAGGGACTGCAGAAAATAATGAGACTTGAATCTGAAGTCAAATATTGAGTTATATTGACAAAATCTAGGTCATTTATATAAAGCAAAAGGTCATTGTACCTTAAAAGATGCAGTTCATAATTGTTTTATTCTGCTTGGGACAATATTTCCAAATGGATGAAAAGCTTTTCCCTTTTATATGAAGACTGGCTTCTAGTCTACTTTTAATTTAAAGTTAGTTCAAATTATCTGCTGATTTTAAAAAAATATTGCAAACAACGACTGAATTTTCAGGAGTAAACTATACTTTGTGATGCCAACACAATAGTTGTATATTGTCCATTACTATCATATTTTAAAGACAGTTGCCCCCTGACATTGATAGTGAAAGTCATTCTTCAGGTAATGAGGACTCGTATTCAGAAACAAACAACAGAAAAACATAAAATCCAACAAATTGGAATTTACTGGTGCAGCAATCCTTGCTCACACAACATGAATCTCTCCAATTTAATACAAAATACTATTTGAGCTTTCTCTCCTACAATTTCCCTGAAAAGTGCAGTCTGTGACTTGTGTTAATGCTTTAATGTTGAGTATTTGGTTCAAGAACTAGAGTACTGCAGCCAAGTCAGTCACGTCTATTGGTTCAAGCTACCATTGTCTGCTCCATGCAGGTATTACTGTGCCTTAAATATAAATGTTTTAAGATATTATGGAAACCAATTCCTATTTGAGGATAGTTCTACTTCATAGATTTTTGGTTTTTAAGCAGTCGTATTTATGACATTTTCTTTGCAGAATTGTCGGTGCTGTAGATGAAATATTTTCTTTCTTATCTGGTTACAAGACTAAGAACTTGTTCAGCAGCATCAAGGGTACCCCTGTGTGTTACCCTAATGATAATGGCATTCTCTTTTCTCTATATTTGCACAGTGCCAAACAATGATTTATTGGGGCTGCCAAATTAGGGGTCATTAGTTTGTCTTAGGTGGGTTTCTTGGTACAAATAGAGGATCAGCAACAAATAAGAAAGTTCAAAACATTTCACCATCAAAAAAAGAAAAATCTGTTGGCCTGGGGTGTGCAATGGAATATTTTTGTGCTAGCTGTGCATTGGCTTGCTTGAGATTATATCTTGTATTGTGAAACCGCTTTGCAATGCTGACAGAAAAGATACAAAGCCAAAGTCCATTTATCATTGTTTGAAAATTTTCAGATTTTTGGCCCTGGTGTCTTCATTGTAATGTAATTCTTTTCAGTTTTTGTTGACTATATTGCAGCATCCAGTGTTTGATATCCTGTCCTCTACGTCAACTGTATATGCAGGCAGCCATGTACAGTGAATAAAATTAAGAAAATGGATTTGCTTTATTCTTTTGCAGTTCAAAAAAAGTTGAAATAAGGAACTAACGTCTGTAAACATAAAGAAAGACTTGAATAACAATTTATGTGTCTCAAATTTCTCCAAGTACCTCAAATACAATGCATCACTGTTGTAATTTAGCAGTTATTTTGCTTACACAAAACCCCACAAAGAACCGTGATGTAACAGACTAATTAATCTGCTACTTTGATAGTTTTGAGGGAAGAATGTTGGCCTGGATACTGGGAGAACTCCCTATTCTTTGAATGGGCTCTTTAGTATCTCCCTGGACTATTGGAACAGGTAGATTGGACCTCAGTTTAACATCTCATCCACAGGACAGCGCCCATGACGATGGAGCATGCCTCTCGTGCTGCACTGAACTGCCAGCCTAGATTATGCGCTCAAGTCCTGCAGCCTGTTGTGAACCCATGTAACATAAAGAAAGACTTGCATTTATATAGTGCCATTCACGACCACTTTCATGAAGTACTTTATGATGTCACTGTTGTAACATAGGAAATGCAGCAGCCAATTTGCACACAGCAAGCTCGCACAAACAGCAATGTGATAATGACCAGATTATTTTTTTTAGTGATGTTGATATTAAGGGATAAATATTGACCAGGACAGCGGAGATAACTCCCCTGCTCTTCGAAATAGTGCCATGGGATCATTGACATTCACCTGAGAGAGCAGACAGGGTCTCAGTTTGACGTCTCATCCGAAAGATGGCACCTCTGACAGTTCAGCACTCCGTTAGTACGGCACTGGACTGTCAGCCTAGATTTTTGTGTTCAAGTCTTTGGAGTGGGACTTGAACCCATAATCACCTGACTCCGAAGCGAGGGTGCTACTAACTGAGTCATGACTGACACTTGAAGGTTGATAATCTTTGAAGCAGCTCCATTCTCCTTAATTTTGTGCTCCTTCCAGCACTGTGGGTTGGATTCTGTAGTCGGCAGTAGCCACGGAGGCTATTATTTGCTTGTCCTTTAAGTTTCACATTGCATTGTGAAACTTGGTGATTGTATGTATATGTATTTTTATTTGCTATTTACCTTTTAACCTTTCACAATCATGGCAAACTATTAAGTTACCTTTTATTCTCAGATCCAGTTGGGGAAAAAAACACTAAACTTCTGAAGTCTCTTCATAACTGGCAACATCCTATTTTTTTCCATTGCTTGTATATCTCCTTTAGAATAGGGTGGCCTAAACTCTACACAATACCCCAACTGTGATACAATATGTATTAGAGGGGAAGGCCACTGGACATTGCTTAGGACTACCATATGGGGTCTAGAGTTGATGCTCAAACGCTACTTACAAAATAGGACGTGGTTGCTTATTTGGATAGAAGATTGAATTGAAGGGCTCCTAAAAATGAATATTGACCACCAAAAAAAATGGCCATTGGAGATTGATGTGTTTTCATCCTTTAAAAGCAGTTTAAAGCATTTACAAACCCAGAGAAGCTCTTTCAAGTTGAAATACTTTCAGTACTTTTAAATTTTGCTTGAACTTTCTTTGGATACGAGAAATGTTGAGAGCCCTGACTTTTCAGAGGTGCCTTGAGAATCCTAGCGAATGACGATAGTTATTTACATCCAGATCTGTAGGCAGGCATACCACACATAACTCATGACCTACAATATTTCCACGCTTGGATTTTCAACCCTCCATCTACTTTTTACATAGCTAGATACCTTTCTGGTGCATATTCAGTCGATGAATATGTTCAAGACTGAGATCGATAGATTCTTGGGCACTAAGGGAATTGAGGGATATGGGGATAGGGCAGGAAAGTGGAGTCGATGTAGAAGTTCAGTCATGATCTTATTGAATGGTGGAGCAGGCTCGAGGGGCCGTATGGCCTACTCCTTATGTTCTTATATTTAGCAATCCTCAAATGATGTGTAACTTCCAGTACTCGCTTTATGTGTTTCCTTGTATAATGTAACATATTTACTTTCTAAGCAACTTAGATTCCCTCTTTCCATTTGCGTACATATTTTCACCCACTCTGGCCTCGAGCCCATTCTTTCTATCCCCTTTTTAAAAATCCTCTGCTTCTCTTGGGTCTTTTTCTCTTCTTTCCTTTCACTAGAAATTGCCACCTTACATTTCTTCTCTCTCGGGTATCTTCCAACACGTCCACCCCTCTTCCATTATCCCTAACTCAAACCCTCACTGCTCTTCTGCCTTCCAATGCACCTGTCAGCACAGGCTTAAATCCCTCTTAAGTAAGCCCACTGCATTCTCCAAAGGGCCCATCAAGGCATGTGTCACTGCCTCCTTTACAGCAACAGCCCCACCCTCTCTCCAACTTTTTTGCCCAGTGCACCGGCTAAGAGTTAACATTACCACCCTCCCTCCTGTCCCACTGACCCCACCCCCCATCCACCACTGCACCATTGGAATCTGCCAGTGGATCAACAATCACCGGTCCTCCTTATTTCCTTCCAGAATGGCCATTCATTTACGAAGGCCCTTACCAAATGTGATTTTATTGTGGATAAGTGTATCGATACTGGCCCTGAATTTGCGGTGGGAGGGTTCCCGCGGGGAAATGCCTCCGATCCGCAAATGAAATGCCCACGTACCTGGGGCCTCTGGATCCACAGAGACATGCGGTCCTGGGGCTCTCCGGGTACCCGCGGGCAGAGGCCCACGTATCCCGGGGCGCAGGTGGTTCGCAAGCGCCCCTGGGATCACATGGGCCGGCCAAACGAATGACCGAAGGGGATCCCCATTCATGCTTATGGGAATTGCGTATGAACAGAATTCCCATAAGTATGAATGGGAATACCCCAAAAAATACACCTAGACATCAAATAAATTTTAAAAAATCACATTTAAAATGAATTAAAATTGCATTTAATTAAATATTTAAAACAAAAATTTAATTTTTGAAAAATAAATTTACATGTTTTAAAAGGGTTAAAAATGAACTCAGCGCATGCCTAAACCCGGAACTTGCGGGGCCCCTATGGTAACGTACGCACCTCGTGCGGCCTGTAATTACGGCCTAGTCTGCCTTTGACTTCAACTTGACTTATGAATGGCAACATCATCCTGATCTAGGCTAGTGTGACCTTAATTTTAGGTTTTAAAAAAAAAATTGGAGTTTCTGAAGTGTGAGGTAATGTATTTGGGGAGGGCTAACAAGGCAAGGGAATACACAATAAATGGTAGGGTATTGAGAAATGTAGGGGAGCAGAGGGACCTTGGAGTGCATGTCCACGGATCCCTGAAGGTAGCAGGACAGGTAGATAAGGTGGTTAAGAAGGCATACGGGATACCTATCTACCTGACGCAAGAAAACTACTAGGCACTTGGTCTAAGCGTTAAACAAAGCTTTAATCAACTGTTTTACAACATGGAGGTCTAGTTGTGTCCTTCACTAGTTCCTGTTAAGAATGTCCTGCGCAAGCTGGGCCCGCGCCAGAGTATTTATACTCTCCCTGGACAGCGCCACCCGTAGGCCGCTCAGTATTATTTCATAAGTCTTTCTTGCATGAATGACTGATTCATGTCACCTTCCTTTATTAGCTGAGGCATAGAATATAAGAGCAGAGAGGTTATGCTAGAACTGTATAAAACACTAGTTCGGCCACAGCTAGAGTACTGCGTACAGTTCTGGTCACCACATTACAGGAAATATGTGATTGCACTAGAGAGGAGATTTACGAGGATGTTGCTAGGACTGGGAAATTTTAGCTCTGAGGAAAGATTGGATAGCCTGTGGTTGTTTTCTTTTGAATAGAGGTTGAGGGAAGACTCGATTGAGGTGTATAAAATTATGAGGGGCCTAGGTAGAGTGGATAGTAAGCACCTATTTCCCTTAGCAGAGGTCAATTACCAGGGGGCGTAGGCTTAAAGTAATTGGCAGAAGGATTAGAGAACTTTTTTCACCCAGAGGGCGGTGGGGGTCTGGAACGTACTGCCTGAAAGGGTGGGAGAGGCAGAAACCCTCATCACATTTAAAAAGTACTTGGATATGCACTTGAGGTGCCCTAAACTTCAAGGCTACGGACCAAGAGCTGGAAAGTGGGAATAGGCTGGATAGCTCTTTTTCGACTGGTTCAGACACAATGGGCTAAATGGCCTACCTCTGTACCATAAATTTCTGTGATTCTGTATCCTGAAGCTCCCCTTCCTGACATTTGGCAAAAGATTTTTTTCTCCTTTGTAAGAAAACTGGTCACAACAATATCTGGCCATTCAACTTGGTGCAACATTGAGGGAGGCATGACAATTCCTGCCTCCCTTCCCTACACACAGTGGTAAGCTCCCAATTGCAAGGAGCAACACCACTGGGCCCCGTCTGAAATAATCAAAGGAAGCTGACCCGAGAAAATTGGCTGATTTCAGCACCAAATTCATCAGGCAGGCAGAAGGACAAGGGCCGCAGGTGCAAGGGAACAGCACCACCTCCAAGTTACACACCATCCTGAGTTGGAAATGTATCGCCATTCCTTCATAGTTGCTAGGTCAAAATCCTGGAACTCCCTCCCTAACAGCACTGTGGGAGTACCTTCACCACATGGACTGCAGCGGTTCAAGAAGGTGGCTCACCACCACCTTCTCGAGGGAAATTAGGGATGGACAATAAATGCCAACCTTGCCAGCGATGCCTATATCTCAGGAACAAATTTTTTAAAAATAGTGCTGTCATTTCACACTTCTGCTGGTGATCCTGCCAGAGAGAAAAATCTAGACTAGAGTTTCTGAAGCATTGCTCCTGTGTCTAATTCTACAGCCACCTCCTTTGAACTCGAGAGTCACTCTGTCAGCTGACAATAGTTCTGAGGCATCTGACTTGATTAATATTCCTGCAATACCACTCGACCGCTTTGACCCAGAAAGGGAACAATTAAAACTGGATCTCATTCCTGCAGGTAGCAAATTGTTCTTGGAAGTTTTCTTAAAATTTTAATCTTTGTATCTACTTTTACTTTGTTTCTTTTTTTCTCTCAATCCAATCTTTCTTTCCCTCTTTATTTCTCTTTCTGTACCTAATTTGACTCTAATTTATCCTATTTCCTTCTCTGTTTCACACAGTGTCAGCTGTGGCTCAGTGGGTAGCACACTCGCCTCTGGGTCAGAAGGTTGTGGGTTCAAGTCCCACTCCAGGGACTTGTGCACATAAAGCTAAGCTGACACTCCAGTGCAGTGCTGAGGGAGTGCTGCACTGTCGGAGGTGCCATCTTTTGGATGAGAGGTTAAACCGAGGCCCCATCTGCTCTCTCAGGTTGATGTAAAAGATCCCAAGGCGCTATTTTGAAGAGCAGGGGAGTTATCCCCAGTGTCCTGGCCAATATTTATTCCTCAATCAACATAACAAAAACAGATTATCTAGTCATTATCACATCGCTTTTTGTGGGAGCTTGCTGTGTGCAAATTGGCTGCCGTGTTTCCCACATTACAACAGTGACTACACTCCAAAAATACTTAATTGGCTGTAAAGCGCTTTGAGACGTCTGGTGGTCATGAAAGGCGCTATATAAATTCAAGTCTTTCTGTTGTTCCACTGTTTCTCCATAGACATAAGAACATAAGAAATAGGAGCAGGAGTAGGCCAATCGGCCCCTCGAGCCTGCTCTGCCATTTAATCAGATCATGGCTGATCTGATCCTAACCGCCAATCCACTATCACAGAACCATCTCCTGAATCTAACAGAATTAGACACACGAAATAGGAGCAGGATCAGGCTACACGGCCCCTGGGCCCGCTCCGCTACCCACAGGGCCATGTCCGATCCGAACCTAGACTCATGTCCAAATTCCTACCCGCTCCCCGTAACCCTTAATTCCCTTTACTTCCAGGAAACTGTCTATTTCTGTTTTAAATTTATGTAATGATGTAGCTTCTACAGCTTTTTGGGGCAGCATATTCCATGGACCTATCACCCTCTGCGTGAAGTAGTTCCTCCTCATCTCAGTTTTGAAAGAGCAGCCCCTTATTCTAAGACTATGCCCCCTAGTTCTAGTTTCACCCATCATCGGGAACATCCTCCCCGCATCCACCCGATCCAACCCCTTCACAATCTTATATGTTTCAATAAGATCGCCTCTCATTCTTCTGAACTCCAATGAGTAGGGTCCCAATCTACTCAACCTCTCCTCATATGTCCATCCCCTCATTCCTGGGATTAACCGAGTGAACCTTCTTTGCACTGACTCGAGAGCAAGTATGTCTTTTCTTAAA
This sequence comes from Somniosus microcephalus, assembly GCF_052327205.1. NCBI lineage: Eukaryota > Metazoa > Chordata > Chondrichthyes > Squaliformes > Somniosidae > Somniosus > Somniosus microcephalus. The sequence continues at coordinate 41,342,486 of NC_140991.1, read as the reverse complement.
TATGGACACCAAAACTGTATGCAGTATTTCAGGTGCGGTCTCACCAATACCTTGTACAACTGAAGCAATACCTCCCTATTTTTATATTCTATCCCCCTAGCAATGAAAGCCAACATTCCATTGGCCTTCTTAATCACTTGCTGCACCTGCATACTAACCTTTTGAGTTTCGTGCACCAGGACCCCCAGATCCCTTTGTACTTCAGTACTTTCCAGTTTCTTGCCATTAAGATAATAACTTGCTCTACGATTTTTCCTCCCAAAGTGTATAACCTCACACTTTCCAGTATTGTATTCCATCTGCCAAATCTCTGCCCACTTACTCAGCCTGTCTATGTCCCCTTGTAGGTTTTTTATGTCCTCCTCACTCACTACTTTCCCTCCCATCTTAGTATCATCTGCAAACTTTGATGTGTTACACTCGGTCCCCTCCTCCAAATCGTTAATATAGATTGTAAAGAGTTGGGGACCCAGCACTGACCCCTGCAGAACACCACTAGTTACTGATTGCCAGTCTGAAAATGAACCATTTATCCCAACTCTCTGCCTTCTGTTAGATAGCCAATCCTCTATCCATGCCAGAATATTACCCCCAATCCCGTGATTTTTTATCTTAAGCAATAATCTTTTGTGTGGCACCTTGTCAAATGCCTTTTGGAAGTCTAAATACACTACGTCCACTGGTTCCCCTTTACCCACCCTATATGTTACTTCCTCAAAGAACTCCAGCAAATTTGTCAAACATGACTTCCCCTTCATAAAACCATGCTGACTTTGTCCTATTAAATTATGATTATCCAAATGTCCTGTTACTGTCTCCTTAATAATGGACTCCAAAATTTTACCTACCACAGATGTTAGGCTAACCGGTCTATAGTTTCCAGCCTTCTGTCTACTGCCCTTTTTAAATAAGGGTGTTACATTAGCAGTTTTCCAGTCTGCCGGGACCTTTGCCGAGTCCAGGGAGTTTTGGAAAATTATTACCAATGCATCCACAATCTCTACCGCCACTTCCCTCAAGACCCTAGGATGTAAGCCATCAGGTCCAGGTGATTTATCCGCCTCGAGTCCCATTATTTTACCGAGTACCACTTCCTTAGTGATTTTGATCGTGTTTAGCTCCTCCCCCCCTTTAGCCCCCTGTTTGTCCCCCCCCACTAGTTAGTTTAAAGCCCTCTCTACAGCCCTAGTTATATGATCCGCCAGGACTCTAGTCCCAGCACTGGCCAAGTGAAACCTGTCCCAACAGAATAGCTCCCTCCTGCCCCAGTACTGGTGCCAGTGTCCCAGGAAGCAAAACCCATTTCTCCCACACCAGTTTTTGAGCCACGCATTTAACTCTCTAATTTTATTTGTCCTAGCCAAATTCGCTCGTGGCTCAGGTAATATTACCCTTGAGGTTCTGTTTTTTAATTTGACCCCTAGCTGCTCATACTCCTTTAACAGAACCGGCTTCCTAGTCCTATCTACGTCGTTTGTACCAACATGGACCACGACAACTGGATCCACCCCCTCCCACTGCAAGTTTCTTTCCAGCCCAGAGGAGATGTCCTTAACCCTGGCACCGGGTAGGCAACACAGCCTTCGGGACTCTCGCTCTCGCCCCCTAATAATACTATCCCCTACCACTACAACATTTCTATTTACTCCCCTCTTGAATGGCCCCCCGTTCCACGGTGCTATGGCCAAGTTGCTCATCCTCCCTGCAGTCCCTGCTCCTGTCCCCACAGGGAGTAAGAACCTCAAACCTGTTGGACAAGAGCAAGGGTTGAGGCTCCTCCAGCTCTACCTCCTGGATCCCCGTACCTGCCTCACTCGTAGTCACAACATCCTGTCCCTGACCATGGGCTACATCTGAATTAATTAACTTCATAGGTGTGACCACCTCCTGATACAGAGTCCAGGTACTTCTCCCCCTCCCTGATGTGTCGCAGTGTCTGAAGCTCAGACTACAGCTCATCAACACGGAGCTGGAGTTCCTGTAGCAGCAGAAACTTGTCACAGACATAATCACCATGAGCCTCAATGGGGTCCACCGGCTCCCACATCTCACAACAGTAACACATCGCCTGCTCCATTCTATGTAATTAATTAAATTTTTTATTGTTAGTTATGGACACCCTCTGCCCGATTTTAGATGCTAGTATCCCCTTTAATTAATTGGTCCTGTCGTTCACCAAGGTCCCAGATGTCCCGTTGACCTTGCCACGCTGTTATCAGCTTGAACTTCCAGCAATTTGCGGCGCACTACATTTTCTAGCTGAAGGGTGAGGGAAAAAAATCCAACTAATGGGACACACCATGAGATGCCCTGCTCCAGCAAATTCTGGGCCAACGATGCCATGTTACACACACATACATAGGACTTGTAATAGAAAACAAATACGTGAAAGTTTGTTTTATTTAGGAAGTAAGAATCACATTAAGTAATAAAAAGCACTGATAAGAGAAATTACAAGCTGAATCCATTTGTGATTATTGAATTATAGTTTATTAGTAAAGAAGCTGAAAGTGTTACAGGAGAATGTTCGCAGGATTAACCAAATGACATACACAACATTGACTGCTCAGACAGCCTGTGTATTCACAGAAGGAGTGTACAATTGCTGTACGCCAATTCAATTTATTGAGTAGGCAATATATGCTTAAGTTAAGATTCTGCTGTCATTAATGCAAACTGGTGACTTGGGAGGTAATGGCTATTTCTACTGTCCCATGACTAGGAAATCCATTACTTCCAACCACAGTGAAACATCACAGTTGGGGGAAATGCTCTGGTCGCTGTGTGTGTATGCACAATGTGAACATGGCCAAAATTTCTCTACACAATATAACTGCATGTGTAGTAACAAGAACAATTCTTGCCCTATATTATCTACTAAAATCAGTTTTGGTATAATAAACTGCAAATATTAACACTTTCCCATTTCTGCACAGAATACCATACACATGTTTATCAATATATATATATTCTGGACAGATTTGATAAGCTTGTGTCACATTTCAAATTTTCTGTAAAGACCTCAAATCCTCGGGTTTTTTTTTTGTAATTTTGTTAGTTGCACTCGTAAAACTAACTACAAAAGTAGATAATATGTAAATGTTTTGAAAATTAAAATGCTTTTAATGTACTTCTATAAAGCTTTAATATTCATAACTGGAACTATTGCATAACAAGTTTGATTTAAGCAACATTGATAAGAGAAAAAATGAGTACAATCTTTTCTAATTTCAACAACTTAAATTTTACATTGTGTTTATAGGGGGAATTTCTCAGCAGCAGTAGCTAAGAATACTGGTATCAGTGGGATAATCAGCTAATGGCTGCAGCTGGCAATGAAACTATTACCGCCAACTGTTCAATTTTCACCATTTGCTGGCGATAAGGAGCTCCACTGGTGCTAGGAAAGCAGGCACAACAGATTTAGGTGAATGGTTCTGCCAGTGGAAGTTGGTTGCTGTTATTCTCTGCTGTACCAAAGTGCAATTCTGTGCCCCCCATCTCTGCTACAGGCATGAACTTGTGTGTAACTTTGGGGGCGGTCGCAGGACTGATGCTAACTGACTGATATTTCTAGAGTTCCTGAAGGATAATTTGTTTATTCCAAGTGCTTTCAATGACAGAAGCCTTTCTGTCTTTTATTCCATTCACCTTACTGGTGGCAAGCTGCTTACACCCTTTATTCAGTCACAGGAAGGGCTTGGTTCTGAGCTGCTTCAATCCTCAAGCAGTTGGAAACTATTCAGAAGCTCACTGTTCTTTTAAAAGCCAGTTTATGCTTTGCATCAAATAAATTATTCCCCAGGTTCCATCATTCATAGGTTGATGTCTTCAGGGAGTTATCAATGCACTAAAATCAGTGGATTCAGATTTACCAAGCTCCAGGAAGCTGCCTGATCTGTCACCAAGGCTCCCAGACCATAACAAATTTGAATCTGCTGAATTTAATGTGTAAGTATAACCACTGATAATTCCTTGGAGAAACCCACTGTCCTCTCTTCACTTCAACCGATAATGAATGCTCAAACTAGGAAATGGTCTGGATCTTGTGTAAGGGGCGGTCAGGCTTAAAACAGAAGGCAAGTTGAGCATTTCTGTCTGCTTGAGCATACTAGACTTCTGTCATTTGGCAGATCAGATTCTCCTGTGGTAGTTTGAAGGTACCAAGCAATTTTACACAGCGAAGGTAAGTAGACAAGTGAGTAACAGGCCAACAAGTCCACCCTAGTCAAGGCAAAAGCAACCATCTCAGCTGTTTCCCCTAAATCAGCACATGTTCTCTTACTCTGCACTGTGTTAAGAGAGTAGTATTTGGGTCAGCACTTCCAATGTGGGTTTCTGGAGAGCTGAAAGATCAACTGATTTAATCACCTTGGGGAGTCTTTACTGCCAAGACATCGTGATTAAAGTGGGATAGTTGAGAGATGCCCTCAGCACTTCTCTGCTACAATACAAGAGTCCTGTGCTTGGCAATGATCAGACTAGTGACTCATTTCCAAAATAAAACACAATTAACAAATAACAAGAACTCCAATGATTCAAGCTGGCTGACCAGTCACTGTATAGTCCAGGCAGCCTGACCAGTCACTGTCCAGGCAGCCTGACCAGTCACTGTATAGTCCAGGCAGCCTGACCAGTCACTGTATAGTCCAGGCAGCCTGACCAGTCACTGTATAGTCCAGGCAGCCTGACCAGTCACTGTATAGTCCAGGCAGCCTGACCAGTCACTGTATAGTCCAGGCAGCCTGACCAGTCACTGTATAGTCCAGGCAGCCTGACCAGTCACTGTATAGTCCAGGCAGCCTGACCAGTCACTGTATAGTCCAGGCAGCCTGACCAGTCACTGTATAGTCCAGGCAGCCTGACCAGTCACTGTATAGTCCAGGCAGCCTGACCAGTCACTGTATAGTCCAGGCAGCCTGACCAGTCACTGTATAGTCCAGGCAGCCTGACCAGTCACTGTATAGTCCAGGCAGCCTGACCAGTCACTGTATAGTCCAGGCAGCCTGACCAGTCACTGTATAGTCCAGGCAGCCTGACCAGTCACTGTATAGTCCAGGCAGCCTGACCAGTCACTGTATAGTCCAGGCAGCCTGACCAGTCACTGTATAGTCCAGGCAGCCTGACCAGTCACTGTATAGTCCAGGCAGCCTGACCAGTCACTGTATAGTCCAGGCAGCCTGACCAGTCACTGTATAGTCCAGGCAGCCTGACCAGTCACTGTATAGTCCAGGCAGCCTGACCAGTCACTGTATAGTCCAGGCAGCCTGACCAGTCACTGTATAGTCCAGGCAGCCTGACCAGTCACTGTATAGTCCAGGCAGCCTGACCAGTCACTGTATAGTCCAGGCAGCCTGACCAGTCACTGTATAGTCCAGGCAGCCTGACCAGTCACTGTATAGTCCAGGCAGCCTGACCAGTCACTGTATAGTCCAGGCAGCCTGACCAGTCACTGTATAGTCCAGGCAGCCTGACCAGTCACTGTATAGTCCAGGCAGCCTGACCAGTCACTGTATAGTCCAGGCAGCCTGACCAGTCACTGTATAGTCCAGGCAGCCTGACCAGTCACTGTATAGTCCAGGCAGCCTGACCAGTCACTGTATAGTCCAGGCAGCCTGACCAGTCACTGTATAGTCCAGGCAGCCTGACCAGTCACTGTATAGTCCAGGCAGCCTGACCAGTCACTGTATAGTCCAGGCAGCCTGACCAGTCACTGTATAGTCCAGGCAGCCTGACCAGTCACTGTATAGTCCAGGCAGCCTGACCAGTCACTGTATAGTCCAGGCAGCCTGACCAGTCATTGTATAGTCCAGGCAGCCTGACTAGTCACTGTATAGTCCAGGGAGCCTGACCAGTCATTGTATAGTCCAGGGAGCCTGACCAGTCACTGTATAGTCCAGGCAGCCTGACTAGTCACTGTATAGTCCAGGGAGCCTGACTAGTCACTGTATAGTCCAGGGAGCCTGACCAGTCATTGTATAGTCCAGGGAGCCAAGCAGCACAACTGAAGTTCAAGTTCCACTAAAGGAAAAGTTGTGGTTTGGGATATTTTTACTCTTGTTCTTTGTGGAAAATCAATTCTTTACAGCTGCAGGAAAAAAAATCACTTTTAAAAAATTAAACCTTTACATATAGCATAGGTGACACAGTAGAATGAAGTTGCAATGGCTATCAGCAAGCGATCGACACTGCTTCAGTTTCTGCTCACTGTGTTAAAAATACTCATTTAATATGAAATCTAATAAGGTATTCTGGATATGCCTGATTATCCTGAAACACAACAAACACTGTAGGGGACTGCGTTGTATCTGTGACACTGTCAAACCGGTCTCTGCTGCTTCCTTCTTGACCTTTGAGTGGGGGCTCCTTCAGGTCTCGTTTCCCTGCACAGTATTCCCCAGTTAAAACTCTTGCTCTGTACATCACTTTGCTTCCTGTTGAGTCAGGTTTTGAATACGTGTCACGTGCAGAATATTCTGCGTTCTGGGCAAAATATGTTCCACATCCATAAACAACAGCTGGGAAAAAAGTGTGCCAGATGTTAGTTACTAAATGTTAATTGCACATAGAGTTCTATCTGCAACATATGCTGATGCAATTATAATAGTTTTCATTTTGTCACAATGGAATTATTACAACAGTTTTTTTTTCCCTTTAGCATTAACAATCATCTTGTCCAGGCGATACATATCTTACAATACTATGTACCACCTGTTTAATTTAGGTCTATTATTTAATGGTTTTCTCCATTATTCAAATTTTAAAAAACACTCCACTCTCTGCAGAAGTAAACCTAGATTATGAAGGCCAACGATATTGCTACACTTCATGTACATTTACATTACAACTGAAGCCTCAGTGCTAAACTATGTTCCTTCATACTGATGCTGCAGTTCTAGTGGAAATGCAGCTTGAATCCAGTCCAACCTGACACCAGAGGAAAGCAGAATGGAGGAGGGAGTCAGTGCAGGACTTCATGCCTGACTAATAATATAAAAGTTTATTAATGGTAAGAAGCAAAAAGTGCTTCTCAGCAACACTAAACTTGCAGTGTAAAGGCATATTAAAATGTCCTGATGCTACTAAGTTGTCCTATGTGACTCTCCTTATATAATATACTCTTCTTACTTTCAAAAATAGAACTAATGACAGCACAAAAGTGGTTTTGCTTATATACAGTAATATAAAGACACTTTTGCACTATCACTAGTTCTATTATCCAAAGCAAGCAGAGTCCAACCATTGCAGCTAAGATAACATTTTATTTTACAAAAGTATTTTTTTGACCATTTCAGATTCCATAACAAATAGCACAAAGCGGGGCTAGCCGGGGGAGGATTCTTTTATCTGAAGATTCCTTATTGTAGTAAGGAGAAATGCCATTCACCTCATTCCATCCTCCAGATCTGGTTTTAGGATTTAATACAACCACTCTTCTTCTCTACAATAAACTCATAATTCCTTTGCTCTTTGCTGAATTAGAAATTCACTGAATCAATATCCACTGCCATAGGTGGCTATCCATTCCAGTTATTGGCTTCAGTATCACATCCTTATTCTATTTTTCCTACTATTTATTTATACACCTATGAGCGTAGAGGAAAGTCAGGACTAAAAAGGCACTGCAGTACATTTGGCCAGTGTCAGAAACTAATATCCCTTGTTAGCCTTTATAACTGCCCTCAAACGTCAATCCAAATCTCTCAAATTTTCCACACAATCTCCCTCCACTGTCTCCCTGGCCACACGAATGTTCCCTCTAATTTTTTTTTGTACTGAACGGGCCACAAACTCCTTTTTGTCTGTGGGCAAATTTTACAACAACAACCTTTACAACGACAGCAACCACATATACAGTAATGTCATATTGCCACCCCACCGTCTCAAATCATGGACAAGGTTCTATACAAGTTTAACATAATTTCTCTGCTTTTGAATTCTATTCCTCTAGAAATAAACCCCAGTGCTTTATTTGTACTTATGGCTTTTTTAACCTGCGTTGCTACTTTTAATGACTTGTGAATCACTTTGCACCTCTACCCCATTTAGACTCCTATTTTCCAAGGAGTAGGTCGCCTCCTTATTCCTCCTACCAAAATGAACCACCTCACACTTATCGATATTGAAATTCATTTGTCATTTACATGCCCATTCTGCAAGTTTCTTTACGGTAGAATTAATTAAAAGCTTTTAGTTCGTCATGTACAAACTCTACTTAAAAGAAAAGTACTTGTCAGAAATGACTGGGATATAAAAGAACTGCATAATAATGCATTAACACTTCAGAAACGTCACTCAGTTACACGGTTATGCATTGACAAACAATCCAAAATCCCAAGGTGAGCTGAAAGAGGCATATCTAGTCGTGCAATTTGTATTAATTTTTCAACGTTTTAGCCCATCCCTCATGTCACTATAGCAGTGGCTGCACAAGCAGCAGGAGCAGCGGGTTTCCCATGGCACTGACGTGCTGTACGTCCACAGAGTAATTAGAATATTAATCACAATGCAACCAGACAACCAACAAATATAAAGTGCTGTAGTTCTTTAGTTCACAGTATTCAAAAGAATTGAACAAAAACGGGTATCCGTATTTCCAACTTCAATCACTTCCATTAGTAAACGTGCACTTATTCACAAGCTCAGAGAAACACATACACAATTTGCATCACCAAATTAAAAACAAAGAGCAGGAAAGCTATGATTTAACAGAAATAAACATTCATCTTCCTTCCTGGACAGGAGAACCAATCAGACTGACTTGGAAATATTTACTAATATGTTGACGTAAAGATGTTAATTTATGAATTTCACTTCTAATGTTTTTCTCTCAACATTCTCCACAATATTAATCCCTGCTCTCATCACAAAAAGTGTTGAATTATTTTAGGTACTTTGTAATTAAATAGCGGGACACAAACTTCATTGTACTCTCAATTTTTTATCTCCTATTTCAAACATTTATACCAAATCGAAATTGTACATTATCAGTTTAATCAAAGTATTTGCTGTGTTTTTCTCAATAACCAAATAGTGGTTTCTTCTAAAGTAACATAATTACATAACTCTTGTTTCTATTAACAATCCACTAAACGTTTAAGAGAAAATCTATATTTAGATTATTCCTGGGGCTTGTTAGAACTTTAGAACGGCAGACAAAATAAAATGGTTTGTGATTTTCCCCTTTTTTGGTTTGCTTCGCTTCCTAAACTCTTAGGCCTAGAAATTCGGTTGGTAGCGCCAGCGATTAGCGCCTAAAGAGCTCGAGAATTGGGGCGTTACCCAATTTTCAGGTGGGCGCTGTGAATATAGCGCCACCTCCCATATTGAGTATCCTTTTAGCACCGGCGCTAACTCTTTGCACGCGCCCGCGGGCGCAGGCAGATCATGACGTCATTTCAGTGTGCAACGCCTTTTTGGCGCCCCGGACCGGCTATTCGGTGGCGCCCGCAACCTTTCCGCCTGGCGCTATTAGTGACAGTTGGATTGAGCATTCCCAGGCCCTTCTCGGACTTGGGGGGGCGCTATTTAAAGGGGACAGCACTAGTATAAAAGCTGCAGCCATTTGGGCTGGCCATTCTGATCGTTGCTGGAGAGAGTTCTTGACCTTCTGTTGGACAGTAATTTTCTCATTGAGCCTTCGGAGGCACTGGCACTGGCAGCTTGAGGGCCCGGCTCCCGAGCTGGTGATGCAGTATCTGAAAGCAGGGAGGTGGAAGAGTGGCTTTAGCAAAAGGACAGCTTGGCAGCAAGGGATGCCAGATTGCGGCAAGGCTATGACATGGGTCCACAGTGAGAAAGCATGCTGGCGGGGGAAACAAGGGGAAGGGGACAGTTGTAAAAGGTGAGAACCTTATCATCGCTGTCGACAATGGGGTCGGCAGCTGCAGTGGTTACAGGACCACTCAGACGTCCTCCAAGAATCTGGTGGACTCTCTCCTTGAGATCCATGAGAGTGACCACTTGTGGAGGTCCTCCACTGGTGCGAAGCTGGTCTTTGCCAATCCTCGCCAGCTTGGACTGCAGGGGAAAGGATGATGCCCTGAGTGATCATCTCATGCCCCCCATGGTGGAAGAGCCCTTGCATGATGCCCTGAGTGATCATCTCATGCCCCCCATGGTGCAAGAGCCCTTACATGATGCCTTGAGTCAAATGTGCATGTGTGTGCCCAGAAAGGGCCATGGGTGCTTGCTGGCAGATGGCCAATGGGGCACAGCCCACCCTGTAGCCATAAAGTCAGGTGCAAATGAAGGGATGCAGAAGTTTGCAGAAACAACACTCACCCTCATGACCCGAGTGAGGTCGTTGAATTTCTTTCTGCATTGGACAGGGCTCCTGGTCACCATGCTGCTGGAGTTGACCCTCTGGCATACATCCCTCCAAGCTCGTCGGTAGTCCTTATGATTCGGCCTCCTGCCGTTGTCTGGGTAGAGAACATCTCGCCGGCGCTCCACTGCGGCCACCAATTGCTCCAGAGCGGCCATCAATTGCTCCAGAGCCTCATTGGTGAAGCGCTCTGCTCTCTGTCTCACCTTCTCCATCTGGTCCAAGTTTTTAGCGCCAGAGAAGGGCCTGCGCCGATTCTGAGGCCTGCAAGGCGCAGAGTGTGGATGCTGAAGCTGACTGACCCACCCCTTTAAGAGATGGCCGGCACCTGGAAGTCTCGTGGTCATCGGTAATTGAGAGCACCTGCGCTGCGCCCGTCGGCTCCGATATCGAGTTGCGCTGGAAGTTTAGCGCCTTAGCAGTCCCGTGTAATGCCTGAATTCGCGCCTCAATCACCTTTAGGGGCGATGCAACCCAATATTGCGCCAGGTGGCGATAAGTTGCGTCTGGCTATAAACTTTGCGCTGCGCCAATTCCAACGCCCCAAGCGGGGCTATACCTAATTTCTAGGCCTTAATGATATTTTTTAAATCAATAAAAAGTAATACGTAACTCCTACAAATCCTCCCGCCCTCCTCAACAGCATGGTTGCATGTTTCTGTAAAGTTACTCACTTCAGTTGATCATTCAAAATCAAATATTGAGAAATTTCAATTTTAAAATGTTTTAAGCATTTTAGAGCCTCTTTAAAACTGTTTGGGCTTCAAGACCTGGTTGAAACTTGTTCAGATGAGGGAAAATTGATTTTTGTTTCTGTTTCTTCCAAAATCATATTTGAAACTTAGGGGGAAAAAAGTGTTAACACATTTTTTGTGAAAAGTTAATTCAAAATCTTTAAATTCTTTCAAGTCTCGTTGCAGATTTGACAGAAGAAGTTGCTCCAAGTTTTTCTTCCCCTCTTCAACGCTGTTGTTAAACATACAACAAAAAAAAACCCTAATTCCAAATGGAGCTCAAATAAGAAAGTGAATAAAGTGGTTAAACGTCCTAAGAAGGAGGTGAGGTTATCTATCCCCAGCCTTGGCAATGAGTTGGGATCAGTTTTGGAGAAGTTGTTTCCTCTTTTTCTGCTGTTGTTCCCTTCATCTCTCACAGGCCTCGAGGTACAAACAGGGGCACAAACGTTTCCCCCTCTCATAGCATGATTTAAATAACCCTGATAAACGCTTTCAAAAAGGGGACAAAACCTGGCAAAATTTAACTGGACATTCAACATCACTTTCCCATACTTTTTTCTGGCTTGAAACAATTTTCCAAATTTTTTTTTTTTTTTTTTAATTCTCATATTTTTGTTTCCCCACTGGCCTTAAATTTGTTTGCTTTAGCCTCCTTCCAGCGGCCATTGTACACGTGCTGCATTCCATCTGTGTTGTTCAAAAGTGCGGCCGCCGCTCAGTCCCCGGGAATGGACTATCCGCGTCTGGACCCTCACCCCTATCTCTCTCTCCCTCTTTCGCTGTCTCTCTCTCTCTCTCCCTCTGTTTCTCTATCTCTGTCCCTGTCTCTCTCTCTCTCCCTCTGCCCCTGTCTCTCTCTGTCCTCGTCTCTCTGTCTCTCTCTCTAACTCTACGAATCAGTGTCGGTTCAGGAGAGAGCTTTCCTCCCATTTTTATAAACATTTAGAATCCAGTCAAAGTTGGAAAATGAGCAGAATTCTTTCCCTCTTAGGGGAAATGCTTCTTGACAATGCTTTCCTATTTGTGCTCTTGTGATAATGAAGGTGCTCATATCAGTGGTGTAAAAAATATTGGCAAGTAAAATCAAGGAAAACCCAAAGATTTTTTATAAATACATTAAGAGCAAGAGGGTAACTAAAGTAAGAGTAGGGCCTATTAGGGACCATAAAGGTAACCTGTGTGTGGAGGCGGAAGACTTGGGTATGGTTCTTAATGAATACTTTGCGTCTGTTTTCACAAAAGAGAGACGATGCAGACATTGCAATCAGGGAGGAGGAGTGTAAAATATTAGATGAAATAAACAGTGGAAGAGGAAGTATTAAGGGGTTTAGCATCTTTGAAATTGGATAAATCCCCAGGCCTGGATGAAATGTATCCCAGACTGTTAAGAGAAGTAAGAGAGGAAATAGCAGAGGCTCGGACCATCATTTTCCAATCCTCTCTGGCTACAGGTATGGTGTCAGAGGACTGGAGGACTACTAACGTGGTACCGTTGTTTAAAAAGGGAGAAAGGGATAGACCGAGTAATTACAGGTCAGTCAGCCTAACCTCGGTGGTGGGAAAATTATTGGAAAAAATTCTGAGGGACAGGATAAATCTTCATTTAGAAAGACACGGATTAATCAAGGACAGTCAGCATAGAAGGCCCTGTCTGACTAATTGATTGAATTTTTTGAGGAAGTAACAAGGAGGGTCAATGAGGCCAGTGCATTTGATGTAGTCTCTATGGATTTTAGCAAGGCTTTTGATAAGGTCCCGCACGGCAGACTGGTCACGAAAGTAAAAGCCCGTGGGATCCAAGGCAAAGTGGCAAGTTGGATCCAAAATTGGCTCAGAGGCAGGAAACAAAGGGTAATGGTCGAAGGGTGTTTTTTGGACTGGATGGCTGTTTCCAGTGGGGTTCCACAGGGCTCAGTACTGGGTCCTTTGCTTTTTGTGGTATAGATCAATGATTTGGACTTGAATGTAGGAAGTATGATTAAGACGTTTGTAGATGATACAAAAATTGGCCGTGTGGTTGATAATGAAGAAGAAAGCTGCAGATTGCAGGAAGATATCAATCAGGTGGGCAGAACAGTGGCAAATGGAATTCAATCTGGAGAAGTGTGAGGTAATGCATTTGGGGAGGGCTAACAAGGCAAGGGAATACACTATAAATGGTAGGACACTGAGAAGTGCAGAAGATCAGAGGGACCTTGGAGTGCATGTCCACAGATCCCTGAAGGTAGCAGGACAGGTAGATAAAGTGGTTAAGAAGGCATGCGGGATACTTGCCTTTATTAGCCAAGGCATAGAATATAAGAGCAGGGAGGTTATGCTTGAACTGTGTAAAACACTAGTTAGACTGCAGCTAGAATACTGCGTGCAGTTCTGGTCACCGCATTACAGGAAGGATGTGATTGCACTAGAGGGGGTGCAGAGGAGATTTACGAGGATGTTGCCTGGGCTGGGGAATTTTAGCTATGAGGAAAGATTGGACAGGCTGGGTTTGTTTTCTTTGGAACAGAGGAGGCTGAGGGGAGACCTAATTGAGGTGTATAAAATTATGAGCAACTGAGATAGAGTGGATAGGAAGGGCCTATTTCCCTTAGCAGAAAGGTCAATAACCAGGGGGCATAGATTTAAAGTAATTGGTCGGAAGTTTAGAGGAGATTTGAGGAGAAATGTTTTCACCCAGAGGGTGGTGGGGTCTGGAACTCACTGCCTGAAAGGGTGGGAGAGGCAGAAACCCTCATCACATTTAAAAAGTACTTGGATATGCACTTAAAGTGCCGTAACCTACAAGGCTACGGACCAAGTGCTGGAAAGTGGGATTAGGGTGGATAGCTCTTTGTCGGTCGGTATGGACAAGATGGACTGAATGACCTCCTTCTGCCCTGTAAATTTCTATGATTCTATGATCAGACACCAGCTCCACTAACCTGTTCGCAATTAATTGAATACCCTTAGTGTCCCAGCTCAGTGTAATCCTGAGCAATAACTGCCTGCAGGTTTCAGAAGAGACGCTACTGTAAGAAGCACAGGGAATCTGTCTTCCCCCAGTCTCTCTCTCTCTCCCCCAGTCTCTCTCTCTCTCTCTCTCTCTCTCTCCTCTTTTGATCCTCTCGCTTTTCCCCCAGCCACTAACGGATCCAGTGACCTTCCCCTTACGGAGCTGAGGAAAGCATGGCGGTGCACACCGCAACTGAGGGGTAGTGCGCATGTGTAGCTTCGGTTCTGGGGGAGGTGGGACCAGTACAAAATGGATGGTTTGCACCTGGGCAAGGCCGGGACCGATGTCCTAGGGGGAGTGTTTGCTAATGTTCTGGAGGAGGGTTTAAACTAAAATGGCAGGGGGTTGGGAACCTGAGCGGAGAGACAGAGGAAAGGGAAACAAGGATAAAAGCAAAAGACAGGAAGGAGAAAAACAAAAGTGGCAGGCAGAGAAATCAAGGGTTTAAATCAAACATGGCCACAGTAAATAATAATTCTAAAAGATCTATGAGCGTTAAAAAAACAAGCCTGAAGGCTTTGTGTCTTAATGCAAGGAGCATTCGTAATAAGGTGGATGAATTAGCTGTGCAAATAGAGATAAACGAATATGATATGATTGGGATTACGGAAACATGGCTCCAGGGTGGCCAAGGCTGGGAACTCAATATCCAGGGGTATTCAATATTCAGGAAAGATAGGCAAAAAGGAAAAGGAGGTGGGGTAGCATTGCTGGTTAAAGAGGGGATTAACACAATTGAAAGGAAGGATATTAGCTCTGATGATGTGGAATTTGTATGGGTAGAACTGAAAAATACCAAGGGGCAGAAAACGTTAGTGGGAGTGGTATATAGACCTCCAAACAGTAAGGCGGAGGTTGGGGATGGCATTAAAAGGGAAATTAGAGAAGCGTGCAATAAGGGCACAGCAGTTATCATGGGTGACTTTAATCTACATATAGATTGGGCTAACCAAATTAGTAACAATACTGTGGAGGAGGAATTCCTGGAGTGTATACGGGATGGTTTCCTGGACCAATATGTCGAGGAACCAACTAGAGATCAGGCCATCTTAGACTGGGTATTATGTAATGAGAAAGGATTAATTAGCAATGTTGTTGTGCGAGGCCCCTTGGGTCAGAGCAATCATAATATGATAGAATTCTTCATTAAGATGGAGAGTGAAATAGTTGACTCAGAGACTAGGGTCCTGAATTTAAATATAGGGGACTACGATGGTATGAGGTGCGAGTTGGGTAGGATTGATTGGGGAATGACACTCAAAGGGTTGATGGTGGATGGGCAATGGCAAACATTCAAAGATCGCATTGATGAACTACAGAATTTGTTCATCCCAATTTGGCTTAAAAATAAAACAAAAAGGTGACTCAACCATGGCTAACAAGGGAAATTAGGGATAGCATAAGATCCAAGGAGAGAACATATAAATTGGCCAGAAAAAGCAGTAAACTTGAGGACTGGGAGCAGTTTAGGATTCAACAAAGGAGGACAAAGGGATTAATTAAGAGGGGGAAAATAGAGTATGAGAGTAAGCTTTCAGGGAACATTAAAACTGACTGTAAAAGTTTTTATAGATATGTGAAGAGAAAAAGATTTGTGAAGTCAAGCGTAGGTCCCTTGCAGTCAGAATCAGGGGAATTTATAATGGGGAACAAAGAAATGGCCGACCAATTAAATACATACTTTGGTTCTGTCTTCACAAAGGAGAACACAAATAACCTCCCAGAGATGTTGGGGAACATAGGGTCTAATGACAGGGAGGAACTGATAGAAATCAGTATTTGTAGGGAAATGGTGTTAAGGAAATTGATGGGATTGAGGGCCGATAAATCCCCAGGGCCTGATAATCTACATCCGAGGGTACTTAAGGAAGTGGCCCTAGAAATAGTAGATGCATTGCTGGTCATCTTCCAAAATTCGATAGACTCTGGAACAGTACCCATGGATTGGCGGGTAGCTAATGTAACCCCACTGTTCAAAAAGGGTGGTAGAGAGAAAACAGCGAATTACAGACCGGTAAGCCTGACATCGGTAGTGGGGAAAATGCTAGAGTCTATTATAAAAGATGTAATAGCAGAGCACTTGGAAAAAAGTGACCAGATCGGACAAAGTCAACATGGATTTACAAAAGGTAAATCGTGCTTGACTAATCTACTGGAATTTTGAGAGGATGTAACTGGTAAAATAGATAAGGGAGAACCAGTGGATGTGGTGTATTTGGATTTTCAAAAGGCTTTCGATAAGGTCCCGCATAAGAGATTAGCGTGTAAAATTAAGGCACATGGGATTGGGGGCAAGGTATTGGCTTGAATAGAGAACTGGTTGGCAGACAGAAAGCAGAGTTGGAATAAACGGCTCTTTTTCCGAGTGGCAGGCAGTGACTAGTGGGGTACCGCAGGGATCGGTCCTTGGACCCCAGCTATTCACAATATATATTAATGATCTGGACGAGGGAACTAGATGTAATATCTCCAAGTTTGCAGACGACACAAAGCTGGGTGGGCGTGTGTGCTGTGAGGAGGATACCGAGAAACTCCAGTATGATTTGGACAGGTTGGGTGATTGGGCAGAAGCATGGCAGATGCAATATAACGTGGATAAATGTGAGGTTATCCACTTTGGTGGCGAAAACAGGAAGGCAGATTATTATCTGAATGGCAATAGATTGGGAGAAGGGGAAGTGCAACGAGACCTGGGCGTCCTTGTGCACCGGTCACTGAAGGTAAGCATGCAGGTGCAGCAGGCGGTTAAGAAGGCAAATGGTATGTTGGCCTTCGTAGCAAGAGGGTTTGAGTACAGAAACAAGGATGTCTTGCTGCAGTTGTACAGGGCCTTGGTGAGACCACATCTGGAGTATTGTGTGCAGTTTTGGTCGCCTTATCTGAGGAAGGATGTTCTTGCCATGGAAGGAGTGCAGCGAAGATTCACCAGGCTGATACCTGGGATGGCAGGAATAACGTATGAGGAGAGATTGAGTCGATTGGGCTTGTACTCGCTGGAGTTTAGAAGAGTGAGAGGGGATCTCATCGAAACTTATAAAATTCTAACAGGACTAGACAGACTAGATGCTGGAAGGATGTTCCCGATGGTCGGGGAGTCCAGAACCAGGGGTCACAGTCTAAGGATAAGGGGTAGGCCATTTAGGACAGAGATGAGGAGCAATTTCTTCACCCAGAGAGTGGTGAACCTGTGGAATTCTCTACCAAAGAAGGCAGTAGAGGCCAATTCATTAAATATATTCAAGAAGGAGTTGGATATATTTCTTAAGGCTAAAGGGATCAAGGGATATGGAGAGAAAGCAGGAACAGGGTACTGAATTTGGATGATCAGCCATGATCTCATTGAATGGCGGAGCAGGCTCGAGGGGCCGAATGGCCTACTCCTGCTCCTATCTTCTATGTTTTTTAACAGCGCACATGCACAGAAGGTCGCGAAAATGTTCGTGTGTATAATCAGTGTTGTGTATTAGGCCCCTCCAGCTGCTGTCCAGTCCTCTGCGCAACCTTTCAAATGAAGTGTGCGAGAGCTTTCGAGGGAATAGTGCCACACACTCACTATTCTCTGCATAAAGTTGTTAAATATAAACTCTGTGCAGCTACCCCCTTTTAAGATTTGAGTCCGATTCTAGAGTTTGTGATAATCTTGACTATATTAGCAGAGTTCAATTTATCTGTCCCCTGAAGAATCTCCACTGGATCTTTTCTTCTCCAGAGTAAACAATTTTAGACGCTATAATCTCCTCATAACCTATCATCTTATTTGCCTTTGTAAGTGCAGTCCTACAATGACAACAATCTCGATGTTTGCCCAGCTATTAAACAAGAACAACTTGTATTTATATAGCGCCTTTAACGTAGCAAAATGTCTCAAGGCGCTTCACAGGAGTATTTTAAGACAAAAAATTTGACACCGAGTCACATAAGGAGAAATATGGACAGGTGACCAAAAGCTTGGTCAAAGAGGTAGGTTTTAAGGAACGTCTTAAAGGAGGAAAGCGAGGTAGCGAGGCGGAGAGGTTTAGGCAGGGAATTCCAGAGCTTAGGGCCTCGGCAACAGAAGGCACGGTCACCAATGGTTGAGTGATTATAATCAGGGATGCTCAAGAGGGCAGAATTGGAGGAGCGCAGATATCTCGGGGGGTTGTGGGGCTGCAGGAGATTACAGAGATAGGGAGGGGCGAGGCCATGGAGGGATTTGAAAACAAGGATGAGAATTTTGAAATCGAGCCGTTGCTTAACCGGGAGCCAATGTAGGTCAGCGAGCACAGGGGTGATGGGCGAATGGGACTTGGGGCGAGTTAGGATACGGGCAGCTGAGTTTTGGATGACCTCAAGTTTACATAGGGTAGAACATGGGAGGTCAGCCAGGAGTGCATTGGAATAGTCGAGTCTAGAGGTAACAACGGCATGGATGAGGGTTTCAACAGCGGATGAGCTGAGGCAAGGGCGGAGACGGGCGATGTTACGGAGGTGGAACGAGGCGGTTTTAGTTATGCTGCAGATATGTGGTTGGAAGCTCATTTCAGGGTCAAACCAAAGTTGTGAACAGTGTGGTTCAGCGTCAGGGAGAGGGATGGAGTCAGTGGCTAGGGAACGGAGTTTGTGGCGGGAACCGAAAACAATGGCTTTGATCTTCCTAATATTTACTCTTCATTCTGTAATTATATTTCACAATTCCTCACTCTACGAATGTATGTCATCTTTCACATTCTATTACTTTCGTCCATCATCCAGTGATTAAAAAGCACCCAATAAGTGAGACCGTTAAAATTTTGCATTTTGATAGATTCACATTATAGTGTTACCATTCCCCCCCTCCTTACCGCAACTCCCAAAGTTTCCTTGCTCCGCTTCATAGTTATTTTCAATCAAAGTGCCCTCTTTATGTTGCAGTGTGATTTCTGGGTTTCCCTGGAGGGGGTGTGAAGCAGGGTGTTCACTGCAATAGGCACAGGCTCCATGATGTCATGGTAATGGTCTGGGAAGGGGAGTTCCCAGCCTTCTTCCCTCAGCTTGTCCTTTTAGCCACGGAGCACCCAGATGCAGGTGTGCATCATGAAGCTGGTATTGGGGGCTTACACTGTTTGCTAAGGGAATTGGGGGAGGAGATAGGGGAAGCGCTTGCCATAATATTCCAATCTTCCCTAGATGCGGGGGAGCTGCCTGAGGATTGGAAAGTGGCAAATGTGACACCATTGTTCAAGAAAGGGTGCAAGAACAATCCTAGTAGCTACAGGCTGGTCTGTTTAACATCAGTGGTGGGTAAAGTTTTAGAAACAATAATCAAGGAAAAAAGTAATGGGCACTTGGAGAGGTTTATGCTAATTAGGGACAGCCAACACGGATTTGTAAAAGGAGATCATGTTTGACTAATCTAATTGAATTTTTTGACGAAGTAACAGGGAGGATAGATGAAGGGAATGCAATGGATGCAGTCTACATGGATTTTAGGAAGGCGTTTGACCCTGAAGGTGACAGGACAAAATGAGAGAGTGGTTAGCAAAGTATATGGGATCTTGGGCTTCATAAATAGAGGTATTGAGTACAAAAGTAGAGAAGTTATGCTGAACCTTTATAAAGCATTGGTTAGGCCACAACTGGAGTATTGTGTCCAGTTCTGGTCACCATACTTTAGGAAGGAGGTGAAGGCCCTTGAGATGGTGCACAGGAGATTTACCAGAATGGTTCCGGGGATGGGGGATCTTAGCTACAAGGACAGGTTGGAGAAGCTGGATTTGTTTTCATTAGAGCAAAGGAGGTTGAGGGGTGATTTGATAGAGGTGTACAAGATTATGACGTGTTTGGATAGGCTAGACAGGGAAAGGCTGTTCCCACTAGTTGATGGTACAAAGACTAGGGGACACAGATTTAAGGTTTTGGGCAAGAGATACAGGGGGGATGTGAGGAAAAACTTTTTTACACAGCGAGTGGCAAGGACCTGGAACTCGCTGCCGACGGAAGTGGTGGAAGCGGACACACAATGTTTTCAAGGGGAGACTGGATAGGCACTTGAGGGAAATAAACTTGCAGGGCTACGGGGATAGAGCAAGGGAATGGGACTGACTGGATTGCTCTGCAGAGAGCCGGCACGGACTC
This sequence comes from Somniosus microcephalus, assembly GCF_052327205.1. Taxonomy (NCBI): domain Eukaryota; kingdom Metazoa; phylum Chordata; class Chondrichthyes; order Squaliformes; family Somniosidae; genus Somniosus; species Somniosus microcephalus. Next base: position 41,322,337 of record NC_140991.1, on the reverse strand, counting down.
GATGGGCCGAATGGCCTCCTTCTGTGCTGTTATGACTCTATGGCATCAAAACCTCCTTAGATTGGAGCATCTGAGGCCACCTCACCATAAACTGAGGAAGATGCTTAAGGTACATTTAAAGTTTTTTTTGCAGTTTCCAAGATGTTTGAGCCTTGGGCAGTCAGAAAGTCCTGATGCAGGCACCCAGAATGAAGCTGCAGGGCTATCAGGCTATCAGCTGCACTTCAGCTTTCTGCCCTGCTTTCCAGTGCTGACCCCAGTTTGGGACAGACATGTGCCAAGGGTTTAGGACTTAATGGCTTAGGACAGTAAATTCAGGAACACCGAGACCTCAACTGGTAAAGCCCACTTTGATTGCACTGCTCCTGTACAGTGCTGGGATTGAACGGGGTCTAGAAAATCAGCCCCATAAAATTCAAGTCACATTTATCTTCATGGGGAATTCCTGATGGCTATATAAAGGTCTATCAACACGAGCTCATTTCCATTTCCAAGGCATACTGCTTCAATGAAATGCAGTAACATTTGAACTTGCCCTCTTGAAGAATACTAGATGGATCAGAAAAAATCCAACTCTTTAGGGATCTTGTAGCAGTGGAAATGGAGGCCTAGAAATTAGGTATAGCCCCGCCAGGTCTTTAGCGCCCGAAATTTAGCGCTCGGCCGGATTCCCATAGCGCCCGCCTGAAATTCAGTTGCGCCGCCCCAACACGGAGGCAGGCGCTATTGGAGGGTTTGGCCGCCTCGTTTGGGGCGAAGAATGTCAGTTTCAGGCGTCCAGCTGCCGCTGCGGCACCCGATGCGGTGCGGCAGGCTGGGGTACTGCAGGCCTCCTCCTTCTCTTAAGGAGGAGCTGCCTGCAGCCGTGAGATCACCGCTGGATTCCCCCGGCAAATGAGCCCGGCACCACGGAGAAGTGCCGGGCTCGCGGGAGTGACACACCAATGCCGCGGGGGGGTGGTGCAGGAGTCCGGGGAGGGAGGTGCGGCCAGGCGGCCGCCGGGAAAGCGGCCGGCCGCCCCTCCACCTTTATGCGCCGGCCTCTCGGAGCTGCAAGGCACCGTTTTGCAAACGCTGTTTGCGGCCGCCACGGGAGAGGCGGCCGCAACTGAATTTGGCGGTCGGACCGGAATTGCATTGGAACTGGGGCGCTGCGCACACCGATGACGTCATCGGTGCCGGCGCAGCGCTACCGGCTAACGTCGATGTTACGGACCAACTGAATTTCGGGCGCGAAAAAACTTCCGGCGCAAACCACTCTATAGCCCATAAGTGGGCGCAAACGCGACTGAATTTCTAGGCCGGAATGTTTAATTTTTATAGTCCAAGCGAACCTACTGTATGGTTTGGGGAAACATAATAAGCGATCTTTCTCAAAACCCAACGTAACCCTGATAAGCATACGCATTAATAAAGGTTCTGCTTCTGTGCTCCTGGCACAGCGTTTCACCTGCCGGAGCGCATACTAGAATATCATGCAGGTGCAGCCCAAGATTATCTAGCCATTGGTGTATGAAATACCTACCATTTAAACCACAGTAGCTCCTGTTAAAACCATCTACATTGATCTTAGAACATAGGTCTGGGGAAGTTCCATGGTAAAGAAGTTTTTCATTCTGCTGATGTGGTCTCTGTCTGTTCATTTCATTTCTTTTAGCAACATACAGTCGCCAAAGAGTGGGATTCTGAATCCGTGTGATCTGCAGTCAATCAAATACAGTGATTGTTTTAGTAGTATATTTGTGAAAAGCCATCGGCTAATGTCACACAGAACTATAATATTATGAAGTTAACAACTGGCAGACCAGTGCACATCCAAATCTGAATACGGGCAGTGAGACATGAGTATAAGTTATGTAAACATAGAATTAGGTGCTTAGAACATACCACTTTTAACAGAGTCGTTGACCTCTGGAATAAGTTGCTGGCAGATGTGCTGAGTGTGGATTTGCTGCAAGCATTCAAAGGGAAGCTATCCACTAAAATCCCAGATCTCCTTCTTGCTCCATCACCTCATGTTGTCAATTAATATGTAATCCACAATTCTACTTATTTTATTTAAACTCATGATTTTACACTTAACTGTGTTTAATAACCTAGCCTATCCAGATCTCTCTGGATTATCAAATTGAAATAATAGCCTAATTTTTCTGCACATCAAGTTGACATGAATCAATAATAATCACAATATTAATTAAATCATAAGCTAAATAATATGCATTTTCCAGTAGAGGTCACTCACTTCCTATGTTACAACAGTGACTACACTTCAAAAAGTACTTCATTGGCTGTAAAGCGCTTTGGGATGTCTGGTGGTCATGAAAGGCGCTATATAAATGCAAGTCTGTCTTTTCTTCATTAGTAGTAAGAACCCTACCCAATTTCCCCCGCTCTCTAGCCAATGGATACTGAGACCAACTGTAAAGGTTAGATTCAGAGAGGCTATATTTGTACCTTTAAATCATTTTTGCTAACATTGTATTTAGGAAAGATATCAATGCTTACTGCATCAATTTTAAATGTTGGTGTGGTTGCCAAGTTTCCCAATGTGTTCACAAAGCCATCAGCTACTTCTTGGTATTCTGAGGAGTCAGGTTTCAGATTCTTTTCAGAGACCGTGGTTTGGTTTTCTCCAATCTCCCAGGTATTTGGAAGTTCATCTGAAATGACAGTAGAGTTTGGTAAAAGCATTCTATTTGAGCAGATGCTTATCTTAAGTAATAACGAACACTACTATAACAGGACCGTTAGTTTAACATTCTTCAATTCAACTACCTAGATACAAGTCCTGTAGTATATGTTTAGTTTGTTTGAGTCAGTTTATTCAAGAAAAGAAAATAATATAATTGAATGCTTATCATGAGAAATTGATGATAAAGGTTATAGTCACATGTACTCATTGCTTCTTTTATTGTTGCCCTTTCACTTTCTACTGCGATGTGACACTCAGCAGAAAGTAAAAAGCTAATGGTGGGTAGCAAGGGCACATATTTGTAACTAGAACTTCTACTTCATGGGTTTCTAGTGTACAACAAAAAATGTTAGGTTTACATATAATCTTAATTTTGTGAAATAAATTCAACCTAAACATAGAAATAGAATATTGACATCTTCACATGATACAGAAATGGCTGGGGACACTGACCCTTTAAGAAATTCATGCTTGTACAGTCAGTGACTCTCTCCCTCCCTCCACTCCTCCCCCCTCGGCATATAAGCTGGCCGAGTCCTGAAGGACATAGCTGCCAGTCTGGGCCTGCGACAGGTGCTGAGAGAACCAACATGAGGGAAAAACCTATCTAGCCTATTCTCACCAATCTAGTTATTACAGATGCATCTGTCCATGACAGCATTGGTAGAGTGACCACTGCACAGTTATTGTGGAGACGAAGTCCCATCTTCACACTAAGGACATTACCTGTGTGGCACTACCACCATGCTAAATGGGATAGATTCAGAACAGATCTAGCAGCTCAAAACTGGGCATCTATGAGGCGCTGTGGGCCATCAGCAGCGGAATTGTATTCCACAACAATCTGTAACCTCATGGCCCGGCATATCCCTCACTGTACCATTACCACCAAGCCAGGGGACCAACCTTGGTTCAATAAGGAGTGTAGAAGAGCATGCTAGGAGCAGCACCAGGCGTACCTAAAAATGCAGTGCCAACCTGGGGAAGCTGCAACACAGGACTACATGCATGCTAAAAAGTGGAAGCAGCATGCTATCAAAAGAGCTAAGTGATCCCACAATCAACAGATCAGATCAAAGCTCTGCAGTCCTGTCACATCCAGTCGTGAATGGTGGTGGACTATTAAACAACTAAAGGGAGGAGGAGGCTCCATGAATATCCCCATCCTCAATGATGGTGGAGCCCAGCACGTGAATGCAAAAGACAAGGCTGAAGCGTTTGCAACCATCTTGAGCCAGAAGTGCCGAGTGGATGATCTATATCGGCCTCCTCCTGAGGTCCCCACCACCACAGAAGCCAGTCTTCAGCCAATTCGATTCACTCCACGTGATATCAAGAAACGGCTGAGTGCACTGGACACAGCAAAGGCTGTGGGCTCCGACAACATCCCGGCTGTTGTGCTGAAGACTTGTGTTCCAGATCTAGCCGCGCCTCAAGCCAAGCTGCTCCAGTACAGCTATAACACTGGCAGCTATCTGACAATGTGGAAAACTGCCCAGGTATGTCCTGTCCACAAAAAGTAGGACAAATCCAATCCGACCAATTACCGCCCCATCAGTCTACTCTCAATCATCAGCAAAGTGATGGAAGGTGTTGATAGTGCTATCAAGCAGCACTTACTCACCAATAACCTGCTCACTGATGCCCAGTTTGGATTCTGCCAGGACCACTCGGCTCCAGACCTCATTACAGCCTTAGTCCAAACATGAATTCCAGAGGTGAGGTGAGGTGAGAGTGACAGCCTATGACATCAAGGCAGCATTTGACTGAGTGCGGCATCAAGGAGCCTTAGTAAAACTGAAGTCAATGGGAATCGGGGGTAAAACTCTCCACTGGCTGGAGTCAGACCTAGCACAAAGGAAGATGGTTGTGGTGGTTGGAGGTCAATCATCACAGCCCCAGGACATTGCTGCAGGAGTTCCTCAGGGCAGTGTCCTAGGCCCAACCATCTTCAGTTGATTCATCAATGACCTCCCCTCTATCATAAGATCAGAAGTGGGGATGACTGCGCAGTGTTCAGTGCCTTTCGCAACTCCTCAGATAATGAAGCAGCCCGTGCCCACATGCAGCAAAACCTGGACAACATTCAGGCTTGGGCTGATAAGTGGTAGGTAACATTCATGCCACACAAGTGCCGGGCAATGACTATCTCCAAAAAGCGAGCATCTAACCACCGCCCCTTGACATTCAACGGCATTACCACTGCCGAATCCCCCACCATCAATATCCTGGGGGTCACCACTGACCAGAAACTTAACTGGACCAGCCACATCAATACTGTGGCAACAAGAGCAGGTCAGAGGCTGGGTATTCTGCAGCGAGTGTCTCACCTCCTGACTCCCCAAAGCCTTTCCACCATCTAAAAGGCACATGTAAAGAGTGTGATGGAATACTCTCCACTTGCCTGGAAGAGTGCAGCTCCGCAACACTCAAGAAGCTCGACAACATCCAAGACAAAGCAGCCCGCTTGATTGTCACCCCATCTGCCACCTTAAACATTCACTCCCTCCACCACCGGCGTACCGTAGCTGCAGTGTGTACCATTTACGAGATGCACTGCAGCAACTCGCCAAGGCTTCTTTGGTAGCACCTCTCAAACCCGCAACCTCTACCACCTAGAAGGACAAAGGCAGCAGGTGCATGGGAACACCATCACCTCCAAGTTCCCCTCCAAGTCACATACCATCCTGACTTGGAAGTATATTGCCGTTCCTTCATTGTCACTGGATCAAAATCCTGGAACTCCCTCCCTAACAGCACTGTGAGAGTACCTTCACCACATGGACTGCAGCGGCTCACCACCACCTTCTCAAGGGCTAGGGGTGGACAATAAATGCTGGCCTTGCCAGTGACACCCACATCCCGTGAACAATTTTTTTTTTTAAATCCCTTGTACTGAGCTCTGCTCTTACTTCATTGCCGAGGAAAGGCAGCAGTGAGGTCCTCAAGAAATATCAAAGTCCTAAAATATAATAATTCAATAAAAAAGTAGAATTGCTCTAAGACAGATCACCTCAGGTACAAGCGGTAGCTTTGAATGTGGAGGTTGAAATTCATTCAAAGAATGAAGACTACATGTGCTGTAGGTAATCTAACATTCTTTCTCACTTGCTGAATATACACATACAAATAGCATCGGTCTTTATATATGCAGCCAATCATTGTGTGATTAAAAACTGCAATACTTTGGAGCTACATAAATACAGTTTTAAATGTACTTGTTCTACATAATCACAGACACACACATGCAGCAGACCATGCTTTGTTTAACACAAAAGATGAAATTAATGTAAAGAGTATAAAAAAAAGAATTGATCCCTTTGTACCACTTTTTATTCCTACAGCATTGTAAATTGTATGCCTTGCATATCTGCTGCAAATTTCTGGTACAGCTCACAGTATAACATTACTAAGTTTTGAGCTAGTAACATCCCAAGACTGCCAATCTGCACTAACAGGTCAACTGGAAGAAATTATGCTCTGGTCTGAAAAAAACATCAAACCTGCTCCAGTGAAGAGTTGGCACAGACACAGTGGACTGAATGGGTTCCTTACTATGGTCCTATGATCCTTTGTTAATTTCTAGTAACAACTTTTATTTTCCTTACATTCACGCCATCTGGTAAACAAGATGTTGTGTTCTGGCATGTTTGTGATTCATGCAAGAAACCGATATTTATAGCAAAACAATTTATCAATCCATTTCAAAAGCAAATTATTTTCACATTCATACATTCTTTGTAAAATTGAATGCATCACTTTCATAGAATATGTATTAAAATTCTGTCAAGAGCTTTTACATATGAAAATACTTTTATCTTCATCTGACTACTGTATTTTGTATTAAAAAGTTTCAAATGATGAACGCACTTTAATTTTTAAATATACATTTAGATCACTAGTGTGCGATCTATAAAAGTAGCCTATAGTTTATACATTTAAATTAACTGTTAAAAAAGTTATACCTGTAAGTTACCCTTATTGTTGATCAAAATATCTATTAAATGGTGGTTACCTACCCTCAGAACATAATCTGCGATAGATGACAAAAGAAGTTCCATCAGAGTCAGTTAATGTCAATTTCTGAAAGTCAATCACACAATAATCTCCTCCTTCCATCTTCAATTTTACTTCATTTTCTTTCCCATTGTAAGCCTTTTCAAGGTGAGCATTTACTGTTGGATTGAAGGTTTCCCAATGATCTTCCGTTTTGAATTTCCAGCACACCTTTTCCATAATAAGCATACCTTCATGCAATGCGAGTTCTCTTTCGCCTATGTTATGACACACCTTAAAAATAACATCTTGAACAGAACATATATCAGTTACACATCCAGATAAAAATATTCCCTCTTTTGTAAAATGGTAGAATACATGCATGGATTTGCAACACTCTGCTATTTCTTCATGGTCTTCTTCAGTAAATTTCTCAAAAGGTATTCCCACGGGCATTATTTTTTCCAAGTGTTCTTTAGTTGCTAGTTTTTGAATATCAGCCCAGGCTTTTTGAATATTTTCTTCCTTCATGGAGTAAATTTGAAACTTCACTGGCTTCACGGAGTGCTGTGGCATCTCAGTAGTATCTTCAGAGGATTGGTTTCCACGGAGCCAATTGATACACTCTGAAACAAAACATTTACAAACAACTAACAATCGTTAGAATAAAATAAACGAACCCGATTTAAATTTTTTTTAAAGTAATATGTATCATTTTTTAAAACTTTGTTCTTGGGCTATGGGTGGCATTAAGAAACCTGCATTTTATTACCCCTCCCTCGTTGCCCTAAGCCAGTGGTGATGGCCCTTCCATTTGTAGAACTTGTTTTTACAACTGTGTGGCTTGCTAGGCCACTTCATAGGGCATTAAGAATCAAGCACATCTTCTTCTGCTTAGGCAGTTCCTCGGAACCGAGGATGATTTGCTTCCACATTAAAAATGAGTTCTCAGGTGACTGATGAGTCCAATGCGGGACCTACAGTCTCTGTCACAGGTGGGGCAGACGCTGGTTGAAGGGGCGGGTGGGTGGAGTGCTTGGGTTGACGTGCACTCCTTGCGCTGCCTGCGCTTGGCTTCTGCTTGCTCCCGGCGAAGAGACTTGAGGTGTTCAGCGCCTTCCTGGGTGCTTCTCCTCCACTTTGTGCGGTCTTGGGCCAGGGATTCCCAGGTGTCGGTGGGGATGTTACATTTTTTCAAGGAGGCTTTGAGGGTGTCCTTGAAGCGTTTCCTCTGCCCACCTGGGGCTCTCTTGCCGTGTCAGAGTTCTGAGTAGAGCGCTTGTTTTGGGAGTCTCGTATCGGGCATGTGGACAATGTGACCCGTCCATCGGAGCTGATTGAGCGTGGTCAAAGTTTCGATGCTGGGGATGTTGGCCTGAACAAGAACACTGACGTTGGTACACCTATCCTGCCAATGGATTTGCAGGATCTTGCGGAGGCAGCATTGGTGGTACCTCTCCAGTGCTTTGAGGTGCCTGCTGTACATGGTCCATGTCTCTGAGGCATACAGCAGGGCGGGTATCACTGCTGCTCTGTAGACCATGAGCTTAGTTCCGGGTTTGAGGTCCTGGTCTTCAAACACTCTCTTCCTCAGGCAACCGAAGGCTGCACTGGCACACTGAAGGCGGTGTTGGACTTCGTTGTCGACGTCTACCCTTGTTGACAGTAGGCTCCCGAGGTATGGAAAGTGGTCCACGTTGTCCAAGGCCTTGCCATGGATTTTGATAATCAGGGGGCAGTACTGTGTGGCGGGGGCAGGTTGGTAGAGGACCTTTGTCTTACGGATGTTTAGTGTAAGGCCCATGCTCTCATACGCTTCAAGAATCAAGCACATAGTATGGATTAGAGTCACTTGTAGGCCAGATTGGGTAGTGGTGGCAAGTTCGCTTTTTTGAAGGACATTGGTGAAGCAGTTGGAATTTTACAACAATTTGGTTGCTTTCATGGTCATTTTTTTTCTGATGTTAATCCATCTACGACCGGATTTATTAAGTTCAATTGAATAATTTTGAACTCACGACCTTCTGATTCCTATGTTTAGAACCATGCTACACTATCACAAAAGATCACCCGATCAAGCTGCGGGCCACCATGAAGAGTGTAACATTCCAGGACAGCACATTATTCCCCACCCCCACTTACCCCAAGGTTGCGGTCCTAAGCTCTCCCATTGCTTCCATAATGACTGCCATGACTGGGACTTCAGGCACTTCGGTCTTCAATCCACTGTAGTATAGCGACCCAAGATTACAGATTGGTTTGAAGGCTGGATAATGGGCCTGAAGTTTCAGGTCTCTTTTTACAGTTCTTCTATGTGAGAGAGTCGCTTAAAGGAGAGCGGAGATGGGCTGCAGCAGGCCTCAAGGCAGTAAAGCTTTGCCCAAGTATCTATATGTGAAATATTGTGCTCGACGTGTGTTGTCTGAACCATTTTGATGGGAATCAAAAATGACTGCAAAAAAGGCCATTATCCCCTGTGGCTACACATTATGGCCCCGATTTTCCCGAAGGTGCGGGGAATTGTCGGGTTCCCCAAATGTCGGCTTCCGACCCGAATCTAAATGGGTCAGCCAGCTGCACGCAATTTTCCCTCAATTGGCCAATTAATTTCCAGCGTGTAGGTACCCTTGCTAAGTTTCCAGTCAGAAAGCCCCACAGTATGATGTCATCATTCGTGGTGCTTTTAAAGTCTCCAGCAAGCTTCTCAACCTCTGCAGGCTTCCCAACCAGTTGTACCGAATGGCAGAGGAGCCTGCACCAGCTGCTGCCAGCGGCAGAGGCCGAGCTGCCGCCAAATTTGATGAGACCTCATTGCAGACATTGGTGGATGGGGTTAAGGCCCACAGGGAGGTCCGCTTCCCTAGCTCAGGGAGGAAGAGGCCTCCCAAAGAGACCAAGGCTGCATGGATGGAGATGGCTGCAGAGGTCAACTCTCAGGGAGTCACCCGTTGGACCTGGATGCAGTGCAGGAAGCGCTTCCATGACCTTCACCGTACAGGAAAAGTAAGTATGACGTTTCCATCACCCTCAACCTGATCCCCATTGCCTTTCCCCAACAGCACTCAGCTTCAGCAATCACTTCCTCCACATCCCACTTCACAGTCACATCCATGCACCCTTACCCATTCCCTCTCTCTCTCTATGCTCACATTCACATAACTATTCCACCATGCAGCCCTCACACTGCCTCTCACTCTGATGCTTGGAACACAACTGACAACACACAGGGAGGGCCATTGGTCTTGCAGCCTCACACCATCTTAGTCTCCTTCTAAGTATCTATGCTATGCAATCTCTACACTCACTCCTGCACTCTCACTCAAACTCCACTTGTCTCCCTCATTTCAGGAAAAGAGAGCTCACAATAGGAGAGAGCGAGCGAGGGCTGGAGGAGGACTACCTTCAATCGCCCACCTGACCCCCTGGGAGGAAGCAGTGATGGAGATTGCTGGGGCTGACGTGGCTGCGGAAGCTGGGGCAGGAGAGACAGGAGCAAGCCTGCAAGCTGGTGACAGAATAGTTTCCCATTTCTCTCACTGACATAGCATGAGTCGCTGATATGATTCTGAAGCTACATCATTTGGACTTACGAGCATCTACCAAATCCAATGCGCAAGTAGCCTTGGCATCACATCTCTAACTCTTTCCTTTACTCCCCCACAGGACCATCCGGAGCCCCCGTCGCCACTGCCGAGGAGGAAGAGGCTTTGCAGCCAGACTCCTCAGAGGAAGCTGCAGCCTCTGAGGGCGCAGCGTCAGCAGAAGTAAGCGCACCCAGCACCAGCGCAGACACTCACACCTCGGGGGGGCCTTCGGGACATAGAGTGGTGTTGTCACCTGGTGTTTCACAGCTCACAAGTGAGCATCAGCAGATTGTGGAGACAGGGACAGCAGTGGAGAGTCCTCGTCAGAGGGCGCAGGCCTCTGCCAGCTCAGCTCAGCTGCATGTCGACCCGATGCCTCTGTGTCCATCCGCAAGAGAAGAGGTGATGGATCTCCATGCACAGATGCAGGAGTCTCGGGCAGGTTTTGGCTCCAGGGTCGCTGCGAGTGTGGAGCGAATGGAGGAGTCCATGGCGAGCATGAGCACAGTCTTATTGGAGTCATTGGCGCATGAAAGCATCACCACGGAAAGGATGGCTACCTCCATGGTAAGGCTGGCTGCGGCCGAGGAGAGGAGGGCTGCGGCCGAGGAGAGGAGGGCTGCGGCCGAGGAGAGGAGGGCTGCGGCCGAGGAGGAGCTTAGTCGCCAGGGTATCGAAAACATGGTGAGTGCTCAGAATAGAATGTCATCTCTTGAGGAGCGATGGGCATCTATTGAGCACCGAAACCAGACCTTCATGGAAATCCCTCTGAGCAGGACTTCCAGTGCAGAGACGGGTCCCCAAGGCCCCCTTGATGTGCAGCAAGGTGCTCTCCAGCCACTTGCAGGCACTGAGGGGGAGCTGACCCATGAGAGGGAGGTTGTTGGCACACCTCAAGGAAGTGGGGGCTCCTCTCCACGCGCTCACACTTCCATGCCACTTCAGAGCCCTCGGTCAGAGCCCCGCTGGAGTCCACACCCAAGTGAGATAGGAGTCTCAACCCCTGCACAACTGCAGGAGCAGCAGACTGCTGGCGAGCCCTCACAGGCTCGCTACCCCAGAGGACGCCCGCCAAAGTTGTCGAGACAGGAGTAACAGGAAAGTGAGCAAGGGGCCTCCACATCTGCTGAAGCCACAGGGGTACCACTACGTAGGAGCACGCGTAAGAGAAAAATAAAGCACCACTAATCACAAGGGTAGTCACTTGGGTGAAAAGTCTTGTATATAGTTTTAATGCCATCAGTTTCCTGAACATAAAAAATCTGGTGGCAACTGCTGCAGTTGTGGCGTCTGTCATTTGGCGAATGGGGATATCACATTGAGGCCTTAGGATTATTTGCAGATGTCAGCAAGCTGGTCAAATAGGTAGAAATGCGCAGGCATGGGCCATTGTCCATGGTCAGTTAAGAAGCAGCGAGGCTACAGTGTTTGATGTACCAGGCTACGCAAATCTGGCCAAGATGAGTGCATTCCTTGCATTCCGCCCAGCAATGTTCTCACGCACTGGTGCCGCTGGTTGACGGGCCTCTGCAGGATGCTCGTTTCCATCCTCCGCCTCCTCCTCCTCAGCATCATCCTCATCCGAGGCGGCTCTGTGAAGAGCCTCTTGGTCCTGCGGAATCGGCAAGCCACGACGCTGTGCCATGTTGTGAAGCACACAGCATATCACGACGATTTTGGAGACCCTGGCTGATGAGTACTGCAGGGCTCCACCTGATCTATCGAGGCATCTGAAGCGCATCTTTAGCAATCCGATGGCTTGCTCGATAATGCATCTGGTGGAAATGTGGCTGGAGTTGTAGCGCTCCTCAGCTTCGTTGGCTGGTCTCAACGGCGTCATTAGCCAAGACCGCAGGGGATATCCCTTGTCTCCAAGTAGCCATCCCTGAAGTTCGTTTGGCGGACTGAATAGTGGAGGCACAGTAGACTGGCGCAGTATGAAGGAGTCATGGCAGCTGCCAGGGTACTTGGCACAAACATGCAAAATCACCTTCTTGTGGTCACACACCAGCTGAACGTTAAGGGAGCGGACAAAAACTCCTGGATTGCGGTGGGGTGCCCTAAGGGCCACATGTGTGCAGTCAATGACGCCCTGCACCCTTGGAAAGTCTGCCAGCTGAGCTAATCCAAGCGCTCGCGCCCTCACACTTGCGCGATCCCGGGTGAAATGGATGTGATTGTGCACGAGGGCAAAGAGGTCATCGGTGACCTGTTTGATGCAAGTGTGTGCGGCCGCCTGGGAGATGCTGCTGATCCCTGGAAGGAGCCTGAGGCATAAAAGTTGAGTGCGTTGGTGACTTTGATGGCCACTGGTATGGAGTGTCGACCTGGTGCTCTGGGCTCCAGGTCTTGCTGCAGCATTGCGCAGATGTCAGTCACTACCTCTCGCGAAAGTCGAAGCCACCTTTGGCACTGCTGCTCAGTCATGTTGAGGTAGCTCAGCCTGTGTCTGTAGACCCTGTTTGGGGGGTATCTCCTGCGCCGACGGCCTTCCATGCGCTGGCCCCTTCTGGCCTGTGCTGCCTCAGGTGGCTGAGCCGCAGCCTGTCGCTCCTGCTGATGCTGCTGTTGCTGGTACTGCTGTTGCTGGATCTGCGTCAGCCTCCTCTGCTGTTGGAGATCCTCTAATGCCAAGAAGGGAAGGAACAAAAGGCCTCCCATGCTTCTGGCAGATGCCTCTGTTGAGGAAGCACTGAGTGAGGGTGGTGAGAGGGGCTTCCCAGGAGCTCACACTGGAGAAGTGTGTGAGGCTCCAACCTTCCACAGCTGTGCCTAAGCCTTCAACAAGTTGCCCCAAGCCTGGAGCAACAAGGTCCTGCAGCCTGCAAATGCTGTCTGATTAAATCTCTTCATTCCTGATTGACCTGCAGCTGAAAGTAAGCAAGCCAACATTGTTCACGCCAGGTTTCATCAGCGGTGTTCCCACCAGGCGTGGTTTACGTGGGGAAAGGCTGAAAATTGCAAGGGCCCCTTAAAATTGGATTACAGCTGCCAATTATTGCTCATTAGGCTCCCGACGACCAGTCCCACCGGCTGTGGGCGGGACTGATTCGGGTCGCGCTGAAACACCGGGGCGAAAGTCGGGCGGGGCAGGGAATCGGGCGGGGGGGTCGTGACCCCCTATTTCTGCGATTTTCAGCCCCGCCCGACGGCTCCAGGAAAATCGGGGCCTATGATATTCAAGATGAGGTGCTTCACAGCTGCATATTTAGTACTTATACATTTTAAGAAATAACATACTTGTTATTATTCCACTTTTTTCCGTTTGAAGCTTCGCCATCTCCTTTTGAAATACTGGGATGTGAGCAGGTGAGGAGTCATTCACTATCACATGTATTGGCGACGTTAGTTGTGTCTCTGCATACTGATGAATAGAATCAATAACTCCTGCCGCAAATACCTTTATATCTCGAAGCGGGTATCCTGTTGAGAAAGCTCCAAATAATTAAAACTAAATTTACTAAGTTATAAATCAGAATTCCCTACAGAAAAGCTGGAAGACTTTAAAGGTATTTTGCTGCCAAAATTGAGGGTGCAACCTGGATTAAGTTGACAAAAGCTATAGCCCTGTTAGATACAAAAAGGAAATTAAAAAATTTATAGTTACAGATACAATGGGGGGAATTTTAACCCCCCACGACTGGCAGGAGGGTAGGTTAACCTTTCAGAAATCTGAAACCCAAACCTTGAACGTGCCCATGTCTGGTTTTAACGGAGGTGCCTTGGGGACGGGCATCTAACCTGCTCTCGAGAGGCAGGTCAGTTATTTAAATACGTTAATGAGGCAGCGTACCCCTTATTTTTAACAGTCTGCTAGATTTAACGGCTGTGGGCCGGATTTCCCATGGCTCTGGAAACCCAAAAGTTGAAGGAAGGCGAGAATGGCTGGATCCAGCAGGTAAAGCACTACTTGTGGGCCAGGAGGAGCGCTACCCTCGGCTTCTCAAGCAAACCTGGTTCCCTCCACATGATCGGCCACATTCCTCACGATCCAAAGCACCCCCATCAAGATTCCCCTGACCCGCAATCTCGTCAACCACCTGCGCGATCGCTGCCCCAACCCACGATTTCCCTCACAACCCACAATCTCTTCAGTTTCCCCGCAATCCCTCAAACTCCCCCGCGATCACTCCACCCCCCCCGACCCGCAATCTCTTCAACCCCTCCCCGTGATCTCCCCCACAAGCTGCGATCTCTTCAAATCCCCCCGGCCCCCCCCGTGATCTCTCCCTCCTCCCTCTGCTCCCCAGCTGCGGACATCCAGCACAGGCCTTCCCGTCCAACAGCTAGCCTCTCAATCTGACTGGCTGCCGGCCAGAGAATGGAGAAAAATGACTCAAATGAGGTCCTGCCATTAAATCTTGACACAAAAGGCATCAAGGGGTATGGGGAGAGAGCAGGAATATGATATTGAGATAGAGGATCAGCCATGATCGTATTGAATGACGGAGCAGACTCGAAGTGCCGAATGGCCTACTCCTGCTCCTATTTTGGCGCACTGACCTCTACCTAGCGGAAGCTGAACGCCAACTCTCCGACACCTCCTCCTATCTCCACCACCGAACATCAAACCACCGTTTCCAAGACTGTCACTGACCTCATCTCCTCGGGAGATCTTCCCCCCGCTGCCACCAACCTCATAGTTCCCCAACCATGCACAGCCCGCTTCTACCTCCTTCCCAAGATCCACAAACAGGACTACCCTGGTAGACCCATCGTTTCAGCCTGTTCTTGCCCCACGGAACTTATCTCTTCCTATCTTGACTCTATCTTTTCTCCCCTTGTCCAGTCTCTTCCCACCTACATCCGCGACTCTTCGGACGCCCTCCGCCACTTTAACAGTTTCCGGTTTCCTGGCCCCAACCGCTTCCTTTTCACCATGGACGTACAATCCCTCTACACCTCCATCCCCCACCAGGATGGCCTGAGGGCGCTCCGCTTCTTCCTTGAACAGAGGCCTGACCAGTCCCCATCCACCACCACCCTCCTCCGCCTGGCTGAACTTGTTCTCACATTGAACAACTTCTCCTTTAACTCCACTCATTTCCTCCAAATCAAAGGTGTTGCCATGGGTACCCACATGGGTCCTAGCTATGCCTGCCTTTTCGTGGGCTATGTGGAACAATCTTTGTTCCAGTCCTACTCGGGTCCCCTCCCTCACCTCTTTTTCCGATACATTGATGACTGTATCGGTGCCGTTTCCTGTTCATTCACTTTGCCTCCAATTTCCACCCTTCCCTCACCTTCACATGGTCCATCTCGGACTCTTCCCTTCCCTTCCTCGACTTCTCCGTCTCCATCTCTGGGGATAGGTTGTCGACCAATATTCACTACACGCCCACTGACTCCCACAGCTACCTGGACTACACTTCCTCCCACCCCGCTTCCTGTAAGGACTCTATTCCATTCTCCCAGTTTCTCCGTCTCCGCCGTATCTGCTCCGACGATGCCACCTTCCACACCAGTGCTTCAGACATGTCTTCCTTTTTCCGCAACCGAGGATTCCCCTTTACCGTGGTTGACACTGCCCTCGACCGTGTCAGTTCTATCTCCCGCACTTCTGCCCTCACCCCTGCCCCTTCCTCCCGGAACCACGATAGGGTTCCCCTTGTCCTCACCTTTCACCCCACCAGCCTCCACATTCAACGGATCATCCTCCGGCATTTCCGCTACCTCCAAAGTGATCCCACCACCAAACGTTATCTTCCCCTCCCCTCCCCTTTCAGCATTCCGTAGGGACCACTCCCTCCGAGACGCCCTAGTCCACTCCTCTATCACCCCAAACAGCCCTTCCCCTTCGCCTGGCACCTTCCCGTGCAAGCGGAGGAGATGTAACACCTGCCCCTATACCTGCCCCCTTCCCACTGTCCAGGGCCCCAAACACCCCTTCCAGGTGAAACAGCGATTTACTTGTACTTCTCGCAATCTAGCATACTGTATTCACTGCTCACGATGCGGTCTCCTCTACATTGGGGAGACCAAACGCAGATTGGGTGACCGCTTTGTGGAACACCTCCGTTCAGTCCGTAAGGGTGACCCCGAGCTTCCGGTTGCCTGTCATTTTAATTCACCGCTCCATTCCCACTCGGACCTCACCGTCCTTGGCCTCTTGTATTGTTCCACGGAAGCTCAACGTAAACTCGAGGAACAGCACCTCATCTTCCGATTAGGCACTCTGCAGCCTTCCGGACTCAATATCGAGTTCAACAATTTCAGATCATAACCTCGGCCCCTATTTCATTTTTTCTTGTAATTTTTCCACTCCTTTCCACCACCCCCCCTTTCCTTTTGTTTCTCTCTCACACCTGGTAGCTATCTCTTGCCCTGCCAGTACACTTTACACCTAATCTCAGCCTATTACCATCTCATCTAGCTTCTAATACCTTTTATTGTCTCTTTTACTTCTTTTGTTTCTTTTATTCTTTTGTCCGATCGCAGCCCTGCCTTCGATCTAGTTTCTTTTCTTTCCAGTTTTGAAGAAGGGTTCGACCCGAAACGTCAACTCAAATTTCTCTCCACGGATGTTGCCTGACCTGCTGAGTTTTTCCAGCATTTTCTGTTGTTATTTCCTATTTTTCTGTGTTTCTGTGACCTCTGCGTTACCCGTAGTTACAGGATTCTTGGCCACTACAACCCCCACCTCTTAACCGACTCCCCGTAAATATCGGGGCCAAAGACTCTTACACTTATTTCTGACCATCTAAAAATCAAATTGCATGGATTCGGGTCAGGTTTTGCAATAAATCTTAATAGTTTATCAATTTTAAGGCTATAAATTATTGTTGGCGATGTTGTACAAACACTTAATTTGCTCATGTTAAAGTCCCCTCTGCTATTTTACAGAATAGCTAATTTAAAATAAACAGGCTAATGTTGCTATTAAAATAGCAGAGCAAGAAATTTGATAATTGCCCACTAAAGCTGTATGACAACATCCAATGTTCCCCCTATTTTGTTTTGGGTGTGCGGCCCATTTAAGTGGCTGCACGGCCCATTCACAGTTAGGCGGGAAACTTAACATTGAAAAAGCCGGTCCCGAGCTGCGCGGGACCGGCAGAGAGGGAACACTGATGACATCCCCAAAAGTAATTTCTCGGCTCCAATACTCTAATTGTCTGAAGCTTTATAATTGTGCACTATTTTTTTCTAGTTGGATGCACGCACCCACACACACTTCAGAATGGCCCTGCCTAAAACATCAATCTGTCTGTTCTCGCTAAAGATACTGACTGACCTGCTGTGATTTCCAGCATTTTGCGCTCTTGCTTCAGAATTCTAGCATTTACAGGGGGTGAAATTCGATGGCGCAAAAAAACGGGCGCGGGTGCCGCGATGCGAGATATGCCCGCGCCTGTTCAGAAAGTGTAGGCAGCACGTCAATTTGGTGCTGCCTGTTAAATACCATGATAGGCACACCGCCTAGCGAGGAACATGCTGCTGATAGGCCGCGCCCTCAGCAGGGGGCCGAAGTTTGCATCGCTGGAGTGAGGCTAGTTTTACTTAAAGCTAGCCTGCTCCTCTTCAAGGCAGTCTGCATCTCTTAAAACTGAGCTGCCATCTGCACATAAAATGCTAAAGTGCTTCAGCAATAACACAAGTGGCTCAATAGGTCAGGAAAAGGGCACTCAGGGTCTTGGACGCAGCACTCCAGCTTTGTGCAGGGGGTCAACACTGGAAGAGAGGTCCTATACCATAGGGGGCCAGGAGGTCCTCCAGAAAGAAGGATGTGGGACCAGATCGCCGAGGCAGTCATTGACCTCTCTTCCAGTGCTGTCCCACGGACCTGACTCCAGTGCCCAAAGAAGTAACTCAGACGATTGGTCAAGGTCTGTGAATACATCTTCAAAAGCTGTCTCTTACCAACTGTACTACTAGCCTCACACACTGCTCAATGCACAAGCACCACCCCCCCCGATCACTCACCTACCAACAATCTCTACCCAACACGAGGCACACCTCACAGTCCTAGCTTCACCTCACACCCTTGGAGGAGACGGAGCTGGCCACTCTTGGCAGATGCATGGCTGAGCCCTTGGCCAGCGGCAGGGCTGAAAGAATACAAGATGCCAGTATCCTCATACATTATCCTCCTTCTCACATCCTACTTCCCCCTCATCCCATAATCTCTTCTGATGTAAAGCTGCACATGGTGTAAGCATGCACCTCTTGCTTTCCCACCCTCCCCTCACCACAACCCTACCCTTGTGCCTTCCTCATTTCAGACACCCAAGAACTGCAGCCTGCCCAGCCAGTGGTTGACCAAGAAGAGGGAGAGGAGTGAAGAAGAAGAAAAAACACCGTCACTGAATTTTACACTCCCATCCACCAGCTCCTCGAGGTCGTCCTGCAAGGCCATCTGCAGTGTCCCCCACTGAAAGTCAGCAGCCTTCCACCAGCCAGGCTGCAGCCACTGCATAACATCACTAGGATAGGCAAATGCACATGCAAGACATACGAACAATGATGACAGGTAAAGACCCTATGGTCCATTGAGCCTGTCCCACACAATTGCGATACGTTGTGTATCACAATATATACACTCCGCACCCCACCCAAAACCATGTGATCTCCTGGGAGAGACAAAAAAAGGACAAAAAACCCAGGCCAATTTGGGGAAAAAATCTGGGAAAATCCTGTCCGACCCAACTAGGCGATCGAAACTAGTGCAGGAGATCACTCTGGCCCTGAACTCCCTGCAGTACCTATCTTCTGTAAGAGGTGATCTCTGCCCCAGCCAGAAACAGCATCCACCGCACGAGACGGCAGCCTGTTCCAGAGGTCCAATATTCTCTAGGAACCACCACCTGACATCTAACCTAGATCTAAACTTATACAACTTAAACTTGTGACCCCTGGTCCTCCCTAACCTATTTATTTGAAACAAACTGTCAACTGGAACACAATCTATTCCCTTCATTATCTTATAAACCTCAATCAGATTACCTATAAATCTACACTTCTCTAAAGTGTAGAGTTCCAACTCTTTTAGCCTATCTTGATAACTAAAATGCTTTAGACTGGGAATTAGTCTCGTGGCCCTCCTCTGTACCCTCTCCAAAGCCTCAATATCACCCACCAGGTGAGGAGACCAAAACTGGATACAGTATTCCAAGTGCGGCCTGACTAAGATCTCGTCCAAAGACAAAATAGTGTGCCTCATTTTATACTCAATTGTTTATGGATACACCCCAACACTCTACTTGCTCTAGCAATAGCTTCACGGCATTGCTCGTGTATCTTTAAGGATGTATGCACTAAAATGGCCAAATCTCTTTCTATCTCCATTTTCACTAAGACAGTCTCTAAGGGAATGCACAAGGGTAATTAGTTGATTTTTCGATCTAATATCGGATGCATATATGGATAAAGTTGCATTGAAAAGTATTATGTCCGTGTATAATTGAGACACGGACTGCAGGAGTTGATTATAACAAGTCTTTACTGAATGGAGACAACCTGGAAACTGAAACTACAGAAGCCTGCTAGGGCCTTTTATACAGGGGTAGTCACTGCCGGTATTGCAGTCTGAGACCAGTTATTCCCTTAAAAGGTACATACACAACAATTCCTCCCCTTTTAGGTAAACAGTACATAACATTCATTTAACAACTAAATAATAACTAATTACAATTACAATTACGGTTGCTAGATACATTGGTTGAAGTTAAGCAATTATAAGTTCAGTCTTTGAGGAGGCTTCCTGATTCTGTCTGGATAACGCCTCTTTGGGATATCAGGTTCTTCTGGCAAGGTTGAGTCGGGATCAATGTCGTTGTTTGGTTCGTCTGCTTCCAATATCACCGATTCTGCGGTAGATGCAATTGGTACTTCGGTTTCATCGTCAGGTGTATCAGATCGTGGTGTTGAGTTGACGTTTTCCAGTGACTCTAGAATCTGGTCAGCATGGCGTCTTACAATGCTCTCCCCAACGTCCACGGTATACATTAGAGGTCCTTGCCGTGTACAGATCGTTCCTGGCTGCCATTTCTCTGTGCGGTAGTCCCGGGCCAAAACTGGTTGACCCATCTTAAAACTCCTGGTCGGCCTTTCATTCATATTCTGAAACTGCCTGTTCTCCACATCTCTTCTGACGTTTGGCTTAGCCAAATCCAAGCGGCATCGTAGTCTTCGATTGAAGAACATCATGGCTGGAGTTTGGTTGGTAACCGCATGTGTCACATTCCGGTAGGCAAACAAGAAGTTATCCACCTTGTGCTGTAGGGGTATATCTTCATTACACATTGCCTTGATAGCCTTCTTGAATGTTTGAACAAACCTCTCGGCCAATCCATTAGTGGCTGGATGATATGGGGCAGATGTGTAATGCTTAACACCATTGTTCTTTATGAACCTCCGGAACTCTTCAGACACAAACTGTGGTCCATTGTCAGAGCAAATCTGTTCAGGCAGCCCATTCCTGGCGAATATGGTTCGTAAGACTGTGATAGTTTTTTCTGCGGTGGTTGAGGACATTTTTATTACATCTGGCCACTTTGAATGTGCATCCACCGCAATTAAAAACATCGAGTCCATAAAGGGACCAGCAAAATCAATGTGCACCCTTTGCCATGAAGATGAGGGCCATTCCCATGGATGTAGAGGGGCTTGTGGTGGGGCGTTTTGGACCTTCTGGCGTCCTGTACAGCTCTTGGTCATCTCTTCGATTTCTCTATCGATTCCCGGCCACCACACAAACGCTCTGGCTAAGTTCTTCATTTTTACCCCTCCCAGATGACCCTCATGAAGCTCATTCAGCACTCTATCCTTCAATTTGGGTGGAATTACTACTCTGGATCCACACATCAAGGTTCCTCTGCACACTGACAGCTGTTCTCTTCTCGGCGAGAATGCTGGCAGCAGTGGTTCGCCATGTGCTGGCCATCCCTTCACTGTTAAATCATAGACCCAAGAGAGTGTCGGGTCATTTCGTGTTTCCTTTTCTATGTTTGCATTCGTCACAGGGAGACATTCGACTATAGTCGAGTGGAATAACTCCACTGGATCCACTGCCAGTTCTTCTTCCACCGTCGGCAACGGTAGGCGCGACAATCCATCAGCATTCCCATGCCGTTTAGTTCCTTTGTACTCGATGTCATATTGGTGAGCCCCTAGGAAAATGGACCACCTCTGTAGCCGTTGTGCCGTCATTATCGGTACGCCCTTCTGAGGGTTGAAAATGGAGACGAGAGGTTGATGATCAGTCAGTGTGGTAAATTTCTGACCGTGCAGGTAGTGATTGAACTTCTTCACCCCCCACACCAGGCTGAGGGCCTCTCTGTCAATCTGGGCGTAGTTACGCTCGGCTGAAGTTAACGAGCGTGACGCAAAAGCTATCGGCCTCTCTGATCCATCAAGGAATTTATGTGACAGTACCGCCCCAATGCCGTAGGGAGACGCATCACACGCCACTCTTATCGGTAGTGATGGGTTGTAGTGAGCCAATACTTCTCTTGAAGTGATTAGGTCCTTACTCTTCTGAAAGGCCCGCTTGCATTCATCGCTCCATTTCCATGCTACTCCCGTTCGTAGTAGGGCGTTCAGTGGATGCAGAATTGTGGACAAATTCGGCAAAAACTTATGGTAGTAATTCACCAATCCGAGGAATGACCTCAGTTGCGACACATTTTCAGGCGCTGGAGCCTTAACTACCGCTTCAATTTTGTCAGGGGACTTATGCAACCCCTCTTCATCAATCACGTGGCCACAATACGATATCTGTTTCTTAAAAAACTCGCACTTGGGGCGATTGGCTCGTAGCCCATGTTCACGTAGTCTAGTGAGCACCTGCTCTAGGTTGGCAAGGTGTTCACTGTCATCTTCACCTGTCACTAGGATGTCGTCCAAGTAACACTGAGTCCCCGGAATCCCTTGCAGGACTTGTTCCATCGTTCTTTGCCATATCGCCGGAGCTGATGCTGCTCCGAATACCAGTCGATTGTACTGGTAAAGACCTTTGTGAGTGTTTATCGTGAGATACTTCCTAGAAGATTCTTCAACCTCCATCTGCAAATATGCTTGTGCTAGGTCAATTTTTGTAAAACGCTTCCCTCCAGATAGTGTGGCGAAGATATCTTCTATCCTTGGAAGAGGATATTGTACTGTGTGAAGGACTGGGTTCACCGTCACCTTGAAGTCCCCACAGATGCGAACCTTCCTTGGCTCCTCAGACTTATTGTTTAATGTTTTCTTCATGACAGGAACGATGGGTGTCGCCCACTCGCTCCAGTCTACCTTAGATAACATGCCTGCATTCTCCAGATTCTCCAGCTCTGCCGCGACGGCTGGGCGAATTGCATATGGTACCAGTCTTGCTTTGAAAAACTTGGGAATTGCATTCTCCTCTATTTTTATTGAGGCGGTTACGCCTTTAAGAGTGCCCAGTTCTTGTTGAAATACCTCTTTGGAGTCGGCTAAGATTGTTGGCAATTGTCCAGGAGTGACGTCGTCCTCCTTTTTACCAGCCACCGTCAGTGCCTGAATGGAGTGCCAGTCTAAACTTATCTTTCTGATCCATTCACGTCCCAATAACGGTGGTCCACCATCTTGCAGAATGTAGAGATACAATTTCCGTATTTTCTTGCCGTTGTATTCGACAGGCACCCTTATTTTTCCTCTGGGGTTTACTTTTTGCCCCGTATACGTCCTCAAGACAATGGATGTCTCTCTCAAAGGTATGTGTGAGAATAGCCGCTCGTAGTCTCATCGATTCATGACAGTTAGAGCTGATCCTGTATCCAATTCCATTTTGACTTGGGACCCTGCTATCGTGAGGGTGACCCAAATGGTTCGGAGATCCTCTTTTGCGATTACGTTGTGAAGTTTGAGACAGCTTAGTCTCTTGTTCCCGGATTCACTATCGCTCATCTGGTCTTCGGAACTACTGTCCATCATCTTTTGTACTTTCCTGTATGGTTCCTTAGTAGCCTTTTTGTTGTCGTTGGTCTTCTTCCCAGACCTGCAAACTCGTGCAATGTGTCCCATCTTTCCACATTGCCTGCATATTTTGTCCTTGGACCAGCAGTCCTTCTGGTCATGGTTTGTTCTGCCGCAGCGATAACATTTTGCAAATCCCCGTGTCATTTCGTGGGTGCCGTATTCCTGTGGCTTTTGTTGTATTTCCGCAGCTCCCCTTGCTGCTGCTTCGTACGATACTGCCACGCTGAAAGCCTTATCTAGCGTCAGCTCTTTCTCTGAGAGTAACCTCTTCTGGTTCCTTCACTCAGGAGTCCACAGACAAATTTGTCCCGTAAGGTATCTGCCAGTCCTGCTCCGAACTGGCAGTGCTTTGATAGCTTGCATAGTTCCGTAAGGTAATCAGCATTGCACTCTTTTTTATGCCGATTTCTCCTGTGGAATTTAAATCTTTCTGCTATCAGCAGCGGTGTAGGATTTAAGTGTTCCTGTAGGATAGCAACAATTTCGTTAAAACTCTTCGCCTTCGGTTTGGCTGGAGTAATCAGGTCCCGCAATAGGCCGTACGTTCTTGCGCCCATTAAATTTAGCAATACCGATGCCTTTTTCTCATCGGCTATTTCGTTTGCCTCGCAATATACCTCGACTCTTTCCACATACGTGGTCCAGTCTTCTATTGCATTATCGAAGGCAGTGATATCGCCAGTCTTTGGCATCTTGAAAATCTAAGATGGCGCCTCCCGCGCTTTGCCTTCGTCCCCGATGGATCAAAATGGCGCCTCCCGTGCTTTTCCTTCTTCCCCGCCGAGTTAAGATGGCGCCTCCCGCGCTTTCCCGCCGCTGCCAATGCTGTTGCTGGCGATTATATTTATTTTACTATCATGTAATGGCGACGCCCTATGGTCTTCGCGCCTCCCCGATCGCTGCTGCCAACGCCGCTCTCCGCAGTATCTTTATTTTTCTATCGCGCTTCAATATTTGCTCCGTTAATTGAAGAACCGTTCCCGTCGTGGAGCGGACCCTCTGGGACACTTCCCTCCCTCTTCTTAGGTCCGAACGCTGCCCGGCTTCGAAGCACCGGCCGCGCCCTGTGTGCTCCACCCTCTCTCTTTCTCTTTGCTTCCCGACTCGCTGCCCGGCCTCGTTGCAGAGCCACCCGATCGAGCTCTAGCCCGCCGCAGCCCAGGAAGGATCAGTGCACTACCTGCCACCAGCCCGATTAGCTGGGAAACCACAGACTGGAGAACCAAGCCTGGCTCTCGACAGTCTCTCCTGCAATTTTTCAATTCGATGATTTGGAGGGCGGTTGCCCACGGTCGACGCCTGTTTCTGGAGTTTCTTTGGATTATTTTTTTTTCTTCTGGCTCCGACTTTCAATAACGTCGTCTGAGGTGCTGCCGAGTTGCAGGTAAGTTTGTTTCTTACTCGTCGCCAGTATTATGTCCGTGTATAATTGAGACACGGACTGCAGGAGTTGATTATAACAAGTCTTTACTGAATGGAGACAACCTGGAAACTGAAACTACAGAAGCCTGCTAGGGCCTTTTATACAGGGGTGGTCACTGCCGGTATTGCAGTCTGAGACCAGTTATTCCCTTAAAGGGACATACACAACAAAAAGTTTGCTTTGTGGTGACTTTTATTTCAGCACCTTTAATTCCCTGGGCTTCAATTTTGCTAACAAGTCTATTATATAGTACTTTATCAAATGCCTTTTGAAAGTCCATATACACATCAACCGCACTACCCTCATCAACCCTTTCCGATACTTCATCAAGGAACTCAATCAAGTTAGTCAGGTAAGATTTGAGTTTAGCAAATCCTGCTGGCTTTCATTTATTAACTCCTATTTTTCCAAGTGCAATTAATTTTGTCCCGGATTATTGTCTCTAAAAGATTCCCCACCACCAATGTTAGACTGAGTGGCCTGTAGTTACCGGGTTTATCCCCCTCCCCTTTTTTGAATGGGGTAAAACATTTGCAATCCTCAGTCCCCTTGGAAGATTGTGGCCAGAGGCTCTGCAATTTCCACCCTCAGCAACCTAGGATGTATCCCATCTGGGCTGGGTGACTTTTCTACTTTGAACGCTGCCAACCTTTTAAGTACCTCCTCTTTATCTATTTTTATGTTATCCAATTTCTCTACTACCTCGTCCTTTATTGTGACATTGGGAGCAACAACTTCTTTAGTGAAGACAGATGCAAAGTACTCATTTAGTACCTCAAACATGCCCTCTGCCTCCACAAGAAGATCTCCTTTTTGGTCCCTAATTGGCCCCACCCTTCCATTGACTACCCTTTTACTATTTATGGCGGAAAAATACAGTATCGCCCCATTTGGGACGCCATTATCAGCCGTGCACAAAGTTTAGTGCCTAGCGCTAATTATCGCCTCCGACGGCAAACTTGGCTTTTATCACCCCTGGAGGTGATTGGAGCGCTAAATCAGGCGCTTCACACCTGTCTTAAGGCGCAAAGGCCGAGGAACGAGGTGCTACCTCAGAGCGCTGGCGAAGCAAGGAAGGGCAAATCAAAATGAACCTGCAAAGTGCTGCTCAGTACCCAAAACCCCTTCAGACAGCGTTGAATCTCTCCAGAAGTCTCTCTCCCTCTCTCTCAGAATGCGCGCTGTAAAAATGTCACCAACAAAAAAAGGCAGGAAGCGGTCACCTTTAAATAACGCTCCCCCAGTCCCTTCCCGACTGCAAAACGCTCCCCTCAACCTGTCGTTGCTAGCGGCAGGCAGTAAGGCAGGGGGCGCCACTCAATATCCGGTCCCGGGCGCTACCGGGGCGTTGCGCACTCGACTGACGTCACGATCTGCCGGCGCAGGAGATCGTGGCGGTAGTGTTTAGCGCCACTGCAAAATGTCTAGTTAATTTTGCGAGCGGCGCAAATATCACCGCGCCTGGGCGCTAGTTGCTTGCGCCCCAATTGGCGCCCTCTTAAGGCGCTAACGGGAGGCGCAAACAACTGAATTTTTCCCCCTATGTGTTTATAAAAGACTTTTGGGTTCCCTTTTATGTGGAGGAAGATGGCACTAAGTGACAATTTTCTCACTCCCAGGACTAAACATCAGTGCTGCAAAAACTAAATGACCGGGCCAGGGCTGGCCATTCTCAATTTCTTCCCTCGGGAAACCTGGGTACCAGCACATTCTTCACCCTCCAAAAATACCTGTACAACAAATGTACTCTGGTTAAGGGGGCATTAACTCGGGATCTTACAGTATGGCTAATTATCTCCGCTCACAGCTATTACTTTCATGCACAACGTAAAACGCCTTCCTTCATGTTAACATTGCGATACCATTAAGCATTTCTTAATTTCTCCCATGCCAATTACCACACACCTCAACTGCTAGCCTTCAATTGAGGGGGCATCACAAACCTGAAACACCTCACGGCCTACGAGGAGAAGGCCATGATGCTCATGTGGGGGATCTCTGCTTTTACTAAAGGAGATGGTGAGGTCGGGAGCATATTGCCAATGTCAGGTTAGTGACTGAACACCTGCCCTGTCAACGTGTCATCCCTGTGAAGAACCATACAGCCACAAGTTCTCATCCCTCTAATTCTGTCCTCTTGATCATCCCTGACTATAATCGCTCAATCTTTGGTGGTCGTGCCTTCTGTTGCCTAGGCCCTAAGCTCTGGAATTCCCTCCCTAAATCTCTCCGTCTCTCCACTGCTCTTTCCTCCTTTAAGACGCTCCTTAAAACCTACCTCTTCGACCAAGCTTTGGTCATCTGCTCTAACAACTCCTTATATGGCTCGACGTCAAATTTTTCTTTTGATAACACTCCTGTGAAGCGCCTTGGGACGTTTTATTACGTTAAAAGTGCTATATAAATATATAAGTTGTTGTTGCTGCCAAAAAAGACACTTGCCCTGATTATACACTGAAATTATGCTGAAAGTGGTGTGGAAATTCTATACCCGTCTATCCTTTAATCTCTATGTTACTTACTCCAACTAAAGATGACTTTTGTTGTTAGTAGAGCAGTGCATTAATAATGATCACTGCCCTTTCTGTAGTTAGGTACACTGCTAGGAGGAGCAATTAGTGGTTTGCAAGAGGCTAAATTATATTGCTGCTATTACACAGTGAAACAGTTTACTCCAAATTACTAAATAGAAGAATCAAATAATTACCTGAGGGCAGGTGTTTGGGGACAGGGATGCACAATAAATCATATGGACGATCAGTAAACTTCTGCAAGACATTGAACATAGCTGTTGCAATGTCTGTGTTGGCCTTTATTCTAACAAGAATGTAATGTTTCCCTCCTTTTTCTTTAATGTCACAGTTTGCTTTGTTTTCTGTAAAAAAAACATAATTATTCATACCTCTGCGGTATCAAATTAAAAAAAAAATTAATTAAAATGACCTTAATCTTACCAACGTATTCCACCACTAGAACATTGTCTATTTTCGAAACGTCTCTACAGCACACTTCCAAAGTTACATTCCCAATATTCGTCAAAAAAGGAGGGTGCAGGGGAGTCTCAATCTTTCCTAGATATACAACAAATAAAAGCAATCATTATCACAGTAAACTGAACACCACAGTATTTTTCCCCATTACATATTTTCACTGAAAATGTTAGCAATACTGTGTAAATATACATTAGTCAATGGTAATACAGTAGTATTAATGAGATATCAATGTTAATACAGTAGTCCTCCAGGTATCAAATCTAGGATATGTGGTCCGTTTAATATTATTAATAACCTCCACAAAAGTATTAAAGATCTCGGTCTGTGAATGGCTCAAAGTACATGGAAAATCAGGATTTCTGAACAGAGGATCTATTTTAGAGCGATTTTTTTATCAATAAACAACTGAATACAAAATAAAAAATTGCATTTAATATTGGAAATGCAAGTGAATTTTGATGCAAGAAATACAGTAAACTCTTGTTTAAACGGCACGTAATCATCTGGAATACTTTAATAACCGGCCACAGTCTGTTCGCCCTCCTGCCATCTGGGAGACGCTACAGATGCATTCGCACCCGTACGACCAGATTTAGGAACAGCTTCTTTCCCAGGGCTGTCATCCTACTGAACTCCACAAATAAACTCTAAAACCTGCACATCTGCCAATGCACTTTATTATGGTTATGTTATGTTAATATACTACAAGCCAAATGTATGTTGAATGTTTAAATGTCTTAATCCAAATGTACACTCTCGGGAGCCGCAAGCCTACATTTCGTTGTACTGCACTTGTGCACTAACAATGACAATAAAAGTTGATTTGATTTGATTTGAAAATAGATAACCGGTAATATTGCCAAATCCATCCAGCACTCGTTTTGCCGAGTCCGAGTCTCCCGCGGTGGCCGAGTTAGTCAGTGGTTTTTATTTTTGTTTGTGTTAAGAATTGCCTTGGTAGGTAGACCTCTCGGTTATCCAGAATTTTTCATCAACCGGCACCATCCTGGTCCCATAGGTGCCGGATACAAAAGAGTTTACTGTATTACATAATGTAAAGTGTATCATTAGTTGAAATACAGCAGGATTGTAATTTGGTCCGCTAAGTGTGGTCTTGAGTGACAGCAATAGCCAATGCACACAGAATGTTATGGTAGTTAAGTAGACCCATAAAAATAAATCCAGGAGGTTATACTGAAGCTGTATAAAGCACTAGTAAACTTGAGGTCATCCAAAGCTCGGCTGCCCATGCCCTAACTCACACTAAGTCCCGTTCATCCATCACCCCTGTGCTCACTGACCTACTTTGGCTCCCGGTTAAGTAACGCCTTGATTTTAAAATTCTCATCGTTGTTTTCAAATCCTTCCATGGCCCCGTCCCTCCCTATCTCTGTAATTTCCTCCAGCCCCACAACCCACCGAGCTATCTGCGCTCCTCCAATTCTGGCTTCTTGAGCATCCTTGATTTTAATTGCTCTACCGTTGGTGGCCATGCCTTCAACTACCAAAGCGCTAAGCTCTGGAATTCCCTCCCTAAACCTCTCTGCCTTTCTACCTCTTTTTCCTCCTTTAAGACGCTGGTTAAAGCCTACCTCTTTGACAAAGCTTTTGGTCATCGGCCCAATATCTCTATGTGGCTAGATGTCAAATTTTGTTCGATAACGCTCCTGTGAAGCGCCTTGGGACATTTTAATACGTTAAAGGTGCTATATAAATATAAGTTGTTGTTGTAAAGGTGCTATACAAATACAAGTTGTTGTTGTAGTGAAACCATTTTTTGTAGCATGGACTCAAAATTATTATCTTAATGATTAGACTGTTACTATGCCACAAATAGAGACTTGGATGAAGGATTCAATAAAAATGTAGAAATTCCTCTTTCGATAGAGCATAATGGTAAACAAAAAAACTCTTTAAGCTACTCACAAACAGCTATGAAGAGAGGCTGTGATAGAGCTTGTACGTGTTCCTAACCTGGCATAACTGTATAGTATAAATGCTGTTGTAGGCCCCTGCATTACTCTCCAGCAACAATGTGACTCGTATCTGTAACTCCCAATCAACGTAAAACTGAGAAACAGAGCAGTCAACACTACAACTGGCCTTGGCTATAAATGTGGTGGGATCAGTGGCAAAGAAAACACTGGTCCAATTTTCTCCCTCATTGGTAGATATTGAATTTAGAAAAAACAGTAAGTTTGATTGTGCCTTGGTAACATTCAAGAAATGGATGCCCATGTCTTAAGTTCACGCATAATGGTGCAGTTGAGCTTCCTTGGACAATCAATCATGCTGCTATGTCTAGGACCTGCACCACAGCCTGTTGCTACAGTGAAGCAATTTGTAAAAGGTCCACGAACAAGGTAAGGGAAAACTCTATCATGGAATCTCTGGTGGTCCACCTCACAGCCTGAAGCCAGAAAGCCACTGATGGTAAATCCTGCCTAGTGGATCTTGCAAAGCACTATCATAGAGCGAGAAATTCATTATCGCCCAGGAATGGGCGCTAACTTCGGAAAAATTTCAGGAGGAGTAATTCAGTATCGCCCCGTTTGGGCCGCTAACTTTTGAAAGCTGGGAAACTTAGCGTCAGGCGCTAATGATTCCCAGCTTTTACAAAATTCGGTGATTGCGCTCCAGGACGGAAGTGGAGCACTAAATCAAGCACTCCACTTCCTTCCTGGAGCGCTGAAGAACGCAGGCAGGGCGGTAGTGGTGCAGTGCTGCACAATGTCCCGTGCAGTGCTGCCGCGATCCGAGGTTCTTGCCCTCCCTTAAAGGGAAGGGCCATCACTGCAGGCTCTGCATTGGGACCAGTTAGCCGGTCCCCGACGGCAACCGTGATCCGGCCCGATCAGCCTCATGCACTCCAGCAGAGTGCCGGGCTGATCGATTGCGGCCCAGGAGCAATCGAGAAAAATTACTTGAAGCGTTGTTAAAATTTTTCACCTACCCGCGCCAACATCCCCTTTTATTTGCGCCTCCGAAGCTCCCGGCCTCCTGAACAACGCCTCCTGCAGCAGTCGGTGCTGTCGCCTGGCGATGCTGCAGGGGGCGCAGGAGATCGTGGCGCAAAGTGTTATCGTTGCCACAAACATCTTGGCCAAGTTAGTGGGAGTCATTTGTCATGCCAGGCTCGATTGGTAAGTCAGTAGCGCCTCATTATCGCCCCCCGGAGCCGATAATGGGAGGCACTAACCAACCGAATTTCTCCCTCTGAGATATAGCGGCAGGCGCTAATGAATTTCACAGCACGCAAAATTCAGTGTCATTGCTCAAAGAAAGGATGGGAGCACTAAATCAAGCGCTAACGGCCTAGCTCAGTGACGTTACACTCAAAGCTCTAACCAATATCAAGTGCAGTCTAGTCGCAAGCCATTATTGCCACAGGCTCTTTCCACTTCTTAAAGGGGAGGTTCATTAATGCTGCATTAATGTTCATTAATGCTCATTCTCAGCATTGCTGGCTGTGAACCTGTGTCAGCAAGCAGGAGCAGGCCAAGCCCAAGGAGCTGGATGACTTAAGCAGGTTTCAAGATGGCAAATCCACGCCCCAGGGAGAGAGCCCGCAGATTTTCAGGGCAAGCATTGGAGGAGTTGGAGTCCGCTGTGGAGAGACGGAGCTCTACCCGGCAAGTGGCAGGAAGCCCTCACCACAAGTTTTCCGCACTATGTGGAGGGAGGTTGCCCATCAGGTCTCCGGCAGCACTGTGGGCCCCAGGAACCATATACAGTGCAGGAAGAAATTTAACAACCTCACTCAGGTGGTCAGAGTGAGTCAATGCCTCAACAAATGCTACATGCCACCGTCTGAAGCACAGACTGCACACACTGGCTGAAGCACCAGACCCCCCAGCACTCACCCACCAACAATCTCTACCTACCAACACTCGCACTCACATCTTGCACACAATGACAGCTATTCAAATATAGCAGGCATATCACCCAAACACATTGCTCCACACTCACTCACACACTTTCCATTCTCAGGAGGGAGCAGGAGCGCACAAGCGGAAGACAAGCCGACACCCAACTACTGCCTGCGTTGGAAGATAGAGTACTGGAGATCATTGGGTGCCAGGTGGTGGGTGCCGTGGCCACCGGTGACGTTGACCCCCTTGGGGACAACAACGGTATGTTCATCCCTATTCCTTCTTCTCACATCCCACTTCCCCCTCACCCCACAAGCCTTTCGCACTTCCCAGCTAATCATGCTGTCTGCATGCATTTCTCCGTTCCTGGCCCCCTCCCCTCACCTTAATCCATCTCTTCTGCCTTTATGCTTTCAGATAATGAGCAAGCACCAGAGTAGCCCGTCCCCGAGGGCACCGTACAGAGCGAGGCGGGAAAAGAGGGGGAGGAAGAACACACCGCGTCACTGCATGTCTCACCCACAGGCACCAGCTCAGATACTGGCACTAAGCATTCTTTAGAGGCTAGTATAGTAGCGGGATGCACCGCGAACGAGCAGACTGCAGCAAGGTCAGGGGGAAAGGGTAGCTCGGGGGCCAGCTCCCCGGAGGGTGAGTTCACGCGTGAGTTCTGCTGCACAGGACTCAGATGAAGACTTCGATGGGGAGGCCTTTAGAAGAAGGGTGATGGGCATGCACATGGAGATCATAGGAGCAATGGCAAGGGTGCCCGAGAGCCTGTTGCCAATGGTAAGGAGTGTGGAGGAGTCCGCCTCCAACATTGCACAAAGTTCTGTGCACACCATGGAGCCCATCATTTCCAGTCTGGAAAGGATGGTCGACTCTCAGAGAGACCGTGGCAACCCAGACCTCATGCCGCGCATGATGGGCAATCTGGCAGCTTGCATTGCAGCACAAGCGGAAGCGACGCAATGTCTTAGTGCTGTAATGCAGACTGTGGTTGGTGCCATTCAATCTCAGACTGTTCTCATGCAGTCTCAGTTTGATGCCACGCAAGCTCTGACTGCTGCCATCGTGGCTGGATCTACCACCGTTGACTGAGGATTTCACAGTGTAGCCGCAGGCCAGCAATCTGTGCTGCAACAGATTGCTAGGTTTGCTGAGGTGTTGCCCCGTCGAAGTGGCAATGGGTCAATGGAGCAGGAAGCTGCTGTCCTCTCTCAGGATGACAGCATTCCTGCTCCCACCACTGGCACTCCGCCATTGCCCTTGTCGCTGCCTGTCTTCCAGCCAGTCCAGAATGCTGTCACCCATGCGGAGGTGCTGCAATCTACGGCCGGGCCTTCCAGGTTCAGAGCTGGTCGAGGCCATCCTTCAAGGCCATCTGAAGTCTCCCGCCCGGACACTAAGAAACCTTCCACCAGCCGTGCTGTAGGCACTGGGCCAACATTTTGTAGAGCACGAGAGTAGGCAAAGGCACAGTAACGCAAGGCACTAAGGGATTGCACAAGGGTGAATAGTAAATATTGTTGTTGTAGAGATGTGTTCACTGATTATTGATAAATTTATTAATTCACTTTGGATAATTTTGTGCTGTCCCTCATTTCAGCTGTGCACTATGATATGGCCTGTGACAGGGATGGAATGATGGGGATGTCATAGAGTCATACGGCACAAAAGGAGGCCATTTGGCCCATCAAGTCCGTGTTGGTTCTCTGTAGAGCAATCCAGTCAGTCCTACTCCCCTGCTCTATCCCCGTAGGCCTGCAAGTTTATTTCCCTCAAGTGCCGATCCAGTCTCCCCTTGAAAACACTGAGTGTCTTCGCTTCCACCACTTCCATCAACAGCGAATTCTAGGTCCTCACCACTTGCTGTGTAAAAAAGATTTTCCTCATGTCCCCCCTGTATCTCTTGCCCAAAACCATAAATCTGTGTCCCCTAGTCCTTGTACCATCAACTAATGGGAACAGCCTTTCCCTGTCTAGCCTATCCAAACCCATTATAATCTTGTACACCTCTATTAAATCACCCCTCAACCTCCTTTGCTCTAATGAAAACAAATCCAGCTTCTCCAACCTGTCCTTGTAGCTAAGATCCCCCATCCCCGGAACCATTCTAGTAATTCTCCTCTGCACCATCTCACGGGCCTTCACATCCTTCCTAAAGTGTGGTGACCAGAACTGGATGCAATTCTCCAGTTGTGGCCGAACCAGCGTTTTATAAAGGTTCAGCATAACTTCTCTACTTTTGTACTCAATACCTCTATTTACGAAGCCCAAGGTCAACAACAACGACGACTTTATTTATATAGCACCTTTAACGTAGTAAAACATCCCAATGCGCTGCACAGGAGTATTTTAAGACAAAAAATTTGACACCGATCCACATAAAAATAAATTAGGGCATGTGACCAAAAGCTTGGTCAAAGAGGTAGGTTTTAAGGAATGTCTTAAAGGAGGAAAGAGAGGTAGAGCGGCAGAGAGGTTTAGGGAGGGAATTCCAGAGCTTAGGGCCTAGGCAACAGAAGGCACGACCACCAAAGATTGAGCGATTATAGTCAGGGATGATCAAGAGGACAGAATTAGAGGAGCGCAGATATCTCGGGGGGTTGTGAGGCTGAAAGAAATTACAGAGATAGGAAGGGGAGGGAGTTGAAAACAAGAATGAGAATTTTGAAATTGAGGCGCTGCTTAACCGGGTAGGTCAGTGAGCACAGGGGTGATGGGAGAATGGGACTTGGTGCGAGTTAGGACACAGGCAGCTGAGTTTTGGGTGACCTCAGGTTTACATAGGGTGGAATGTGGGAGGCCAGCCAGGAGTGCATTGGAATAGTCAAGTCTAGAGGTAACAAAGGCATGGATGAGGGTTTCAGCAGCGGATGAGCTGAGGCAAGGGCGGAGACGGGCGATGTTAGAGGTGGAAGTAGGCGGACTTTGTTACGCTGCGGACATGTGGTCGGAAGCTCATTTCACGGTCAAATATGACACCAAGGTTGCAAACAGTGTGGTTCAGCCTCAGACAGATGTTAGGGAGAGGGATGGAGTCAGTGGCTAGGGAACGGAGTTTGTGGCGGGGACCGAAAACAATAGCTTCGGTTTTCCCAATATTTAATTGGAGAACATTTTTGCTCATCCAGAACTGTATGTCGGACAAGCAGTCTGACAATTTAGACACCATGGAGGGGTCGGGAGAAGAGGTAGTGAGGTAGAGCTGGGTGTCGTCAGCGTACATGTGGAAACTGACGCTGTGTTTTCGGATGATGTCGCCAAGGGGCAACATGTAGATGAGAAATCGGGGGGGCCAAGGATAGATCCTTGGGGGACACCAGAGGTAATGATGCAGGAGCAGGAAGAGAAGCCGTTGCAGGTGATTCTCTGGTTATGCTTAGATAGATAAGAATGGAACCAGGCGAGTGCAGTCCCTCCCAGCTGGACGACGGTGGAGAGGCGTTGGAGAAGGATAGAGTTGTCAACCGTGTCAAAGGCTGCAGATAAGTTAAGAAGGGTGAGGAGGGATAGTTTACATTTGTCAGTCACAAAGGATGTCATTTGTGACTTTAATGAGAGCCATTTCGGTACTGTGGCAAGGGCGGAAACCTGATTGGAGGGATTCATACATGGAATTGCGGGAAAGATGGGCACAGATTTGGGAGGCGACAACACGTTGAAGGACTTTGGAGAGGAAAGGGAGGTTGGAGATGGGGCGGTAGTTTGCAATGACGGAGGGATCAAGGTTTGTTTTTTTGAGGAGAGGGGTGCTGACGGCAGATTTGAGGGAGAGGGGCACAGTACCTGAAGAGTATCAGCTAACATGGGAGCCAGAAAAGGAAGTTGGGTGGTCAGCAGTTTGGTGGGAATAGGGTCGAGGGAGCAGGAAGTAGGTCTCATAGACAAGATGAACGCAGGGAGATCATGAGGGGAGATTGGAGAGAAACTGGAGAAAGATGTGAGTTCAGGGCTAGGGCAGGGGGGAACCTTAGAGGAAGTTTGGCCCAGTGGGCTAGGGGAAGGAAGGGAAGTGGCAGAGGCAGCTGAACGGATGGCCTCAATCTTAGAGACAAAGAAGTCCATGAACTCTTCACACTTGTTATCGGAGGTGAGGGTGGAAGAGATGGGAGAAGTGTTTAAGAAGACAGTTAGCAGTAGAGAATAGGAGTTTATCTTTGCATTCCAGAATGATTCTGGAATAGTGAGCAATTTTGGCAGACGAGAGCAGGGCCCGATAGTGCTTTATGTGGTCCAGCCAGATGTGGCGGTGAATGTCCGCCATATCCGTTCAAGTCTGCGTCCCAAGATCCTATATGCTTTGCTAATTACTCTCTCAATATGTCCTGCCACCTTCAGGGACCTATGCACATTAACTCCCAGGTCCCTCTGTCCTTGTACACTCTTTAAAGCTGTGCCATTAAGTGTATATTAGCGCCCTTGGAGCCGGCTACCAACTGCTTCACGCCTCCTCTCCCTTTCGCTGTCGGGGCGAGGCGCTAAGGCAGGGGACGATACTCAGTTTGGCAGATCACGATCTGCTTAGCGCTAAAGTCCCTGGCGTTAACTCGTACGGGGGGGGCTGAATTTGGTGTGCCCCACTGGATTCACCGCGCCTCAGCGCTACTGCCTCAGCGTCTCGTTAGCGTCCCCGCCACGCACTAACTGGAGGTGCTAAGGTACCGAATTTCTCCCTCTAAGTTTCCACCAATTCTAGAATCGTAAGCCCCAACAATCCGTGGCCCATCTGGTGTAGTCCTGCCATAACTTTGGCAGAATCTCACCACAAGGGGCACAAATTAAGCTAGAACTTGGATACGCCGAGTGTTGGCCATGCATTGCGATTTCTGGGATGGCCTTCTGGAGACTGAGCCTCCATGACTCCAAAGAATGTCATTGGTGCAAGTGGTGAGCGAGCCAGGGGCGTGTGAGCTGGGGGCAGCGACTCCTTACATCAGGAGTTTCCACTTTTCCAGACTTCAATGGGACTCAATGAAGGGTCAGCTGAGTAACTTGCTGACAACCAGCGGAAGAGGAATCCAGGCTACAATCATGGACTGAACCTCAGGAGCAAAATTTCAAATTAACCTCTAGTTTTTAAATTCACATAGTGGGAACATTGTTGAAACTGGAAAAATACAAAGCAGAATTTATGATGTCAGTCATACGGAAAGAAACTGAACATCTAAGAAAATTGTCAAACAATCAAGGATACTCAAAGGGGTTTTGCATACAACAAATGCGGACACAAGAAAGTCACTTTTAAAGTAAGATAGCACAAGAAACATCAATGAAATTAGCATTCTGGGGGCAGGGTACTTTGTAATAGTTGGAAGCTGGAGAAGGAGGGGAAGTTCACATATGAGATAACTAATTAAAAAGTATTTACAGCGCAGAAACAGGCTATTCGGCCCAACAGGTCCATGCCGCTGTTTATGTTCTACATGAGCCTACGCCCACAACTCTTCATCTAACCTCATCAACATATCCTTTTTTATCCCCCTCATGTGCTTATCTAGCTTCCCCTGGAATGCATCTATGCTATTCGCCTCAACTACTTCCTGTGGTAGCGAGTTCTGAGTAAAGAAGTTTCTCCCGAATTCCCTATTAGATTTATTAGTGACTAACTTATGTTTATGGCCCCTAGTTTTTGTCTTGCCGGCAAGTGGAAATATCTTCTCTATCCTATCAAAGCCTTTCATAATCTTGAAGACCTCTATCACCCCTCAGTCTTCTCTTTTCTAGAGGAAAGAGCCCCAGCCTATTCAATCTTTCCTGATAGTTATAACCTCTCAGTTCTGGAATCACTCTAGTAAATCTTTTTGCACCTTCTCCAGTACCTCTACATCCTTTTTATAATATGGAGACCAGAACTATTCACAATACTCCAAGTGTGGTCTAACCGAGGTTCTCTACAGGTTTAACATAACTTCTTTGTTTTTCAATTCTATCCCTCTAGAAATGAACCCCAGTGCTGTGTTTGCTTTTTTATGGCCTTATTAACCTGCATCACTACTTTTAGTGATGTGTCTATCTGTACCCCATGATCCCTCTGTTCCTCTACCCCATTTAGACACTTAGGGGGGAAAATTGATTCGCACCCCTTTTGGGGCGCTAACTTCGCCAGGGCGCTTCTTTTAGCGCCCCGAAAAAATTAGCACCCCCGCAGCTGAAATTCATCAGTAGCGCCCCAAGAGGGAAGCGGGGTGCTACTGGAAGCGCACCCCCGCCTCCCACTTGGGTGCGAGCGAATATGGCAGACGTGGTGTTGCAGGCCTTCTTCTCCTTCTTAAAGGGGAGGGGCCTTGCACGGCGTGACCCCGGGCCCAGCTGGGCCACCGGGATCGGAGTGCTGGCAAAAGAGTCCAGCACTCAAGAGAAGTGCCAGGCAAATGGAGCGCAGCCAGCACTCCGCGGGGGGGTTGCACAGGAGGCCAGGGACGGCAACGGAAGCAGGTGCTGGCAGGCGGCCAGCAACAAAAATGGCCACCCGGTACCTCGCCTTTAATTAGCAGCGCCCCGGCCGCAGATAGGCCCCCCTGACCCTGCCGGACATAGCTAACTGTTACCGCCGCCGCTAACCTCCCGCTGAATTTCACGGGAGGTGTTGGCGGCGCTGCGCTCAGGTGCTAGTTGCTTTGTGCCCCGTTGCTAACGGGAGGCGCAAAGCAACTGAATTTCTCCCCTTTATTTTCCAAGGAGTATGTGGCCTCCTTATTCTTCCTACCAAAATGTATTACCTTGCGCTTATCTATACTGAAGTTCATTTGCCAATTACATGCACATTATGAAAGTTTATTATAGTCTTCCTGTATTTTGGCGCAGTCCTTTCTCCGCATGAACTACGCCCCCCAACTTGATGTCATCTGCAAATTTTGAAATGGTATTTCCGATTCCCATGTGGTCCCAGCACCGACCCTTGTGCAACACTTCTTCCCACCATTTGCTAACCCTAGTAATTACCTTTAATCCTTACACTGTTTTCTGTTTTGTAGCCAGCTTACTGTCCATTCTGATACTTTCCCCTGACTGCACAATTTCTGACTTTAGTCATGAGTCTATTATGCAGTACCTTATCAAAGGCTTTTTGGAAATCCAAATATATTGGGCTAAAAATTCAGTTTGGGGCGCCAAGCTCGCATGGGCGCCGGAATTACCGCTGCGCGCGGAGCCACTTGCGCCATCGGGATATTCAGTTTCTGCGCCCCAAGTGGAAGCCAGCCGCTAAACGAGGCTTCCCGCGCCCCGCTTGGGGCGCTGAAACTGGATATCGGCGCGCAAAGTGCCACAGCGCCACCCGCTGCGGCACAGCATGCTGCGGTACTGCAGGCCTTCCTCCCACTGTTAAGGGGGAGGTGGCTGCAACAGCGCGATCCCCGCTCGCGAGTGCCGGCAAATGAGCCCGGCACCAAGGAGAAGTGCCGGGCTCTCGGGAAACAGCCGGCAATGCCGCGGGGGGGGCGTAGGAGGCCGGGGACGGAGGTGCGGGCAGGCGGCCGCTGAAAAAGCGGCCGGCCGCACCTCCACCTTAACTCGCGCCACTACCGCCACAGGTTGGCCCCTGTGTACCGGTTGCTATTTGCGGCCGGCGCGAAAGAGGCGGGCGCGACCTAATATGGCGGTCGGGGCGGTAGCGGGGCACTGCGCACACCGATGACGTCATCGGCGGCGGCGCAGCGCAACAGGCTAACGTCGCCATTAACGCCCCGCTAAATATTGCGGTGGTTGTGGCCAGTGGCGCTAAAGCCTCTGAGTGGC
Organism: Somniosus microcephalus; assembly: GCF_052327205.1. Taxonomy (NCBI): domain Eukaryota; kingdom Metazoa; phylum Chordata; class Chondrichthyes; order Squaliformes; family Somniosidae; genus Somniosus; species Somniosus microcephalus. The sequence continues at coordinate 41,283,098 of NC_140991.1, read as the reverse complement.
TTCTTTGGGCGCAAACTGGTGGCGCAAGCAACTGAATTTCTAGGCCATTATGTCTACTGCATTACCCTTATCCACCCTTTGTTATTTCTTGAAATAATTCAATAAGGTTGGTCAAGCATGACCTTCCCTTTTGGAATCCATGCTGACTACTCTATTATATTTTCAGTCTCTAGATGTTTTTTCTATTACATCTTTGATTAAGGATTCTATCATCTTTCCTACCACTGATGTTAAGCTAATTGGTCTATAGTTCCCTGGGCTTGTTCTATCTCCATTTTTAGATATAGGAGTCACATTAGCTGTCTGTCAGTCCTCTGGCACTATTCCCTTTTCTAGTGAATTTATATATATATCCATCTGGACTAGGAGTTTTATCCTCTCTAAGTTGGATTAGTTTATCAAATATCTCCCCCCCTTTCTATCTCAAATGTCTTTATATGCTTTTTGATCTCTTCTTCTAATCTCATGTCCACCATGTTAGTGTCTCTGCTAAATACTGGAGCAAAGTAATTATTTAATATTTTGCTGTGATTACCGGTGAGTTTATCCTGTGTATCCCTTAGTGGTCATATCCCTATCCTGATTTTACTTTTGTTATTTATGTGTCTGTAGAATACTTTACTATTTCCTTTTGTATTCCTTGATAATTTAATTTTGTAGTTTCTCTTTGCCTTCCTAATTTTTTTAATCTTCTTTCTTAACCTTTTCGTATTCCCTTTGGTCATCCTCTCCTTTGTTGTCTACGTAGTTAGTGTATGGCTTTTTATTTCGTTTCAATTTTGCCCTTATTTCCATCCATGGTGAGTCATTACTGGCTAGTTTGTTCTTGTTTTTTAGTGGGATATATTTCTCCTGGACTCTATTGATCACCGTTTTAAATGTTTCCCACTGCTTTTTTATTTGTTTATCAGTAAATTTTTCCAGTTTATTTTCCCTAGTTCCAATCTCATCCCTTTAAAATCAGCTTTTTTTCAAATTTATTATCATATTTGTCTTACTTATGTCCTTCTCAATCTATATCTTAAATCTTACTATGTTGTGATTGATGTTGCCTCAATGTTTCCCTACACTTACTTCTCTTATCTGTTCTCGTTCATTTCTCATTACTAGATCCAGCAGTGCTCCTTCTCTTGTTGAGATTTTTACATACAGGGTAAGAAAGGAGTCTTGCACTCATGTGATGGAATAAGCAATATACCTATTCAGAAAAATACACCATTCTATAAAAGAATTCTGACTTTATTAAAACATGACAAACTGGGCTTGAAAATCTAAAAACCTAACAATGGAAAAGCTGTAAACAGCATACAGGCTATTGAGATAAGTTGTTGACACTGAATCAATAGCCTTATTGAAACAGGAGGTTGAAGGTTCCTGAAAGTCTGAATTTTTGGAAAGAACACAATAGTATACTCTGTTAAGATGTCTTAAACCAACACTTCGGAAAGAATCACATAAATTAAAGAAACATATGCCTTCGTAAAAATGACATCAAATGAAACACGGGAGACACGAGTCTGTGTTACAACCATTTGAGGTAACTAAGAAGACAATGGTGCACCCGGTTGAGGTGTTCTAAATGCAAAAGATACAAACAGAAGACCTTGGTAAGAATGACATCAAATAGATGCACCAGACATCGCATTGTTTTTGTGTTAAGCTTGAGACACCTACACAGGAGACATAATTCTTAATGCTACCAGCTGAACTGACTGTAAGAATAGCAGAAACATGATTAGAGATAATTAGTTTACATCAGCAAAAAACTTCAAAGGAAATACCACTGGGAAAGGGTATAAAAATTGAACTTTCAAATGGGAAGATAGACTCGCTTGAAGGGGCAAAGCGATTCTCGGCTTCAGAGGCAAGCTCTGTAAGTCTTCAACTCTTTGTATCTCGGGGATCAAGGTACTTGTATTTGATTTTGGTGGATATCCTGGAATAAGACTAAGAAATGTAAAAATGTAACGAAGTTAAGATTTGAGAATAAGGATCTCTGATAATAGAATTGTAAGCTTTTTGTATTTGGAACTGTTAATGTTGCGATTGAAACACCAACTGTAAATTACATGTTGGTTCATTAATAAATCTATATATTTTTAGAATTGTCTCACATAGTACTTCTGTATCCAACTCAATCTCTGTACGCTCTTTGGTGAGGAGTTGCAGAATTCTGGGGGAGTTTTCAGGACCCTCATAATATCCGGAAGGTTACAGTCTAGCTAAACTTATTAAAAGTGCTATCTGGAGGATGGTAACATCTTCAGGTTGTTCCTTTCCTTTAGGGAGAGATAGTCTGGACCTTTAGACCCAATTAAGCGTCTTTAGGATTCGGCTACCTTTACCTTTAGTTGAAAGTGAACGTCTGGGGAATACACCTGATCCGGGGTAGCCCTAAAGGGGCTAGGTCTAGTAGTAATCCTTTCACTCACACGCCTTTTGCTGCCTCTTCTTGCCAGTTTATTTGGAGGTAGTTAAAATCTCCCATGATTATTATTCTATGTCCTTTACTCATTTCACATATTTGCTTACATATTTCGTCCTCCACCTCCTTTCCACTACTAGGTGGTATGTAGTATACCCCTATTAGCATGATCGATTCCTTCTTGTCTTTTATTTCAATCCATATAGATTCTGTTTCTCACCGTCTGTTAGTTATGTCCCTTTTTTCTACTGCCATTATGTTATCTGTAATTAGTAGAGCTACCCCTCCCCCTTCTTCCATCCCTATCCTTTCTGATTATGTCATAACCTGCAATATTTAATTGTCAGTCCTGTTCTTTATGTAGCCATGTTTCAGTTATTCCTATTACATCTGGTTTCTCACTATGGATTATTGCCTCCAGTTCTCCCATTTTATTTTGGATGCTGTGTACGGGCAGTTTAATTTGTCTTTAGTAGTTGTTCCTTTTACTTTATTTTAACAGTCCTATTATACTTCTGTTTTTTAACTGTATTATCTGACCGTTTATGTAACCCTTGTTCCTTACCTTGGTTTGACCTTTACCCTCACCTCCTAATTCTTTTGTCTTCAGACTAATGTCATTTTCACCAGATCCCTCCCCCCTTCTTACTAGTTTAAAGTCCTATCGACAGCTCTATTTACCCTTTCCATAGAAGATAGGAGCAGGAGTAGGCCATTCGGCCCTTCGAGCCTGCTCCGCCATTCAACGAGATCATGGCTGATCGTCCAAATTCAGTACCCTGTCCCTGCCTTCTCCCCATATCCCTTGATCCCTTTAGCCTTAAGAAATATATCCAACTCTTTTTTGAATATATTTAATGAACTGGCCTCCACCACCCTCTGTGGCAGAGAATTCCACAGGTTCACCACTCTCTGGGTGAAGAAATTCCTCCTCATTTCAGTCCTAAATGGCTTACCCCTTATCCTTAGACTATGACCCCTGGTTCTGGACTCCCCGGCCATCATAAACATCCTTCCTGCATCTAGTCTGTCCAGGCCTGACAGAATTTTATAAGTTTCAATGAGATCCCCTCTCAATCTTCTAAACTTCAGTGAGTATAAGCCCAATCAACACAATCTCTCCTCATACGTCATTCCTGCCATCCCAGGTATCAGCCTGGTGAATCTTCGCTGCACTCCTTCCATGGCAAGAACGTCCTTCCTCAGGTAAGGCGACCAAAACTGCACACAATACTCAAGGTGCGGTCTCACCAAGGCCCTGTACAACTGTAGCAAGACATCCTTGTTCCTGTACTCGAACCCTCTTGCTACGAAGGCCAACATACCATTTGGCGTCTTAACCGCCTGCTGCACCTGCATGCTTACCTTCAGCGACTGGTGCACAAGAACACCCAGGTCTCTTTGCACTTCCCCTTCTCCCAATCTATTGCCATTCAAATAATAATCTGCCTTCCTGTTTTTGCCACCAAAGTGGATAACCTCACATTTATCCACATTATAGTGCATTTGCCATGTTTCTGCCCAATCATCCAATCTGTCCAAATCGTACTGGAGTTTCACGACATCCTCCTCACAGCTTACCCTCCCACCCAGCTTTGTGTCGTCTGCAAATTTGGATATATTACATCCAATTCCAATTCCGCTAGGACACTGCTTCCACCCTGGTTCCCGTCCTTTAAGGAAGGGAATCTGCCGTCCTTATCCAATCTGGCCTATATGTGACTCCAGACCCACAGCAATGTGGCTGACTCTTAACTGCCCTCTGAAATGGCCTAGCAAGCCACTCAGTTGTACCAAACTGCTACAAAGAAAGACCTTCACCACATGGACTGCAGCGGTTTAAGAAGGCGGCTCACCACCTCAAGGGCAATTAGGGATGGGCATAAAATGCTGGCCTTTCCAGCGAAGCTCACATCTCGTGCATGAATAAAAGATTATTTTTTATTCTGGTAAACCCATTGGTACATGAAGGATACCAAAGGAAGAAAAATCCTGATTTCACTTCAATTAAATTCCGTTTTATAAGTACAGTATAATAATGTTAATTAATATTACTATTACAAGCACAAGACATGTCTAGCACTTTAAAAACTGATTTATTTAAAAATACTGAGATAATATTTTTAATTACCTGTCTTATTTGCTGTTTGCGAATCTACTTTTCTAGTATTTCTAATCTCTTTATAGTGCAGGAGCTCAACGGTTGGTATTCCATCAGCTATCAGCAATGCGTCTTCAAATGCCTGTAAATTTAAGATGTTTTGTATGTGTTATTTTTGTCTAAATATTCCAAAGCATTGTTATTTGATAAATATTAAAACAGGAATGCAAGCAAAATTCAAACATTTAAGCATCTTTAATCAGTATTTGATCTCCAAATCTTATTGTTGAGAATGCATACTTAATAATGCATATATGATTGTCATTTGTTTTTTTTAGGTGAAGTAAAGTGTTCAGATTACTTCAATGTTACAAGCATCTTCCCTTTAAATGTACAATAGCAAAAAACAAGTTCTTCTTACAGAGTATATCACTCATTGTAATTATGTTCAACTTAAAAAAATTCTTATATTTTGAAAAGTCTCTGTTTAAAATGTTGCACAGATTTTTGCTCTACAGGTTGAGACCATAGAAAATTTAAACACTAGAAAATATTTGATATACCTATCAATTCATCCAATGAAAAGCGACGAGTTAAGATAGTAACTATAGGTTTTTATTGGCTAAATAACAGAGCCCACCCTCGTGGGCGATCGGGTCCAACAAGGAGGAATACCAGCCAGTCGACCACCTTTATACCTGGGCAAGCAGGCGGAGCCATGGGCGGAGTCAGCTGTGGTCAGCCCAGGTATAACAGCGTGACAAGAGGTGACCTTGTGTAGTGACACAACAGTGTAAACAGTGATAACCATAGTGTAACGATATAAACAGTGATAACCATAGTGTAACGATAGTGAACGATAAAAGTGGTTTACCACATTCACCCCTTGTTTAGATTTGAGTCCGGCGGGGTGAAGTGTACTACCAGTTCGGGTATGTCAGTCTGTCCGGAGGCCTCGTAAGTCTTTCTGATCGGCGCAGCAGCGGCGGCGGTGATGCAGTATCCGATGTTAATGCTGGTGTCTGCGTGGTCGGCGAAGGCTCGTGGGGTTCCGGCATGCCGTCTACCTGGGCTGGATTTGGGGGGGCGGGGGGTAACGGTGGTGTCTCAGGGGTGCCCGAGGGTGCAAGGTCTCGTAAGGAGACTGTGTCCTCCCGCCCGTCTGGGTATGCCACATAGGCGTACTGGGGGTTGGCGTGCAGGAGGTCCACCCTCTCGACCAGGGGGTCCGTTTTATGGGCCCTCACGTGCTTTCACAGCAAGACGGGCCCCGGAGGAGTCAGCCATGTTGGTAGCGAGGTTCCCGTAGTCGACTTCCTGGGGAAGACAAACATTCGTTCATGGGGGGTGGCGTTAATGGCCGTGCAAAGCAGTGACTGGATGGAATGCAGCGCTGCCGGGAGGACTTCCTGCCAGCGAGAGGTTGGCAGGCCCTTAGACTTTAAGGCTAAGAGAACGGCCTTCCAGAGAGTCGCGTTCTCTCTTTCTACCTGGCCATTCCCTCGGGGGTTGTAGCTGGTGGTCCTGCTTGCAGCAATGACTCTCGCTAGTAGGAACTGGCGAAGTTCCTCGCTCATGAAGGATGAGCCCCGGTCGCTATGTATATAGTTCGGGAACCCGAACAAGGCGAAGAGGTCGTTCAGGCATTTGATGACCGTGGTACTGGTCATGTCTGGGCAGGGGAAGGCAAAGGGGAAACGGGAGTACTCATCAATGATGTTGAGGAAGTACACATTACGGTCAGAGGACGGGAGGGGCCCCTTAAAATCGATGCTCAAGCGCTCGAAGGGGCGGGTGGCCTTGATCAGGCTTGCTCTGTCCAGCCTAAAGAAATGCGGTTTGCATTCGGCACAGGTTTGGCAGTTCCTGGTCATGGTCCTGACCTCCTCGATGGAGTAGGGCAGGTTGCGGGCCTTAATGAAGTGGTAAAGTCTGGTGACCCCGGGGTGGCAGAGGTCGTTGTGGAGGGTCTGCAGTCTATCAATTTGCGCGTTGGCGCATGTACTTCGTGATAGAGCATCTGGGGGTTCGTTCAGTTTACCCGGCCGGTACAAGATATCATAATCATAGGTGGAGAGCTCGATTCTCCACCTCAAGATCTTGTCGTTCTTGATTTTGCCCCTCAGCTTGTTATTAAACATAAAAGCGACCGAACGCTGGTCGGTGAGGAGGGTAAATCGTTTGCCTGCCAGGTAATGCCTCCAGCGTCTTACTGCCTCCACGATCGCCTGGGCCTCCTTCTCGACCGAAGAGTGTCGGATCTCAGAGCCCTGGAGGGTCCTTGAGAAGAAGGCCACAGGTCTCCCCGCCTGGTTAAGGGTTGCTGCTAGGGCGAAGTCGGATGCATCGCTCTCCACTTGGAAAGGGATGGACTCATCCACCGCGTGCATTGTGGCCTTAGCAATGTCTCCCTTTATGAGGGAGAAGGCTGCGCACGCTTCTGCCATCAGGGGGAAGGAGGTTGACTTCAGGAGGGGTCTGGCTTTGTCCGCATAATTCGGCACCCATTGGGCATAGTAGGCGAAGAGCCCCAGGGTTCTCTTCAGCGCCTTTGGACAGTGGGGGAGGGGAAGCTCCATGAGGGGGCGCATTCTTTCGGGGTCGGGGCCGATGACTCCGTTCTCTACTACGCAGCCGAGGATGGCGAGACGCGAGGTGTTAAACACGCATTTCTCCTTATTGTAAGCGAGGTTCAGCCGTTCGGCCGTACGGAGGAATTTCTCCAGATTAACATCGTGGTCCTGCCGGTCGCGGCCGCAGATGGTGACGTTATCTAGATAAGGGAACGTGGCCTGCAGCCCGTTCTGGTCAACCATCCGGTCCATCTCCCTTTGGAAGACCGAAACCCCGTTGGTGACGCCGAAGGGAACCCTAAGGAAGTGGTAGAGGCGGCCATTCGCCTCGAAGGCGGTATACTGGCGGTCCTCTGGGCGGATAGGGAGTTGGTGATAGGCCGACTTAAGGTCGATGGTGGAGAATACCCGGTACTGTGCAATCTGATTGACCATATCAGATATGCGGGGAAGGGGGTATGCGTCCAGCTGGGTGTACCGGTTTATGGTTTGGCTGTAGTCGATGACCAGGCGGTTTTTATTGCCGGTCTTAACGACTACGACCTGGGCACGCCAGGGGCTGTTGCTCCTCTCGATGATGCCCTCCTTCAGGAGACGCTGCACCTCAGAGCTAATAAAAGCTCTGTCCCCGGCGCTGTACCGCCTGCTCTTGGTGGCGACGGGTTTACAGTCGCGGGTGAGGTTAGCGAACAGGGAGGGGGGCGGGACCTTGAGGGTGGATAGGCCGCAGGTGGTACGCGGTGGGCGGTTTAAAGGCTGCTGGTTGTCGACTGTGAGTGGAGGGAGGGGTCCACCGTATGCCAAAGTGACACTTTGAAGGTGGGATTGGAAGTCCAGCCCTAGTAGGACGGCAGCGCAGAGCTGGGGCAGGACGAGGAGTTTAAAATTTTTATACTCCATGCCCCTAACCGACAGGGTCACAGCACAGTAGCCGCTGATGTCTGTAGAATGGGACCTCGACGCCATCGAGATCCGGTTGCGCGTTGGCCGGACAGTGAGGGAGTAGTGGCTCACCGTGTCTGGATGGATGAAACTCTCCGTGCTTCCGCTGTCAAACAGGCAGGTCGTGGCGTGGCCGTTTACTTTGATGTCCATCATGGACTTGGACAGGTGATGCGGGCGAGCTTGGTCCAGTGTGACGGAGGCTAGTGTATGGCTGAGCGAGCTGCTGTAGTCTGCGGGTGAGGCGGTGGTCGGGTCTGGAGACAAGGTGGCGGTCGAGTGTGGTGGGCAAAATGGCGCCGCCCACGACGTTGAATAAAATGGCGGAGAAGATGGCCGCCCCCACAATTCACATGAGGCATTGCTGGCGTCGGTGGCCTTGATCAAAGATGGCCGCCCCCACGACTCACACGAGGGGATACTGGCATCTGTGGCCTTGATGAAAGATGGCCGCCCCCACAACTCGCATGAGGCACTGCTGGCATCTGTGGCTCTCCCCCTGCAGGCCTTCGCGAAGTGGCCTTTCTTGTGGCAATCAGAGCAAGTCGCGTTTCTTGCAGGGCAGCGCGTCCTCGGGTGTTTCGCCTGGCCACAGAAGAAGCAGCCGGCGGCCCGATCGTGGGGCTCCGATGTCGCAGCCGGTACCGGGGGTGGCGGTCCCGATCGGTTCTGGGACGCCGACGCTGAGGTAGGTCCCAGAGGCGGCGGTGCGAGGGGTATTGCGGCCGGGGTCGGGCCGGAGTCCCAGGGTCGCGCAGCACAGTACCTGGAGTACGCCTCGAGGTCCCGATGGGCCACTTCCAGAGAGCGAGCGAGGGCTGCAGTTGTATTCAGGTCGAGGTCCTTTGATTCGAGCAGTCTTTGCCGTGAGTAGTCGGACCGAAGGCCTTTCACGAAGGCATCGCGGATATTCCCTTCAGTATTTTCTGCAGCCGTTACAGCTTTAAAGTCACAGTCCCTGCCGAGTGTTTGTAGCGCCCGTAAAAATTAATCTACAGACTCTCCTGGCTGTTGCGAGCGGGATCTTAGGAGATGTCTGGCATACATAGAGTTTACCGGGCTCCGGTACTGCTCTTTCAGCAAGTTGAGGGCGTCCTCGTATGTAGTAAGGTCCTGGATGAATGCAAATACTTTAGGGCTCACTTGGGCGGTCAGAACTCTTAGTTTGGATCTCTGAGGCACGCCGGATTCTCCCAGGTAGGATTCGAAACAGCTCAGCCAGTGTTTGAAGTCGAGGGCTGAGTTCGCTGCCTGTGGGTTTAGATCCAGGTACGGCGGTCGGAGGGCTCGCAGCCAGGCCGGCTGCTGTGGCTGTTGTAGCTGGCCGTTTGGCTGGTCGTTTTGCTGCTCCGATCCACTCATTTCAAAATTTAGCCAATAAAATTGATATACCTATCAATTCATCCAATGAAAAGCGACGAGTTAAGATAGTAACTATAGGTTTTTATTGGCTAAATAACAGAGCCCACCCTCGTGGGCGATCGGGTCCAACAAGGAGGAATACCAGCCAGTCGACCACCTTTATACCTGGGCAAGCAGGCGGAGCCATGGGCGGAGTCAGCTGTGGTCAGCCCAGGTATAACAGCGTGACAAGAGGTGACCTTGTGTAGTGACACAACAGTGTAAACAGTGATAACCATAGTGTAACGATATAAACAGTGATAACCATAGTGTAACAATAGTGAACGATAAAAGTGGTTTACCACAATATTTATGGGACATATTTTTTAATTGAAAAACCAAGATCAAAGGTAAAGCAGTGCAGGACAGCACTATGGTTGGAACGTGTGGAACAGACAAGAGACCCAGAAATTCCATGGTGTTTCTCCAGGTCTCTCTCTGTCACCCAGGTGACCCAGCATTTGAAGTTTTTCATTTTCATTTTAAATCAAAAGTAATAGTTTGATGCTACTCAGCTTGTAATAAGCTGAGTATACAATAGAAAATATAAAAGAACGTACATACCAAGTAAACAGCTAAGTCCTTTTCATATATGATCAATTTCACTTCTGTAAGTGTGGATGTGGGATTTGCAGTGCTGAATTTCTGTATTTCCTCAAAAAACGCTTGTGCTACAATGTCTTTTGGAAATTTCAGATTTCCGGTGCCAATGGCAGGAAAACTGATCGATCTGTATTGGCTTTTTTGCACATTTTTTAGGCATTCTTGGATTATTGTTCGAAGCAACTGTTTAATAAAAAAATGATTGCATACTGTTATGTTCTATTTTAAATATACTGTGATATAGCTTTTCAAAATATTTTAGATCAAATAACAAGGTCAACATGATAAAAAGGTCCTTAAACCTAGTTACCATGTCCTATTAGATTCTCAGTCAAGACCTGCACGGTCTGTTTTGATCTCGCTCATATTTCACCATTTATCCATCTACTCACGATTAAATCAAGGTTGTGCCCCACTAGTTCTGAAAGCTTCAACAAAGTCATCATTCACTGTACTAATTATACCTCTCAAGCGTTCACAATTGTCCTGCTTGTCCTACTTGCATGGACAGTACTGCTAATTCCTAGTCAGACCTTTTCTCTTTCCTTCTCTTGCTCTTCAGCAACAGAAGACAAAAGAATGCTATAGGAGGGAGGGATATCCACCATCTGCAGCAGAACAGAAAACACCATTAAAACTATAGGCCTTATAGCTGGAGAGTGAGAATAAGTAACAGAATTTTTTTCCAATACCTTATGTCACTGATGCGAGATTCATGGTGTCCAAGTGTCCTGCCATGAAGAGGCGAGGCACTTCATTAGCATATTTAAATCAGGCTCCCACAGTGCAATTGGGAGTCCGATTTAAATTTTACAGATGCTGTGTGGGTTTCCCAGGGTTGGGAGCTGTCGGCTCTACAAGGTAAGTGCCTTTTCCAGCACTCCTTGTGGCCTTCAAGGAAACCTCTCTGCCGATCATGGCCGACTTCCCCGGCCCCTCCCCCAAGCCCCAAACGCCGACCTTTCTGCTTCCCCATTGCCGGAGACTGTCCCCAAGGGTCGGTATAGACAGCCATAGGAAACTGAAATCAATTGGATCAAGGGAACAATGAAGTTTAAGGAGACTAGCACAAATATAAGCAGATACATTTCCTTTGGATATAAAGGTTAGAGTAGAAAAAGTAAGATATTGATTTGAATGATGGAGAATCAGTCTATAAGCTAGTTGCAGTTTAGACACTTATTAGTTCAACATGCAATACTTCCATAAATCAAAGCAATGAAGGCAGTCATACTGACAGAAAATATAATTCTAGTAAATAAACTTACTCCTTCAGCTTGAGAAGCTTTATCCACACTCCAGTAACAACAGATTACATTGTACACTTCGTGGCAATGCAACTCACAGTCTGTGGTGGCAACAGGTAAAACATCTCCAGCCTGAAATGTTTTTGAGCCTTTGGCTTTGTCCGTGTTTGTTTGTAATTGATCCCCAGCCTGTTTTAGAATTGCTGTAGATACAGGTCCTTGTGAAAGATTCATATCAGTAGATACTGTATTCACGATGACATCAGACTAAAAAAGATATTTAAACAGAAAGGTAATTTTATTTTAATGGAAAACACTGTTTCAAAAATACTGTAGAAAGTATAAATCAAAACCTATGTTATATAATTTAGCACGTCAGTCAGACTGATCAAATCTTACCAGTATACATTGCATTCCAATTACAGAATATAAGAACTGCATGCAATAACTGCTAATCGCTTACATTTTATTATGTTCCCTTACAGCTATCAAAACAATAAATTCCTTCAAGATTATTTATTGCTCGTATAATAGAATAGTAGTCACAAGCTGAATCCAACAGTGCCATTTTTATCTTATCAGATCCCTGTGCGTGATTCTCAATCTGTATTTTCCATATTCTGTAATGGAATCAAGGGGACCCCAGTGACATAAAAATATCGTGGAACAAGAAAACACCATTCAGCCCATCAAGCAAGGCAATGTAGAATCTACTCCACCATGGACTTCATTCCATCTAATTAATCTCATTGGAACATAGAAACATACTGGGCCATTACGATTCGTCTGCCGTTCACAAAGAGCCGGCAGGACAAGTGTAAAATGGGCTTGCTGGCCTGAGGCCTGGGATATTTGAACCCCAGGGCTTCATCTGCATGCCACCGCTCAGCTGTCCGCCTGAAATGGGCAGAAAGTGGCAACTGGCCGGTGGGTGGCAGAGCAAGTTCACGTGGCCAAATGCCACAAGCTATCCCGAAAGAATGTTCACCAGCAAGCAGGTACATGGGAAGGGGTTTCAGAAGGGTCTCGCGGGACAGAAGTTGGGAGGAGTTGAGGGGAATCTGGGCCAGGGTGGGCCGTGACTTTCCTTGTGGGACCGGGAGGAGCACTCTCACAAAGGAAAGTCTTTCACTTACCTTAGAGTGCTTCACTCTCCTCCTGTCAGCTGCTGACCTGCCTTCATCTGGCAGGAAAGTCACGACAACTTCCCCGCTCAGGCCTGGGTTAATATGTAATTGTGGTTTCACTGATGTAATGAGACCCCGATTTACATTAATTCATGAGGCTACCGCCTGCTTCTAGCAAGCACCTCAACCACCTAACAGCGGTTAGGTGCAGTTAAAATGGTCACCAGTGGGAACGGGGAGGCAGAGGCATGGCAGAATGCTTCAGTTTAAAGGCCATGTGCCTTGTTTCCTTGTAAGTTAAAATCGAAACTTATATGACTGGAATATTAAAATGCATGTAATTTGAGTAAATTATTCTTAATATGATTTCATAATTTATTTATGGTTAACATATTTGGGGGCTCACATAATGTAAATTACTGTAATATTCCCAGAAGAATATATAAGAACATAAGAATGAGGAGCAGGAGTAGGCCCCTCCAGCCTGCACCGCCATTTAATAAGATCATGGCTGATCTTCGACTTCAAATCCACTTTCCCGCCCAATCTCCATATCCCTTGATTCCCCTAGAGTCCAAAAGTCTATTAATCTCAATTTACATAGACTTAAATTGCTTATTATTTGTTTTACCTTTTGTTCTCCAATGTTTCCTTTCACCAGAACCACCTTTAATCCCGCAGGTGTTTTAAACATGTCAGCTGAGTTGTCTGGGACTACTTCAGGCTTGGAGGTATAAGGCTGCATTTCAGACATGTTAGACGGTTTGCTGGCTTTTTTCTGTAACTCCAGGCCTGTGTTGGCAGATGAGTTTTTCTTCCCATATTTGATGCTTAATTTCAGCACAGCTGACATCTTTGAATGTTTAGCTTCGGGTTCCATTAACTCCTTAACAGCTTTCTTCACTGCTTTAATAGAGGCATCATCAGTACTCACAAGTCTGATGTCAGTCAGTTTTGGATCAGATTTTCTGAATTCCTCACAATATTGCTTGATGGCCTTTACCATAGTATATACTGAGGACTTAGACGCTCCTGAAGTAAACAGAGGAATTGCAATAGATGTATAAATGTGAGAATTTACAGCACTCAGAGCTGTTAATATCATCTTCTTCAGATCTTCATTTTCTTCTTCCACATCTTGTCTATCTGATTTTGTCCACATAGCATGAAAGATCATAACACATGGCAATTCTCCAGCGATGGTTGGAATCACAGTACCCGCTTTCATGAGTTTTATTTTATTTTTCAGTCTGTTAATATTTTCTTTCAGTTCAGGACCACCAGCATCTACAAGTGTTTTTGACAATCCACTGGAACAATCCAGCATCTCATTCGTCAGGTGTAAAATTGCATCAACTTCATGAAGCACTAAATTATGTTTAATGACTGATATTTTAAACTCGTTCAGAAACATGGCCGTTGATACTATTTCCGGTTTTTCTGAAAGAGCGAGATTTGTTTGTTGCCCTTCTTGATCTTCTATATAGATTACACATTGGTAAGGATTCTCCAGTTTCTTCAGAAGGTCCTGGTTTTTATCAAAAAACTGAACAGCACCAGGTTGGTACAGTTGTTCAGTTCGCACTTTAATTTGTTTCAACATGTCCATTATTATAGCTTTTGTTTGTGTTGCATTTTTCATATTCACTCTAATCTGTAGTCTCAATGATTGTTCATTCTTCACAAATTCTATCTTTGTATCTTGGAGTGTGTCTGAAAAGTTTATAAACCTCTGGCAATATTCAAAGGCACCCATTGATGGAACTTCAATAAAAAATTCCTCTATGCAGTTTTTGTTCATGTAATTTTCAATGCATCTTTTTACTTCTTCAGAAATGATCCTGTACCCAGCAAGGATGACACAGGCAGATTGGCCTGAATTAGCTTTTGATTCCAGGTAGTGCTGCAGTAAGTACTTCTCTTTTATATCTTTTAATTCCAAATGAGCTCTTTTCACAGATGTTGTGGTTTCCTCTATGAGCAGATTGAAATCATTTGCACTGTCCAAGTGAAAGTTTTCAGGAATTGGTATTGTTACTTCTGCAAAGGTCATGTTCAGTTTCTTTTCAGCTTTTTGTTGGCAATTTTCTGATGTTGCATACAATACTCCTGTATCTTCAGACTCATTATACGAATATGCTGCATTAATTCCTGAATCCAAAAACATTTCTGTAAGGAAACCTTCCTTGTCTAACTGTGTCAAAAATATTCTTAAATATTTTGGTAAGTGGATGATTTTGCTTGATATTTGGTTTCCCTTACTTAACAGTTTTAGTTGAGCTTTTAAAACTTCCGTTTCCATCCCTGTAATTTGCACTAAATTTTGTGACATGTCAAAATGCAACTGAACACGAGGAAACTCTTTGTCTAGATCCTGGTTCTTCAAAATCAGTACATGATATTTGTTTTTGAACTGACATTCTTCCGTCACAAAACTGCTTGCAAGTTTGGTTTCATCTTCACTCCTTTGGGTCAGTGATTCAGAGTCTTCTTTGTCCTCCTTTGATGATTCAGAGTCTTCTTTGTCCTCCTTTGATGATTCAGAGTCTTCTTTGTCCTCCTTTAATGATTCAGAGTCTTTTCTGTCTTGCTCGGATTTAAATTCCGTTAATTTCTCACCTTCATAATAACGGTGTATTTTCAAAGTATGACCTTTTATGCTGTGTGTTTCTGATAGAACACGCTCAACAGCTGAATTTAAAAAAATCAAAAGTTATTTCATACATAGAAAAATAAACTGAATACAGAGTACCAAAATAATAAATAATTGACAATTAGAACCATGGAAGTTTTCAGCACACGAGGTTGTTTTGGTCCATCGTGTCTGTGCTGCCTTTTTGCTAATGCAATTCAAAACTAATCCCACTACCCACTTTCCTCCATAGCCTTGCATCTTCCTCTGCTTCAAATATTTAGACAATTTTCAGTTAACGGCAATGGTCACTGTCTCAAGCAATCCCTGGATCAAAGCATTCCATGTTCCAGCAATCCTCTGTATAAAGACATTCTCTTAACCACTCTTCTGTTCTCTTAAATGATCATTTTAAATTGATGACTCTTTATCACTGACTCCCCAATCAAAGGAAAAAGTCTTTCCTTATTCTATCTATCAAAACTCTTCATAATGTTACCTCTATTAAATCTCCTAATAGCCTTCTCTGCTCCAGTGGAAATAGTCCCAGCATTTCAGGTCTCTCCTCATAAATGTTGTTTACCATCCCTGGCATCGTTCTGGTTAATCAATACAGTACATGCTCTCTGGCTTTAATGTCTTTTTTATAATGGGGTGCCCAGAAATGCACACAATAGTGTAACTGTGGCCTAACCAATGTTTTGTAAAAGCATTATTTCTTTACTCTTGTACTAATTACTCCACTTATAAAATCCCAAATTCCATTGGCTTTTTTACTGATTGACCTATACTTGCACTTTCAGGGAATGAAACATTTGAGCCTTTAGGGCCCCGATTTTAAGTTTGTGATGCGCTGGAAGCAAGGTGGGGGTGGGGGCGGAGAGATCCGATTGCGAGCGGGAAACACGGAAGTAAGTGCAGTGTGTCTGTCAGTGGTTTTTGAACTCAGCC
Source organism: Somniosus microcephalus (assembly GCF_052327205.1). Taxonomy (NCBI): domain Eukaryota; kingdom Metazoa; phylum Chordata; class Chondrichthyes; order Squaliformes; family Somniosidae; genus Somniosus; species Somniosus microcephalus. Next base: position 41,267,096 of record NC_140991.1, on the reverse strand, counting down.
AGCTCATTGTCATTTTACTTCCGGGCTTCCCGTCCAATCAGCGGCTGCGGGCGTGATGTGGACCCGCATGATGTGATCTCAACTCCAGTATTTAAAGGGACAATCCAAACATGCAAGTTGAAGGAATTGGAGTTGGCTGTCAGAGAGCAGGAAGTGTCAGAATGGAGTCCAGACATTGCAAAGGCTGTGTCCCTGCTTCACTGGTGCCTCCTTGGATGTGCCGCTGGGGGCTGTGAGAAGTAGGAGAGAAATACTCTTCCCTAGAACAGGAGGAAGAAGCTTGCAGCTGAGACAAAGAAGGCATGGTTGGACGTTGTGGAGGAGGTCAGCAGCAGGAGCGTGGTGCCAGGCTCCTAGATTCAGTGCAGAAAGCAGTTTAATGATCTAAGCAGGTCAGGAAAAGTGAGCAGAGTGGCACATTCACCTACATCCTGCTGTGCGTATCACCCACCCTTTCACTCTGCCTTCTCAAGCCTACTCCAGCACATCACTCCTCATACCCACTTACCTTGCAGTTGCACCAATCCTTCGCTTTCCTCACATCCGCATCGATCCATCCCCCACTCCCACCCACCCTTATCTTTATGCAATGCCATCCATTTCCCTCACAGTCACCTTCACCAAATGCACTCCATCCATCGGATGAACACATGCCATTACACTCACTCATGGGTCTGTTCTTTCCCTCCTTGCAGGAGAAGAGCAAAAAACACCAGGGAGAGGGAGAGAACCGGAGGGGGCCCTCCACAGATCACCCAGCTGACGACTGCAGGAGGAGGAGGCACTGGAGATCAGTGGAGTTTTGGAGTCCCTGGCTGTCAGAGATGGGGAGACGGGGAGCCCCCAGCTACCTGGTGACACAATTAAATAAAAGCCACCCATAGACCCTCAGTCATGTATACAGCGAGTGAAATATAATCACCTTCATCATGATAACTTGCAATATTCTTCCCTTGCCAGGACTAATTCATGTCATCTGAGGTCCAATCTAAAGTAGCAGAAGGAGCGCCCATGTGATTGGGCAAACTTCCAAAGTGCAGGAAGTAACCTCTCAGCAAAGGTGCTGTGAAGAAACCCTTTCCCACGAGCAGGTAAGAAAGCAGCTGTGCGTACTGAGCACTTATTGGCCTTTTTCCCCAAGATTGATTTAGCCCCCTCAATTGCCGCTGTATACTCCCCTTACTTTCACTGGCAAGCCTGGGTAATCCATGGACCTGATGTTAAAGTTAAAAGTGTGTTGAAATATTGCTAATTGAGCAATTAACATATGGTAATTGACAACCCGCTCACGCAGCCCAACGTGCTCAAGTGAAATGCGGAAGTCGGTGGGTTAGAGCTGGCTTCCTGACGCGCTGTCAATTTTGCAGGTTTTAACCCACCACCTGCACTCAAACCAATGCGCTTGTGCAGATTAAAATTCAGCCCCTAGGTCTCCCTTTTCATCCATACTCTTTAATGTTTTCCCATTAAGTATATACTCCCATTCCTTGTTTTAATCCAAGATGTATTACTTCACAATTATCCACACTGAATTGCATCTACCACCTGTGTGCCCAATGCACTTACCTGTCTGTCTTACTGACATTTTCTACAGTCCTCCTACTTTTGTGCCATCAGCAAATTTCAAGATTGTGCTCCCTGTACCCAGGTCCAAATCATCTATATATACATTGAAAATAATTACCTTCTGGGTTTGGAAAGATGATTATTGCAGATTGTGCAGCTCTGTCTAAATTAACCTCCATATTGAGATCATCTTTTAGGAAACGTTCAAAATACAATTCAAGATGATCCTGTACAATCGACTCAGGGAATTGAGTAACTCGGAGACAGCATGTTCTTAGCAAGGGCTCTGCAACCAGTTTCAGGCCATGAAGTTTTTTACAGTTGATATTTTGAACAACTTTATTCAAATCTAGATGGGGGAAAGAGAAAATTTGTAAGTGAAAAAACATTGAAAATTTATAATGAATACTAGTTCATGAGTGATAAAATAACAAATAAAATTTGATCAATCACATTAGTGTAAATCCAGGCAAACTCTTCACTATGACAAAGTGCTCTAAGACCAGAGGATGCAAATTAAAAATTGGGAAATTAAATATTGAGGCAAATTGAATAAATGGATTCAGTGATACCTAGAGAGAAGGACTGAAAGATAAGAAAGTGAGGTGGTTGGATTGAGATCAATCCAAAAGGGAATCGAAGAAAAATCACGCAGTCATTCCCTTGGGCTGCCGATGCACACATCCTAGTAAATGACTATAGTTCTTAGTTGGAAATAAAGATCATATGACATCCATGAAATTTTCAATTGGCAGATATTCTGCAAGCAGTTTCATTCATGAAATCCATTTTTGTTGAAATTCTTCAGATTTAGAAAAAGAGCGTCTTCCTCTCCCCCACAAACACATCTCCCAGAATTCAGGATATCCATAGCTGACTATTTCATTAAATCGCACACCAAATATTTAGCAAGCATAAAAGTATACATCAAACCTGAATTTTATTTTAATAAATTCTACATTATTTATTATTAGCTCCACTTAGTAACAGAAATAATGAAATTGTGAACAATTTTAACCAACATATATATATATATATATATATATAGACTACTTGCAAAAAAGATTAAAGTTTATACTGACACTGAACTCTGAATCATGAGGACTACTGGGAGAGCAGGAGTACAATTTGGGTAGTGGGAGCATGGAATTGGGAGTGGAAGCCCAGCGCCAATTTCCCACTCTTATTATTAATGAGCTGAGGTGACTGGGCCCATTTCATGTGTGAGCTTCATAAAGGCCCTAGATTAATGCAAAAATATTTAAACTAACACCACTCACAATTCCCCAAGATTTGTTTTGGGTTTGCTTTTTTTCTTTGCGTATCCATTTTGAATGGGCACAAGGGAATCTTCACAGGCAATGGAGTGCTTGCATAGCCTTTAGAAGAGTTATTTTGCAATGTTTACATTATCCTTTTAGTGCAATGTTTTTGGTGAGACATTTATTTTCCACATTTCTGAAATCTGTATAAAAGTATTAATGCCCATTTCTGCTCTTTCCTTAAGGTAAGCTTGTTTTCAAAGCACCTATATTTCATAGAAGATGTGATATAAAGTGTCATAGAGTCATAGAGTTTTACAGCACAGAAAGAGGCCCTTCGGCCCATCGTGTCTGCGCCGCCCATCCATCCCTGTCCAGCCTAATCCCATTTTCCAGCATTTGGTCCATAGCCTTGTATGCAATGGCATTTCAAGTGCTCATCCAAATGCTTCTTGAATGTTGTGAGGGTTCCTGCCTCTACCACCCTTTCAAGCATTGAATTCCACATTCCAACCACCCTCTGGGTGAAGAAGTTCCTCCTCAAATCCCCTCTAAATCTCCTGCCCCTTACCCTGAATCTATGCCCCCTTGTTATTGACCCCCCCACTAAGGGGAAAAGTTCCTCTTTATCTACCCTATCTATGCCCCTCATCATTTTGTACACCTCAATCAGGTCCCCCCTCAGCCTTCTCTGCTCCAAGGAAAACAACCCCAGCCTGTCCAGCCTCTCTTCATAGCTGAGGCGCTCCATCCCAGGTAACATCCTGGTGAATCTTCTCTGCACCCTCTCCAAAGCAATCACATCCTTCCTATAGTGAGGCGACCAGAACTGCACACAGTACTCCAGCTGTGGCCTCACCAGCGTTTTGTACAGCTCCATCATAACCTCCCTGCTCTTATATTCTATGCCTCGGCTAATGAAGGCAAGTATCCCATATGCCTTTTTAACCACCTTATCTACCTGCTCCGCTGCCTTCAGGGATCTATGTACATGTACACCAAGGTCCCTCTGACCCTCTGTACTTCCTAGGGTCCTACCACTCATTGTGTATTCCCTTGCCTTATTTGTCCGTCCAAAATGCATCACCTCGCACTTTTCAGGGTTAAATTCCATTTGCCACTTTTCCGCCCATCTGACCAACCCGTTTATATCGTCCTGTAGCCTGAGGCTTTCCTCCTCGCAATTTACCACCCCACCAATTTTCGTGTCATCTGCGAACTTACTGATCATACCTTTTACATTCTCATCCAAATCATTTATGTAGATCACAAACAACAAGGGACCCAGCACCGATCCCTGAGGTACCCCACTGGACACAGGCTTCCAGTCACAAAAGCAACCTTCGACCATCACCCTCTGCCTCCTGCCACTCAGCCAGTTTAGGATCCAACGCGCCAAGGCACCCTGGATCCCATGGGCTCTTACCTTCTTGACCAGTCTCCTATGCGGGACTTTGTCAAAAGCTTTACTGAAGTCCATGTAAACCACATCCACAGCATTTCCCTCATCCACCCCCCTAGTCACCCCCTCGAAAAATTCAATCAGATTTGTCAGACATGATTTACCCTTGACAAAGCCATGCTGACTATCCCCGATTAATCCTTGCCTCTCCAAGTGGAGATTAATTTTGTCCCTCAGAATTTTTTCCAATAATTTCCCCACCACAGATGTTAGACTCACTGGCCTGTAATTCCCTAGTTTATCCCTGCTACCCTTCTTGAATAATGGTACTACATTAGCTGTTCTCCAGTCCTCTGGTACATCCCCTGTGGCCAGAGAGGTTCTGAAAATTTGTGTCAGAGCCCCTGCAATCTCCTCCTTTGCCTCCCACAGCAGCCTGGGATACATCTCGTCCGGGCCTGGGGATTTATCCACTTTTTGGCCTGCTAAAACCGCTAGCACCTCCTCCCTCTCGATGCTAATATGTTCAAGTATGTCACAGTCCCCTTGCCCGATTTCTATGTCTGCATCGTCTTTCTCCATAGTGAACACAGATGCAAAAAATTCATTTAAAACCCCGCCTACATCCTCTGGCTCTACACACAGATTGCCACTTTGGTCCCTAATGGGCCCTACCCTTTCCCTGGTTATCCTCTTGCCCTTAATATACTTATAAAACATCTTAGGATTTTCCTTTATTTTGCTCGCCAGTGTTATTTCATGGCCCCTCCTCGCCCTCCTAATTTCTTTTTTAAGTATGCCCCTGCACTTTTTATACTCCTCTAGGGCTTCTTCCGTCTTTAGTCTTTTGTAACTGCCAAAAGCCCCCCTTTTATTTCTAATGCATTTTTGTATATCCCTTGTCATCCAAGGTTCCCTTTGCTTGTTGGTCCCACCCTTGACCTTTACAGGAACATGTTGGCGTTGTACTCTCTCTATTTCCCTTCTGAAAGTCTCCCACTGTTTTGATGTGGATTTTCCTATAAGCAGCTGCTCCCAGTCCACTTTGGCCAGATCCTGCCTTATCATATTAAAATCGGCCTTCCCCCAATTTAGAACCCTTATTTCCGGGCCGTCTTTGTCTTTTTCCATGACCACCTTAAATCTCACCGAATTATGGTCACTGTCGCCAAAATGCTCTCCTACTGACACTTCCACCACTTGCCCGGCTACATTCCCCAGAATTAGGTCCAGTACCGCCCCCTCTCTTGTAGGACTTTCTACATGTTGGCTCAAAAAGCTCTCCTGGATGCACTTTAAGAATTCTGCACCCTCTAAGCCTTTCACACTCTGACTGTCCCAATTTATATTGGGGAAGTTGAAATCCCCCACTATTATTACCCTATTATTTTTGCACTTTTCTGAGATTTGCCTACATATCTGTTCCTCTATCTCCCCCTGACTGTTTGGGGGCCTATAGTACACGCCCAGCAAAGTGCTTGCCCCCTTTTTGTTTTTAAGTTCTACCCATATGGCCTCATTAGAGGAACCCGCTAATATATCATCCCTCCTTACAGCAGTAATTGACTCCTTAATTAATATTGCAACACCCCCTCCCCTTTTACACCCCCCTCTGTCTCGCCTGAAGATTCTATACCCCGGAATATTGAGCTGCCAGTCCTGACCCTCCCTCAACCATGTCTCCGTGATAGCAACAATATCGTTCAACAACAACTTCAGTTCATCCACCTTATTTGCAAGACTCCTTGCATTAAAATAAATGCCTTCCAGCCCTGCCATATTCTCTTTTGCCTTCACATATTTGCTCTGCCTTCCCAGCTGACTTGTTTTTCCCCTCTGTATTTGGCTGTAAATCACCCCCTACTATAGCTCCACTCTGTACCCCAACCCCCTGCCAAGTGCCAGGGAGATCGCCACACTCCAGACCATCTTGCATTCTTTGTCGCACCTACTTGCCAAATATGCAGGACAACTGCCTCAGCTTGCTCCAGATCATGAGAGAGCATTGTCATGCACAGCAAAGACACCTCAAGCAAACTTGTTACATAGGAATGGCACTACCAGCAGTTGGCAGGATTAGCATTGCCCTCAACTGTAGTGCCAGTGGCTCAGTTCTGCAATAACAGGTAACATGATGACTATATATGCATCAAAAAGGTGATTGATATGTTGGTCAGCACTTTTATACCCTTTCCCAGCACCAAGGCAAGCATGCCCAATGTCACCACATTGGTTAATTGGTGCAGAGGCTACTGATTGCAGCCATGTGTCCAATTTGAAGCCCTTGGAAGATGTGAAACTATGACGCTTTGATTGCATCTTGTCTGTGTATCCTGCTGAGGTAGAGTATGCATGGGAAACAATGAAAGAATTGTGAGGTTGTATGAGGGCTTTGCATAGGCAAGTGGTAAACGTAGAACAAGTTGCAAGAAATACTTTGCGGCATGTTCCATCCAACTGGTACATGGTACTGTAGTCTTATCTTGAGAGATTCCTTAAAATGTGCCATCTTCTCCTACATTTGTTTTCAAGTACTGCACATACCATTGACAGCGTTCAGTCTGGTTTACACTTCCTGACAGGCATGGCGCACTGCTGACCTCTGGGAGTGGGTATCCTGGAGTGCCAATTAGGGCAAGACTCCATCAAACAGGGTATGGAGGGCAGTGCCATGCTGTTGTCTGCTCAGACTCCATTTTGTGCCTCCATGTTGTGTTGTCTGTCTTTCCAACCTCACTCGCCAATTATCCACCCCTCCCACCTATTGCTTTTGCTGAAACCGGCTGCCTCCATTTTATTTTTAGCCTTCAACATTCTTACCCCATAAACAGCCTCTTACCTTTAAATGACTGCATCCCATTAATTGTGAGCAGCATTCTCCTGATTCCACGGGCCTCCCTGCCCAATATACCCTTTACAAGTGCAAAACATTTAAATGACCTGACCTAATAGCTTCAACGGGAATTTTCATCACGTAAGTAATTTAAACTGTGCAACAGCCCTTTACACACTTTAACCTTACCTATGTTAGCTGTAAATTCCACAATAAAAATTGAAGTTTCATTGGTGTGTAAAACCTGGAAAGAGTCAGTGTCACTGCAGCATGCAATGTAAAAGCTGAAGACTTCAGGATCAAACTTCTCAGTTTGCAGTTTAATACAAATTCGAGATGAGTCGATAAGATCACTTTGCTTGTTACTTTCATCCTGTACCTTACCGGGTAAAACTACTAGTAGTTTAAAGAAAAAGAAAAGTAACAGTTAAAACAAAACATTAAAAGGTATGATAGTCCAAATGTATACTCCTGGTATGTAGTCGGTGAGGAAGCAGGATCCAGGACTTTTCCTGCCCCACATCATTTGCACAGGCCAGGTGCACTACCAGCACAGGCCCATTCCCTGGCTGAACCTTGTGCCTGAAAATCTGGCAGGAAAGAAGATCACAGCTGAAGGTATCAGAGTCTTCGGGGTGATGCTGAAGGGGCATGAACTTTAGATCTTCCTGTGGGTTGGGGTTGGTATTCAAAAAAAAGAAATTGGTTGATATTGTGCCCGTTTTGCAGGTGCAGGTGTCCAATGTGCCATATTAGTAAAAGAGCCATCCAGGGCCCGTGCCTCAAACAGGCAGGCCGTTTGCATATGCAAATAAGGGGCCTCGCGCCTGTTTGATGCCCCCTTTACAAATTTAGTCTGCCCTGAACCAGCATTGGGCTGGCTGCATTCAGGAAAAAGTTACGTGCATTCGGCCTAACCAGTGGTCTTTAAAGGGACTGTTGGAGGCCGCCACTAGAAAGGTACGTTTGTTAAAAAATAATTATCTGAATATGGAGCTGGGAGGAGCAGAATTGCCTTCGGCCCTTACAACCACGCCCTTCCCTCACGATCACCTCCCCACCGCCCAACCTCCTCCATACCTTCTCCCTCCCTCTTGATCTCCTGCCCTCCCTCCCAATCCCGATCGCCCCTCCTTCCCAATTATTTTCTTCTAGCTACTTTCCCATGAATTTTAACCCCCAAAAATGGGCGAATTGGGGGTTGGGTGAGATGTAAAAATTTTTTAAACCTCAAACCCGACCTCAACCCGCCCATTTCTGGGTTTAACGGAGGCGGGACAGCGGGCGGGCAGCCAACTCGCTCCCAGGAGGCAGGTTGGCCAGTTAAATATTATAATGAAACTGGGAGCCTCACGTTTAACTTCCATTACCAGTTTAACCCTGGCCGACCGGGCTTCCCAAGCTTCGGGAAACACGACAGCTCAAGAGAGGCAAGGAGAGCTTTGGAGAAAATGTAAGTGCCCTTATAGCACTGCTTGTGGGCCAGGAGAAGCAAGAGTGCTTCTCCCAGCCCCCCAAACATACCTGCTTCCTTGGAATCAGACCCCGCCCCCATCCAGAGAATCAGCCCCGATCAGGGATTGGACCCCCAGGGTTGTGGATCGGACCCATCCCTCCCCCTCTCCCCCCCGCCCACCCTCCCCCCCACCCCTCCCCCCCAGCAGCTGCAGACTCCCTGCATTAAAACTCCACAGCATTCTGGGTTCCCCGTCTGAAACTCCACACTCCCGGCTCGGAAAACCCGCTGCTGTCAATATCGGGGCCATTATCTCCCTTAAGAACTTGAGAAGTGGAGCCTTATCAAATGCCTGCCAAAAATCAAAGAATATTACATATACTGGATAGTCATCTACAAATTTACTTATCTGCACAAAACAATTATAGCAGATTTGTGAGGCAGAATCTCTTAATGACTTCCTGATACCATCTTTACTGGAACTTGTGTCCAAGTGATGTTTGGAGGTAAAATGACTCAGACACTAGCCTGCTTTAAACCCCCACTGACCTTATCTTATGCAGGTGCAGCAGGCGGTTAAGAAGGCAAATGGTATGTTGGCCTTCGTAGCAAGAGGGTTCGAGTACAGGAACAAGAATGTCTTGCTACAGTTGTACAGGGCCTTGGTGAGACCGCACCTTGAGTACTGTGTGCAGTTTTGGTCGCCTTACCTGAGGAAGGACGTTCTTGCCATGGAAGGAGTGCAGCGAAGATTCACCAGACTGATACCTGGGATGGCAGGAATGACGTATGAGGAGAGATTGTGTCGATTGGGCTTATACTCACTGGAGTTTAGAAGATTGAGTGGGGATCTCATCGAAACCTATAAAATTCTGTCAGGCCTGGACAGACTAGATGCAGGAAGGATGTTTCTGATGGCCGGGGAGTCCAGAACCAGCGGTCATAGTCTAAGGATAAGGGGTAAGCCATTTAGGACCGAAATGAGGAGGAATTTCTTCACCCAGAGATTGGTGAACCTGCGGAATTCTCTGCCACACAGGGCGGTGGAGGCCAATTCATTAAATATATTCAAGAAAGAGTTGGATATATTTCTTAAGGCTAAAGGGATCAAGGGATATGGGGAGAAGGCAGGGACAGGGTACTGAATTTGGATGATCAGCCATGATCTCATTGAATGGCGGAGCAGGCTCGAGGGGCCGAATGGCCTACTCCTGCTCCTATCTTCTATGTTTCTATGTTTCTATAATGTAACACATTTTAGAAATTCTCTTCTGCCTCGTTGATTTCCAAAAACATCAATGCTATAGTTGATGTGGATTGACAAGCATTGTGAAGTGAACACTGATGAATGTCCTGTCTTACCTTCAGATCTACAGGTAGAATCTTCTTTGACCTGTAAATTAAAAATAGTCACTAGAAAAACTTCTAGATGCTAGTTTTAAAGAAACTGTTCCGCACAGTAAAACAGGCCAATTATAGTATATTCTGTAAAAGTAATACTGGCCCAGAATTTCCACGAAAGTGTGATCCTGACAGTGACGCTAGGATCTTGTCTGCTGCTGAACTCTGTCATTGACCCAGCTAAATTACACAGGGTTAGGGGGAAGGATCCTGAGGAGCAGGCTTCCCCCTCCCCCCCCAACCCCCGTCTGAAACAGCTGGAAACGCCAGCATAAGCTTGCAGGCCAGCGGTGGTGGTCGGGGGGGGGGGGGGGGGGGCGCGGGGTGGTGTGGCCAGGTTGCTGGATCCTTCTGAAAACTGCTGACCCTGGTACTTGGGGGAAAATATCTTCAAAGTGAGTTGCACTGCTGTTGCACGGTGTCAGCTGTGGCTCACTTGATGGCACCCTCGTCTCTGAGTCAGAAGGTTGTGGGTTCAATCCCACTCCAGGGACTTGTAGCACAAAGCTAGGCTGTCACTCCAGTGCAGTACTGAGGCAGTGTTGCACTGTCGGAGCTGCTGTCTTTCGGATGAGACACTAAACTAAGGCCCTGTCTGCTCTCTCAGATGACGTAAAAGATCCCATGGCACTATTTCACAGAAGAGCAGGGGAGTTATCCCCAGTGTCCTGGCCAATATTTATCCCTCAATCAACATCACTAAAACAGATCATCTGGTCATTATCACATTGCTGTTTGTGGGACCTTGCTGTGTGCAAATTAGCTGACACGTTTCCTACATTACAACAGAGACTACACCTCAGAAAAACTTCATTGGCTTAAAGCGCTTTGGGACATCCTGAGGTTGTGAAAGGCGCTGTATAAATGCAAGTCTTCTCAAGGGCAATTAGGGATGGGCAATAAATGCTGGCCTTGCCAGCAATGCCCACATCCCACAAACTAATTTTTAAAAAAGTCTTAAATAACAACAGAAAACGCTGGAAAAACTCAGCAGGCCAGGCAGCATCCGTGGAGAGAGAAACAGAGTTAACGTTTCAGGTCGATGACTTTTTGTCTGAACTGGAAAAAAACAGGAAATGGAAAGCAAGTTTAGGGGCTGGGAAAATGGGGAGGGGATGAAAGAACAAAAGGGAAGGTCAGTGATAGGATAGAAAACAGGAGAGAGTAAGAGACATTAAGAGATGTTCAAGGCAAGCGGAGGTGGTAATGGGACAGGTTAAGGAACAACGGATGGCTCTAGATGATGTGTAAATTGCGCTGGTAGAATGAAGGACAGCTGCCATGTGGGAGGGAAGAAAAAAAGGGCCAAACAAAAAGTGTGGATAAAAAAAAGAAAATATATATATGTGATAGGGGACGAGGTTATGATCTGAAAAAAAGTCTTTTATGCATCTTTGAAAAAATGATTGAGCCCGCCAGTGTCCTGTAGAGGGAGCTACACGCAGGTTTCCTGAATCAGCTAATTTGCATGCCCATTGGAGTAGATAGTGGCATAAAACCCATGTAAAGCAGTGTAAGCATCTGAACTGCGTGGAAACTCCCGTGCAGCCTTTAAAAACACAGTTCAATCTGCAATGTTCAACAGCAGACTGGAGAGACAAACTAATGAGAAATGAATAGGAATTGGTTCTCTCACTTAACTCTCAAATAACTTCACTGCACGCTTAAAAATTATTTTTACAAGTTTCCCTTCCCTGATCTTCGAGGGTCCAGGCCCCAGTTGCAGTTGAAGATGAGGTAAATCAGAATGTAGCAATTGGTTGTCAGCAAACATTGGTTTCAAAAGTCTTAACTAGGAGGGAGGAGGTAAACCAGTCAACAGTTTTCCTAGGAAAGAATGAGTTAGAATAGGAGACTGTCCAATGTTTGATCCTAACACAGTAGGGAAGAACAATGTCTTATAAGATGGTGTATTTGGTGTTAAAATGGAATAAGAGAGTAAAGTTCAAGATGTGCAGACTTTAGTAGTAACAATAAAACAGAGAAAGACATGAAAGGGTGCAGTGGAGAAAGAGATTGGAGACTAGAGGTGAAGGAGGGAATCGCCAATCTGATGACAAACTTTTACTTACATCCATATAAGAATGCAAGAGAGCTGCTGGAAGTCCTTCACTTCAACTTTACAGAGAATTGAGTAAGAGTTGAGGAAAAAATGTTTGGCACAAAAAAGGAAACTCAGCTTCTTGGAGGCAATTTTAGCAATGGAAGAGATGTGGGAATTCCATCTGAGATCACAGGAGATAGTGAGACCTAGAATGTTAACAGATGAAGAAGGACTAAGGATGGAGCCATCAAAGGTAAGAAATGGTCGACCCTTTTTCCTGGATCAGGGCTAATTTTGCATGCAGTGTGGGCCTGCCACTAGAAGGGTGGAAAAAGTCAGTGCAGAGGAGGAGGCATCTTAAGGAGGGCAGAAGAGCCCCAAATAATTCATTTTTTAAATTTCAAGAAAGTTTTCTATGAGCAGATTGGTTGGGAAGAGGTACAGGGCCTTAAGGGATAAAACGAAATCTACTACTGGGCTCTCTCCCTCCAACATTCTGCTGAACGGCACTTCTCTCTTGGCAATCCCTATGGTCAATGATGGCATGGGATGTAAAGAAAGAAATTGGGAAGCTACCCGGGCCCCACCTCCCTGTCATTACTTGCATGCAGCAGGGTGGTCTGGACTCAGCTAGGATATTTCCATGCGACAGGGTAGAGAGAAATTCAGATCACTAGTGTTAAAGACAGGGATGCAGCAGTAGGCCTTCCCACACATTTTCTCTTTATTTTTTGCCACTATACTATCTAATTTGGCCAGTATACCAAAGGGAAATCCAACGTCTTGACTTTAGTCTAAGTTGATGCGGTGAACATATACATTACAGTAACCTACACAATTAACTCATTTCAGTAGTTCAGTGACATCAAATGTTAGTGTAGAAATTCAGTGTGGTGTCATAGATTTCTGATATTGTACTTCAAAATGTTGGTCAGGCATCAGAAAACCTGCAACTCCCAGGGTCAAGTGATCATGTCTGCTCTCATGCATCGCTTAATAGTTGAGGCCTAGAACCAACTTGTTTCCCTGTACAGAATAATACAAATTGTAGCATCGGCACTTAAGGGACTGCAATAAATTTTATATAATAGTTATGTGGTAAACCACGGTTATACCTGTCTGTATATGTATGTGTATTCCACTAGGTACAGGTCTGGACATGCCTCGGCTGACTCCTCCCACTATTCCAGGTATATAAGTGACTACCTCCCAGTCCCTTAGTATTCTGGACGGGTCGACCACTCGAGACTAGACCTTCATTCTTTAGTTAATAAAAGCCTGGTTGTTACTCGCTTAACCTCAGTCTTTTGAGTAATTGATGGCGCATCAATTTTATTAACTAAATTTTTTATAATGGAGAAGATCCTCACACCAGCATGCCTGGACCTGGACAGTCGGGAAGTGGACGCTTCCACCAAGTTTGCTCACTGGCTCATGTGCTTCGAGGCTTTCCTGACTGCCTCCACTGCGGTCGTAACGGATGCGAACAAACTGTCTGTCCTGATCTCCAAGGTGAAGCACCGAGTGTACTCAGTCATCCGGGATGCGACCTCGTACACAGCCGCCCTCCAGCTCCTCAAGACCCAGTACACGCGCCCTGTGAACGAAGTTTACGCCAGGCACCTCCTGGGGAGTCGCAAGCAACAACCTGGGGAATCGACTGAGGAATACCTCCAAGCACTGTCCGTGCTTGGCCGGGCCTGTGGGTGCAAGGCGGTAACGCCCACTAAGTACACGGAGGAACTGATCCGGGATGCCTTCGTAGCGGGCCACAGGTCCAACTACACCCGACAGCGACTGCTGGAGCAGAGTGACCTCACCCTCGACAAAGCCTCCGAAATCGCACTAACGCTGGACGCAGCCTACCGGGGCATGGATGCCTACTCCTCTGCACCGTGGACGCCGCGGGGAACGACAACCTGGGACACGGTAGGACAGCCCCATAGCACCGTGCCACCCCAGCCACAGCCCAACAACGGCCCAACCACCGCAGCAGTGTCCCAAAGCCAGACAGCAGTATCCCAAGGCCAGAAATGCTACTTCTGTGGCCAGGCCAAACACCCCAGAGCACGCTGCCCGGCGAAGAATGCGACCTGCTCGGGCTGCAGGAAAAAGGGACACTACGCTAGCGTCTGCAAGGCCAAAGCCACCCCGAACGCCAGCAGCGCCGCGTGTGGGCCGTGCGAGCCGCCATCTTGGGCCCCCAACAGCGCCGCGTGGGCCGTGCGGGCCGCCATCTTGGGCCTCCCCAGCCATGTGCGAACCACCGCAGCAGCAGCCATCTTGGACGACTCCAGCCACATGGGAATCATGGACGCCGCCATCTTGGACACCAGCTGGGACGCAGCAGGCCGCCAACCCCCCCCCATCTGATACCCGCAGCGACACACTGACCCCTACGCTGGCCTCTGTTACGCTGGACCAAACGAGACCGCACCAGCTAGCTCGGTCCAAAATGGACGTTAAGGTAAACGGCCATGCAATAAACTGCCTTTTTGACTCCGGGAGCACAGAGAGCTTCATCCACCCCGACACGGTGCGGCGTTGCTCTCTCCCAGTCCTGCCTGCGCACCAGCGGATTTCTATGGCCGCCGAGTCCCAGTCAGCGGACATCGGCGGCTACTGCGTGGTGACACTAGTAGTAGACGGGTCTGTGTTCAATAATTTTAAACTCCTGGTCCTGCCCCAACTTTGCGCTGCCGTTCTACTGGGGTTGGATTTCCAGTGCCACCTCAAAAGCGTTACGATGGCGTACGGTGGCCCCCTCCCCCCACTCACAGTCCGCAGCCAGCAGCCTCCAAATTGCCCGCCGCGCACCAGATGCAACCTCTCCACACTCAGAGTCCCACCCCCCCCCACTGTTTGCTAACCTCACCCCCGACTGTAAGCCCATCGCCACAAAGAGCAGGCGATACAGTGCCGGGGACAGGGTTTTCATCAAAACCGAAGTGGAGCGGCTCCTGAAGGAGGGGATTATTGAGGGCAGCTCCAGCCCCTGGCGAGCCCAGGTTGTGGTCGTTAAGACCGGCGAGAAACAACGCCTGGTCATCGACTACAGCCAAACAATAAACCGCTACATCCTGCTGGACGCCTACCCACTCCCCCGCATAGCTGACATGGTCAACCAGATCGCGCAGTACCGCGTCTTTTCGACCATTGACCTGAAATCAGCGTACCACCAGCTCCCCATCCGCCCCGAAGACCGCCAGTATACTGCTTTTGAGGCAAACGGCCGCCTCTATCACTCCTTAGGGTTCCCTTTGGCGTTACCAACGGGGTCTCCGTCTTCCAAAGGGAGATGGACCGGATGGTCGATCAAAACGCGCTGCAGGCCACTTTCCCTTACCTAGACAATGTGATCATCTGCGGCCATGACTTGCAGGACCATGACGCAAACCTCGAGAAATTCCTCCGCACCGCCCAACTCCTGAACCTGACATATAACAAGGAGAAGTGCATATTCCGCACAGACCGCCTCACCATCCTTGGCTGTGTTGTGGAACACGGGGTCATCGGTCCCGACCCGGACCGGATGCGTCCCCTTATGGAACTCCCACTGCCCCACTGCCTAAAAGCTCTGAAGAGGTGCCTAGGGTTTTTTTCCTACTACGCCTAGTGGGTCCCCTACTATGCAGACAAAGCCCGTCCGCTGATCAAATCCACCTCTTTTCCCCTGATGGCAGAGGCCCGCTCGGCCTTCCACCGTATCAAGGAGGACATTGCCAAAGCCACCATGCACGCAGTGGACGAATCCATCCCCTTCCAGGTGGAAAGCGATGCGTCCGACTTCGCTCTGGCCGCCACCCTTAATCAGGCGGGGAGACCTGTGGCATTCTTCTCACGAACCCTCCAGGGCCCGGAGACCAGACACTCCACGGTCGAGAAGGAGGCCCAGGCTATTGTGGAGGCTGTGCATCATTGGAGGCACTATCTGGCCGGAAAACGATTTACCCTGCTCACTGACCAGCGTTCAGTTGCTTTAATGTTCAACAACAAGCAGAGGGGCAAAATCAAAAATGACAAGATCTTGAGGTGGAGAATCGAACTTTCCACCTACAATTACGAGATCTTGTACCGGCCTGGGAAGCTCAATGAACCCCCAGATGCCCTATCGCGTGGCACCTGCGCCAGCGCGCAGATCGATAGGCTGAGGGCCCTCCACAATGACCTCTGCCACCCGGGGGTCACCAGGTTCTTCCACTTCATCAAGGCCCGCAACCTGCCTTACTCCATTGAGGAGGTCAGGACCATGACCAAGAACTGCCAAGTCTGCGCTGAGTGCAAACCGCACTTTTATAGACCAGACAGAGCCCACCTGATAAAAGCCACTCGCCCTTTCGAACGCCTGAGCGTCGATTTTAAAGGGCCTCTTCCCTCCTCCGACCGCAATGTGTACTTCCTCAACATCATTGACGAGTACTCCCGTTTCCCGTTCGCTATCCCCTGCCCGGACATGACCAGTGCCACGGTCATTAAATGTCTGAACAGCCTCTTCACCCTGTTCGGTTTCCCCAGCTATATCCATAGCGACCGGGGCTCATCGTTTATGAGCGACGAACTCCACCAGTACCTGCTCGCTAGAGGTATAGCCACAAGCAGGACCACCAGTTACAACCCCCGGGGGAACGGGCAGGTGGAAAGAGAGAATGCAACAGTTTGGAAGGCCGCCCTACTAGCTTTAAAGTCTAGGGGCCTTCCGACCTCCCGCTGGCAGGAGGTACTCCCCGATGCGCTCCACTCGATTCGGTCACTGCTCTGCACTGCCACCAATGCCACCCCTCACGAGAAAATGTTTGTCTTCCCAAGGAAGTCCACATCGGGGACAGCGTTACCGCCATGGCTGACGTCCCCAGGGCCGGTACTACTGAGAAGACACGTGAGGACCAATAAAACGGACCACCTGGTCGAGAGGGTCGACCTCCTCCACGCCAACCCCCAGTACGCTTACATTGTGTACCCGGACGGGCGGGAGGACACAGTCTCCATACGAGACCTCGCACCCTCGGGGACCGCAGTAACCCACTACCCATTACCACCGCCCCCCCACGACCCGATATCCAACCCCAGCAGCCGGCTCGCCTTGGACCGTCACCCACGAGGACTACACTCCAGTGCCCCAGCCTACACGGGACGCGACGCCGGAAGCTCCACCACCCCTGCCGTCGCCACGTCGATCACAGCGGCAGACAAGACCTCCGGAGAGACTCCAATACACGAACTTTTAAATACACTTCACCCCGCCGGACTCATTTTTAAACAAGGGGTGAATGTGGTAAACCACGGTTATACCTGTCTGTATGTGTATGTGTATTCCACTAGGTACAGGTCTGGACATGCCTCGGCTGACTCCTCCCACTATTCCAGGTATATAAGTGACTACCTCCCAGTCCCTTAGTATTCTGGACGGGTCGACCACTCGAGACTAGACCTTCATTCTTTAGTTAATAAAAGCCTGGTTGTTACTCGCTTAACCTCAGTCTTTTGAGTAATTGATGGCGCATCAAGTTATTAATACCTTGAAACTCAATACTGAAATCTATTAGCATACCAAATATCTGAAATTCTGTTAATAAATGACAATGAAATGCTGCATAATGAATATCTATTACATGGTGTGTCTACTTACTGCTGAGGAAATTTTCTGGACATCTTCAGAATTCACTTGTTTGCCAGTGTACTGAGTTACTGAGAGTGGAATGCTTTGTCCATTAATGGTAATGGTATGCTTTCTTTCCAGGACAGATTTTTGTACTAAATTTGTAAAGAAAAATTCGAATATTACTTTTATGAATATCTAGAAAAATACAAATGAAAATTAAAAACAAATGACAAGTATTCTTAAACAAAAGCAAAATACTGCGGATGCTGGAAATCGGAAATAAAAACAGAAAATGCTGGAAACACTCAGCAGGTCAGGCAGCATCTGTGGAGAGAGAAACAGAGTTAACGTTTCAGGTCAACGACCGTTCCTCAGAAATGAATTAAGTTAGAGATTTAATAGTTGCTTAAAAATTGATGATGAACGGTCATTGACCTGAAACGTTATTTTTGCCTGACTTGCTGAGTGTTTCCAGCATTTTCTGTTTCTTTTAATTTTATTAGTTCAGTCAGTCAAATAGCATATCCAGATGGAAAAGTGAAGAAAGCTACAGTAGCAGGGGATGTAACAGCTAGCTTCATCCTTCATGGGCTATAGAAGCAAAAGCATCAACCAGGGTTTCCATTCCTGATCATTATCTAGCAAAGCCTCTGGACAGTATGCATGTGTAACGATCAGGTGAGGACAGGGTCAGTCAGGCTATGCTGTGATGACCCCCAGGGTTAAAGATGCTCCTTATTGAAGCTCACACATAAAGAATGGCCATTTTTGTGAATTACTGGGAAGCTGGTGATTCCCAATGAACCAATCCCCCTCACGAGTCACTGCTTTCAGAAGAGAAAAAGAAAATTATTTTTAAAGTGAAGATTGAGTCATAAAACTTTCACTATCACAATGTTTGTAGAGCGGTAGAAAAAGTAATCTATAAAATTAAATGATATGTACACAAACGTTTGGTGAAAGTTGTGTTGTCTTAAAAATTTGAAAAATATGTTGAACAGTAAAAATGATTTAAGTTTTGAGGAAAATATTTACTATTATTATTCGTCTCACCATTAAAAAAGGAAGAAAATGTGCCATTCAATTGATATTTCCCACCAAATAGTCAAACCCGGCAGGAGGCAGCCACCAGGGACCTGATGTAACGGACCCTGGAACTCGGGTAAGTGATTGGGCGGAGTTCAGGAGTGCCTCACGAGCAGGGGGGTGGGGAGGAGGAGGAGGAGGGAAACCTGGGGCAGGGGAGGCTCAAGGTTTCCTTGTGAGTGCCAGAGGAGCACTCCTCCTCAGTGTCATTACCGGAGTTACCTCGTGCCTAATACCTCCATTCATAGAATTACATAGAATTAACAGCACAAACAGGTCATTCAACCCGACTGATCTGTCAGTGTTTATACTCCATACGAGCCTCCTTGCATTCTAATTACCTCTTAGAATCATACAGCATAGAAGGAAGCCATTCGGCAAATTGTGCCTGGGCTGGCTCTTTGAAAGAGCTAGCCAATTAGTCCCACTCCCCTGCTCTTTCCCCATAGTCCTACATTTATTCCCCTTCAAATATATACCCAATTCCCTTTTGAAAGTTACTACTGAATTTGCGTCCACCACCCTTTCAGGCAGTGCATTCCAGATCATAACAGAATCGCTGCGTAAAATGATTTCTCCTCATCTCCCTCTGGTTCGTTTGCCAATTACCTTAAATCTGTGTCCTCTGGTTACTGACCCTCCTGCCAGTGGAAAGTTTCTCCCTACTCTATCGAAATCCCTCTTCGCACCTCTTCCTGCCATATCCTCTATTCCCTTCTCCCACATGCAAGCGCTAAGCTTCCCTTAAATGTGTCAATGCTATTTGATTCAACCACTCTTTGTAGCAGCAACAAATGAGAGTCTAACCACTGCCCCTTGACATTCAACAGTATTACCATCGCCAAATCCCCCACCATCAACATCCTGGGGGTCACTATTGACTAGAAACTTTAACTGGACCAGCCACATAAATACTGTGGCAACAAGAGCAGGTCAGAGGCTGGGTATTCTGCGGCGAGTGTTACACCTGCTGACTCCCCAAAGCCTTTCCACCATCTAGAAGGCACAAGTAAGGAGTGTGATGGAATACTCTCCACCTGCCTGGATGAGTGCAGCTCCAACAACACTCAAGAAGCCATCCTGACTTGGAAGTATATCGCCGTTCCTTCATCGTCGCTGGGTCAAAATCCTGGAACTCCCTCCCTAACAGCACTGTGGGAGTACCTTCACCACACGGACTCACCACCACCTTCTCAAGGGCAATAAATGCTGGCCTTGACAGCAATTCCCATATCCTATGAACGATTAAAAAAAAATTCCACATTCTCACCACTCAGAAATTCCTCCTAAGTTCTCTATTTGATCTTCGTGACTATTGTACATTTATGCCCCCTAGTGGTGAACTCACCCACAAGTGGAAACCGTTTCTCCATGTCCACCCTATCAAACCCTTTCATAGCTTTAAAGTCCTCTATCAGTGTTGCTCTTAGTCTTACCTTTACCTGAGAAAAGAGCCCCAGCCTGTTAAATTCTGGTAACCTCCTTGTAAATCGTTTCTGACCAGAGAGAACTGTGTGGTTTAACCAAGGTTCTATATACATTTAACATTACCCCCTGCTTTTGGATTCTATTCCTCTAGAAATGAATCCTAGTACTTTGTTTGCAGTCTTTAAGGCATTATCAACTTGAATTGCTACTTTTAGCGATTTATGATTCTGTATTCCCTGATCTCTTTGTTCCTCTACCCATTAGTTTCCTACCTTCCAAGGAATTTTGAAAGGGGCCTATCACCAGGTGTCCAAAGCGCCTGTCTGTTTCAGGCAACAGGCCCCTATTAATAAGGAAATTGGGGTCCTATGACATCAATAGCACCCCCCCCGATTGCCATTTTAGGTCAGAACTGCGCCGTGCAAACTCTGACCAGTTCCATAGAATTATTTTTGTGGGCTCCGGAGGAGCAAGAGAGCGCCTCCTGGACCCACAAAAATAATCTGGACCGCTGCTGCCTCAGTACGCCCACCCTCCGTGATCGCGACCCTCCACCCGCCCCGGCAACATACCTTGCTGATGTTTGCCCCTGCCTGATCTCGAGGCCTCAATGTGGCAAGCTGCACGGTACGTCTGTTTGCCGCACCAAAGCTCGCCTGTCACATTTAAATGAGGCCGGGTTGTCAGAATCGCTGGGGTTTTTCGCTGCCGAAACAGACAGCTGACCAGTGCACTTGCCGGTTGGTCATCCAAAAGTCAAAATCGACCCTACTCACTTCTGGAAATAATTCCATATTAGACACTAGAGGGTGCATTTTCATCTTTACTGTTTGGGCAAATCAACAGAAGAAAAATTGGGCAGGTTCCATAACAGCAGGTGATCTGCTCCACCAGATTACTGGTCAGGCAGTGAAGATGAAAAATTACCCAAAGATTTTTCAACACCCCACACCACCAGCAGGACGTCACACATAGTCTTGCTGCCCCCAATTTCCCATCCATTGCTGCATCTCAGAAAATTTACCTCTGATTTTTCATTTTCTCTGTGCTCTATAACAATTCTGTTTTCTATTAATTTACTTTAATTGATGTAATTGACGTAGCTCTGATGTTAGAACCATAGAGGTTTACAGCACAGGAGGAGGTCATTCAGCCCATTGTGTTTGAACTGGCTCCTTGTTATCCAAAGTTAAGGCAACTTTTCTGATAAATTTCATACTACTCTTCTGCTGATCTGTTTCCTGGTTCTGGGAAACAAGGCAAGCAATGAGAAATGAAACTGAAACTCATGTCTTTCTTGTTTTTAGCTACGTCTCTGGTAAGTAATAGGTTTTCAAAACAACAATCTCAGATAAAAAGGCAATTTGGAAGGAAATTCTAGGGGCTCCAAAGCTCATCAGATTTCTGTCCATCTGGCATTTGGGGCTGGATATCAGCTCGGAGGGGGGCTGCTGTTTTGACATTGGGAAACCTGGAAGAATGGGTTTCCTTCTCAGGTAATGCCGAACTTAACGTCAGGACCTGATTAACATTTTTTGTGTACTGGCGGATAGGCCTTCAGCAACAAGCCACAGCCAGGGAACGCAGAGGAGGGAGGGAGGGATCGGAGGCTTCAGGGGGAGGTCGGAAGGGTCGGTGGTGGAGATCGGAGGCTTTAAGTGGGGGGGGGGGGGAGGTGAGTTCGGAAGGGCCTTGGGGGAGATTGGAAGAGTTGGGGGAGATCAGAAGGGTCGGGGCAGGGGGGAGATTGGAAGGGTTGGGTGGGGGGAGATCGGTAGGACCTCAGTGGGGAGATTGGAAGAGTCAATGCTGGAGGAGATTGGAGGCCTTGTGAAGGAAAATCGGAAGAGTTGGGGTGGGGGGGGGGAAGATCAGAAGAGTCGGGGATGCCCGATTGCAGGGGCTGGGTGAAGCAGGTAAACTGGATCCAGCAGGTAAGTGGAAAGGCACTTACATCCTGGATCTAGAAGTCCTCGCCTCTCTTTGGGCTGCGAGCGGGTTGGTTGGTTGTCCCCTATCCCACCTCCGTTAAAACCGGAAGTGGGCAGGTTGGGTGGGTTTTATATTTTTACATGCCACCTGATCCAAATTCACCCATTTTGGGGGGTTAATTCCCCCCCACCCATCCCACACCTAGATTTTTGTATTTTTCTGAATTTGTTTACATTATTTTTGTTACTGCAGACTAATAAATACTGCCTCCGATAACAGCACTGTTTCCCTTTGGGTAGCTGACACTGGCTTTCAGAGGTTCGGACTGTGGCCCACAGAAAGGTGACAATGGCCCAGAAATTCAGGTCGGGGGCTTCCCGCGGGTGCAAGCCCCTGACCTGCACTTATCTTGCGCGCTGGCAGTTGAGCTGTAGGGCCCCGTGGAATTCCGATCCGGGGCCTGGCCCAGCTGCCGGCGCGCAGTGCTTGCGTGTCCCGGGGCGCAGTTAGTTCGATGCGTCCCCTGGGATCACGTGGGCCATGGGCAGCCAATCGGCGCAGGGAAAAGCCCATTCATAAGATTGACAGGAAGACCTGTCAAAACTTATAAATACTACGGCCCCAAAATAGTAGTAAACCTTCAAATAAATTTTAAAAAATCATCACTTTTTAAATAAACTATAAATTACATTAAATAACTATTTTAAACAATAATTTAAATTAAAAAAATTTTTTTTTATATTCTAACGGGGCTAAAAATAAACTTACCTTGCTTTAAAATATTTAAAAATAATAAACCTGTGGAAAAAATGTTTTAATTTTAATTAATTGACCACTTACCTTTTAAAATGCAGGCCTTACGCCTGGTTTTTACATTTCTAAAATCTAATTACCCTCCCGGAGAAACCTGTTAAAAAAACGTAAGTTCGAAGCGCACGCGCAGACTCCCGCGCGCACGCGTTCGACCTCTGAATCCCTTCGTTCAGAGGAACGGAAGTGCCGGTTTCCCGCGCATGCGCAGTGCATGCAAGAAACCGGCACTTCCATCGGGCCGACGTGTGAGTACCTCGTGCGTACTCACCCGTGGAGACCCGAATTTCTGGGCCAATATTTTCAGGGGGTAATCCAACACAGAAACAATTGAAAAACCATTGTATTAAAATTATTTTCTCTTTCCATACACAAATTGCAACTTTCAGTATTTTGTTACTGCTTATATTAGTGAGAACACTTAAGTTAATCAAAATTATATAGACTTATTAAAAAAAAGATATTAATTTGGTTTCTTAATGGCTGAACAGCTTTCATTTTTTACTTTCAGTTTCATGCTTCCCCTCCTCATTATATGCAATCCCTCCTCGCATGAATTTAATCCATCATATAGGGTCTAACTGTTTATTTTTTATATATTTATCATTAATCGCTCCTGATTTCCAGAATTCAAAATTAATAGAATGTAAAATAAAACATACCATCTTCTTTGTAGAAATTCACCAGGGCATCTCCATTTTCAATGATCTTAACATTACATTCCCCACCGCCTGACTTCTTCTTACTTTGAAAGTATGCAACTAACTTGTTTTCAAGTCCTTTTTTTGCAAGATGTGAAAAACCAGTAACGAAGACAGCAAAAGCACCATCTTGACTAGCCATGTCCTGCTCAACTGTTTCAGAACTGTGAGGACAGTCTCCTTTTACCTAAGGGGGAGTGGCTCAAAACCTTGAGTCACCCAATGAAATGTGTCTTAGTTAATACAAAACACTGCAAAATGTTAAAAATAATGGAATTTAATTTATAATTGGCTTTAGAAAAGAAATTAAAACAAAGTCTTTTTATGGAAAAAGTCTAAATAATATTATGGGAAGATATATTTGTTTCTTTAAAATCTTTCAGTTTTGTTTCAGTTTCACAATGATTCATTGTTTTTCCAGTAAATGATTATCAATTACAGTAAGCTGCAACTACATAAATACAGGGGCCTAGAAATTCAGTTGGTTGTGTCAGCAGTTAGCGCCTTAAGAGAAGTGAATTTCGGGCGCTATGCGTGTAGCGCCCGGGCGCAGCGCAGTTTGCGCCTCGCCCCAAATTAAGTTGACCCTTAGCACCGGCGCAAAGTTTAGCGCCCGCCCGGCTGCGCGCACAGAAAATTACGTCACATCCTCGTGCAACGCCCTTTGCGCGCCCCGATTCCAAACTTCAGTCGGACCGCCCCATTGTGCGGCTGGCGGCCAGAGCGTTTGTAAAATGGAACGCAACACAGCCGACGCGGGCCCCGGGGAGCGCAAATTAAAGGGCACGTACCCTGCAGTATAAAGGGCAGCCATTTTGCAGCAAACACTCTTGTGCAACGGATTTCTGGACACACAAGGAGGAGAGCTAACTGGTTTCGTGCAGCAATAGCTCAGGTATTTTTGGACTCAGGCCAAAGCGCTGCAAGTGCCCTGTTGGAAATTTGACTGTTTGCCAGCATTTGATGGGGGTTGCATGGGGTGCCAACGCGGAGTTTCAGCGCCATGTGCGTAGGGCTCGCAGACGCGGGGTCAGAGGGGCAGCCCTGGCTAGAGGCAGAGGGGGCAACAGGCGTCGGCAACATAGGCCTTACCCAGTCAGGGTATACCGCCAGCAGCGCTCCTACCTCACCATGAGTGGCGCGCGATGTGTAAGAAGGCTGAGATTCCGAAAGGAGGTGGTTGCAGAGATCTGCCACCTGCTTCGCAGAGATCTGCGTCCAAAGCTCAGATGCAGGACGTCTCTGTCGGTGGAAGTGAAGGTGACGGTGGCATTGAACTTCTATGCCACCGGCTCCTTCCAATCCGCTGTTGGGGACATAGCTAACATATCCCAGTTCGGCGTGCATCGCTGCATCCGCCAGGTGACCGATGCCCTTTTCAGAAGGAGACGCCAATTCATCTCCTTCCCCATGGCCCTGGAGAGCCAGCATCAGCGTGCAGTGGGATTTGCAAGACTCGCGGCCTTCCCCTTGGTGCAGGGCGCCATTGACTGTACGCATGTGGCTTTGCGGGCACCTCTGGAGCATGGCGAGCAGTATCGCAACCGGAAGGGCTACCATTCTCTCAATGTGCAGCTGGTGTGTGACCACAAGCAGCGCATCCTGGCTGTCAATGCCTGCTTTCCAGGCAGCTGCCACAATGCCTTTATCCTGCGGCAGAGTACTGTGCATGACATGTTCGAGGCACAGCCTCCCCCAAGAGGATGGCTACTCGGGGACAAAGGCTATCCTTTGTGTACCTGGCTCATGACCCCGCTCCGCGCGCCCAGGACCGCTCTGCCCAGTGGCTGCTGCGAGGCTGGGGGAAGGCGCCTGAGGGTCAGATGTCCTTCCGCCAGATGGCCTTGGGGGGCGGCCTACACGGGCTTTGGGCCTCGAGGGGCCGGCTGTTGATTGGCGCACATGTGCATGCCCACCATCAGCTCCAGCCGCTTGCCGTTGACGCTCCACTGGGGGAGTGGCGGCGACGGATGGCGCAATGTGGGCAAGCTGGCGTATTGGAGGCGCTGGCTGGTGATGTCGCACGCTGGCACTCGCCCGGGCACGCACTGCACGATCCGCACCAATCAGCCGAAGGGCGGATCGCTGTGCTGCTGCAGCGCGGCGGGTGTCCTGGCGATGCCTGGCTGAGGCAGCGCGTGTGGCAGCAGTGAGTGCCCCTGTTGCCCTGGTCTGCGCCCGCATCACATCCGCCACTGACGACGGCATCAGCCAGCGACTCAATCGCCGGAGGCATTCGTTCCACTACCTCCATCATCATCCGGCCACTCTCGGCATTTGATGCCCCAAACTCCCGCACACTGGTCGCCAGCGACTCGATGGCCTCAGGCATCCGTCCCACCACCTGCATGAGCTCTGTGTGGCGGCGGTCCGAATCCTCGGCCATTTGGTCCAGCTGGCGCGCCTCCTCCGAGGTGAAGGTGGCCGGACTGGAGGCGGGACTCTCCCGCTGGGGAGCAGGGGTCCGAGCTAGGCGACCCTTGGCACGTTGCTGGCGCCGAATGTCCGCAGCAACTGCACTCTCCTCCGATCCTTCCCCCCTCTGGGGGGAAGGCCGCGGCCCACCCGCAGCCCTCCTGGGTGGCTGGACGCCACTGGTCCCAGCGGCTGGACGCCACTGGTCCCAGCAGCTGCACTCCCCTCCGAAAGTTGCTCCAGGCTCTCGTCCAGGGAAGACGTGTCCAACACTTCGCCCTCTGCTGCGGGACCTGAGTCCTCCCCTGATGGTCCGGGTTGCTCTTCCTCCTCCTCCTCCTCCTCCTCCTGTTCGGAGGGGCTGTCACTGGCAGCTTCAGGGAGCTCTTCGTCACCAGCTGAAAGCAGGAAGGCACAAGAGTAGCTTCAGAGTGAGGAGAGGGCGTCAGCGAGGGAGTCATGACTGGTGGCATTCAGCGCATTGGTGGCACAGTGGCAAAGGAGGTAGCTCGGATGTGCAAGTGCGACGAGAGAGGGCCAAAAGGCGAGGTCCTTACCATTGCCGGGCAGCGGAGGGTCGGCTTCTCCGCACGCTCTGGGCACAATCACGCGGCCTCCCATGAGGCCACTCACGCGCTCCTCCAGGGGAGTGAGCTTCTGGAACTTGGCGCGGCCTCCCCCGGTGATGTCGCGGCGCTTGCGATTATTCGCAAGTTTAGCCTGCAAGAGAAAGGACGGGCTCTAAGTACGGTGTGTAGCCGTGACGTAGTGTGCACTGCCTCCCATGGTGGAATAGCTTGGCCAGAGTGTAGCCCTGATCTAGTGTGCACTGCCTCTCATGGTGGAATAGCTTGGCCAGTGTGTAAAGTGCAGAATGTGCAATTGATGCTCATGACTGTCCCAAAGCTGCTGGCTGAGGGCTGCCCATTAGGCCTTTCAGGTCCCTTTGCCCATCATGTCAGGTGTACATGCAAGAATGAGGAGGAGAGTGGAAAGGGTACTCACCCTGACAATCCTGGTCAGGTCATTGTATTTCTTCCGACATTGCACCTTGTCCCTGGGGGCATCGCCGTAGGACGACACCCTGGTGGCGATCTCCCTCCAGGCTTTGGTGTAGACGCGGTGGGTGGGATTCCTGCCAGTGTCTGGGAACAAGATCCTGCGCCTCTTCTCCAATGCTGTCAGCATGATATCCAGATCACGCTCTGAGAAGCGCAGGGCACGCTCACGGGCCTTCTCATGCGTTGCCATGGCTCCTTGGGCTCAGCAGCAGTGTTGAGGCCTAGTTTGAAAGCTGCAGTGTGCAGGGCGTGGCAGCGACCAAATCGTCCCTTCCCCCTTTAAGAGCTGGCCGGCGCCACGGGGTCTGCTGTCAATCAAAAAATGACCGCACCCGCGCTGCGCCCCGCCTCGGCGCTATCCCTCTGCACCGCCGGCTTAGCGCCTAAAGATAGTCGTGTAACGCCTCTTTTAGCACTCCAGCAACCTCTTAGGGCAAAGCAACTGAATTTCGGCGAAGGGGGCGCAACTTTGGGGCGGGCGCTAAAGTCGGGCGGGCGCTAACGTTAGCGCCCCAAAACTGGCAAAACTGAATTTCTAGGCCAGGATCTATAAAGGAATAAAAAAAGTTGCAGTATATTTTAGTTGATTTTGGTTGTTATTGTCTGTGAAATAGCACAGTGTATTTAGAACACGGTTAGAAATTTAGGGGAAAAATTCAGTTGCTTTGCGCCTCTTAGCGCCCCAAGGCAAAACAACTAGCGCCCAGGCGCGGCGCTGCTAACGCCTCCTGTGAAATTCAGCGGGAGGTTAGCGGCGGCGGTAGCCGTGCGCAGCGCCCCTAGACCTACCGCCAGACGCTATGTCCGACAGGGTCAGGGTGGCGTTTTTCTGGCCATGGCGGCGATAATTAAAGGGCAGGTGCCGGGCGGCCATTTTTTTTGGGCCACCTGCCAGCACCTGCCCCCTCTGGCCTCCTCCAGCGAGGTGCCGGCCACGATCGGGCAGCCCGGCACTCCTCTTGAGTGCCGGGCTCTTTTGCCGGCACCCCGCTCTCCGGTGGTCCAGCAGGGCCCCGGTGTGCACTGCGCTAGGCCCCTCCCCTTTAATCAGGGGAGGGAGGCCTGCAGTACCGCGGCACTACGTGCCGACGCGCGTGGCGCTGCTGCTCGTAGTGCCGCGATATTCAACGGGAGCGTCCCAAGAGGGAGCGCGTCCAGTAGCGCCCCGCCTCCTGCTTAGGGCGCTGCCATTGAATTTCGGGCGCAGGGGCGCTAACTTTTCCGGGGTGCTAAAAGTAGCGTCCCAACGAAGTTGTCACCCCAAAGGGGGCATGAGCCAATTTTTCCATCTTAGGGCCTGCCTTAGATATTTTCTTGGGTAAAGCAGTGCTGGTCATTCCATTAAGGAGTCCAAGCATCTTACGTTCAGAAGTATTTCCATACTGCCCACTATCTAATCATATGATAGCGTAACCCAGGGCTTTAACAATAGTTTCCCCTTATGATTTGAACTGGATGTTATGGCCTCGAAATTCATTGACGCCACTTTTGGGGCGCTAAAGTGGGGCGTCCGCTAAAGTTAGCGTCCGCCTCCAAATCTAGGCCACTTCTCCGATATTCATTAGCTTCGCCCTACTAGTTCGGGCGAGCGCTAAAACTGCTGTTGGACGCCTTCTTTGGGCGCTAAGCCGGAGGCGGTGATCGATAGCGCCTAGGCCGGGCGCAGCGCAGGTGCGGCCATCTCGTGACTGACAGCAGACACCCTGGCGCCGGCCAGCTCTTAAGGGGGAAGGGTCGACTGTGTCTGCTGCCACGCCCTGGATAGTGGAGCCCTCCAGCTAGGCCTGAACACTGCTGCTGGACCCAAATAGCGCCTGAAGACATGGAGAAGGCCCGTGAACGTGCGCAGCGCTTCTCAGAGCGTGATCTGAGTGTGCTGCTTGCTGCTGTGGAGAAGAGGCGCCATGTTTTGTACCCGGACAATGGCAAGAAGGCGACGGTCCGCGTCTACAGGAGAGCCTGGAGGCATGTCGCCAGCAAGCTGTCAGCCAACAGCGACGTCCCCAGGACCGGTGCCCAATGCCGCAAAAAGATAAATGACCTCACACGCATTGTCAGGGTGAGTACCCTTTCCAATGACCTCCTCATCCTTGCATGTGCACCTCACATTATGGGCAAAGGGACCTGAAAGCTCTAATGGCCAGCCTTCATCCAGCAGCTATGGCACAGGCATGAGCATCAATTCCACATTCTGCACTGAACACACTGGCCAAGCTATTCCACCATGGGAGGCAGCGCACACCAGCTCATGGCAACACACTGGCCAGGCTATTCCACCATGGGAGGCAGTGCACACCAGATCATGGCGACACACTGACCAGGCTATTCCACCATGGGAGGCAGTGCACACCAGATCATGGCGACACACTGGCCAGGCTATTCCACCATGGGAGGCAGTGCACACCAGATCATGGCGACACACTGGCCAGGCTATTCCACCATGGGAGGCAGTGCACACAAGATCACGGCGACACACTGTACTTAGAGGCCGTCCTTTCTCTTGCAGGCCAAGCTGGCGAATAATCGCAGGAGCCGGACTGTGACCGGGGGAGGACGACCCCATTTCCAGCCACTCACCGACCTGCAACATCGCGTGGAGCGCCTCATGGGTCGCCGGGTGATTGGGCCCGTTGCATGTGGAGATGCCGACCCTGTTCTGGGAAGCAATGGTAAGGACATCACCTTTTGCACCTCTCTCGTCCCACTTGCGCATCAGATCTACATCCTTTGCCACTGTCCGACCAATGCGCTGAATGCCACCACTCATGCATCCCGCACTGACGCCCTCTCCTCACTCTAAAGCTACTCTTGTGCCTTCCTGCTTTCAGATGGTCAAGAGGAGGTCCCTCAACTTGCCAGTGACAGACCCTCCGAGGAGGAGGAGCAAGAGGAAGGCGGCCCATCAGGGGAACCCTCAGCTGCGGCCACCCAGGCCAATGTAGGGGACACGTCTTCCCTGGAGGGCAGCGTGGCGGAAGTGTCGAAGGGGAGGGGAGCTCCTGGGACCTGCGTGCTGCAGAAAGGCGGGAGGGGGGTGGAAGCTCGGCGGCCTTCTCCCCAGAGGGGGGATGCGTCGGAGGGGAGTCCAATTGCTGGGCCCAGCGGCCTCCAGCAACGTAGGAGGGGTCGGCCAGCTCGGCGGCCTTCTCCCCAGAGGGAGAGTCCGGCCTCCAGTCGGGAGATGCTCTTCGCCGAGGAGATGGAAGGCCTCGAAGACTTGTCCGCGGACTCGGAGCGCCGGCACACGGAGCTCATGGCGGTAGTGTCACGGTTGCCTGAGTCCATCGATTCCCTCTCTCGGAGTGTGGCCGAGTTCGGGCCCTTAGAGGCCACCAGTCGGGCGGAATACCGGGCAGATCTTGCAGCGACTGGCCAGGTGATTAGTGGTGCCGTCCAGTCACTGGCTGCTCTGCTGCGGGCAGTGAACAGGTCAACACGGGCACTCACTGCTGCCACACTCGCTGTGTCAGCCAGGCATCGCCAGGGCACCCGGCGCGCTGCAGCAGCACATCGGTCTGTCCCTCGGCAGATTGGTGCGCATGCTGCAGTGCTGGCCCGGGCGAGTGCCAGTGTCTCAGGCGACCAGCGAGCGCCTGCCATCCGCCAGCTTGCCGCCATTCCTCCAGCCCCCACTGCCACTCCCCCAGTGGAGCTGCCAGGAGCTGCTGCAGCGACTGATGCTGGCCAGCCACAGCTGCAGCAATCAACAGCCGGCCGCTCGACGCCCAGACCTCGACTAGGCCGACCCCCAAGGGCATCTGCCGTCACGACATGTGCCCCTCAGGAGCCTGCCCCTAGACTTGCAGCAGCCAATGGCCTTACTTTGAGGCGGAGCAGCAGGGCAGGCAGGGGCCAGCCAAAGATGGCCAAGGCATCGCCCTAGCGGGCCAAATATTCGAATGTGTGGCCATTTGTGTTTGTTTCTTGAGGCCGAGAATTGGATGTTAGTTTTTTGAAGGCCGATGATGTGATGTTTGTTTTGGACGAAGGCCGACAATGATGGCCATTTTAGTTGCCCTATTTTGTTAATCCTCCCCAGGTTGTGGGAGCGAGTAATGTGTTTGTTTTTTGTGGGTTTCCTCTGTTTTTGTTTTTCATGTGGGCAGGGCCCAGAGTTTGTACAATAAAGCATTTTATTTATTCACATTGTCCATGTTTGATCTTTGAAGTGTTTGTTGCCTTAACCGGCTGCGGGCTTGCGGAGCGGCTGCAATCATGTTCTATCATTGGCGCAAGCCATTCCCTGACAGGGGGCCTAGAAGTGACGTTCAATAAGCCGACGACGGGCGGCCCTTGGACCTTGTGCGTCCCTCCTGGGCTGGTACTCCTCGTCCTCGTCGTCCTCATGCTCCTCCTCCTGAGGTGGTGGTCCAACGTGAGGTGGCAGTGCCTGAGTCCTGCGGATAGCCAGGTTGTGCAGCATGCAGCAAACGATGACGAATTGGGAGACTCGATCCTGCGAATACTGGAGGGCTCCCCCGGAGCGATCGAGACAGCGGAACCGTTGCTTGAGCACGTCGATTGTTTGTTCTATGAGGTTCCTCGTCGCTTGATGGCTCTCGTTGTATGCCTCTTCAGCAGGGGTCGTGGGCGCGCGGAGCGGGGTCATGAGCCAGGTACACAAAGGATAGCCTTTGTCCCCGATAAGCCATCCTCTTGGGGGAGGCTGTGCCTGGAACATGTCAGTCACAGTTGTCTGTCGCAGGATAAAGGCATCGTGGCTGCTGCCTGGAAAGCGGGCATTGACAGCTAGGATGCGCTGCCTGTGGTCACACACCAGCTGTACATTGAGGGAATGGTAGCCCTTCCGGTTGCGGTACTCCTCAGCATGCTCAAGAGGTGCCCGCAAAGCCACATGCGTGCAGTCAATGGCGCCCTGCACCATGGGGAAGCCCGCTATTCTTGCAAACCCCAGTGCACGCTGCTGCTGCTTGTCCAGGGTCATGGGGAAGGAGATGAATTGATGTCTCCTTCTGAAAAGGGCTTCGGTCACCTGGCGGATGCAGCAATGCACGGCGAACTGGGAGATGTTAGCGATGTCCCCAGTAGCGGATTGGAAGGAGCCGGAGGCATAGAAGTTGAGAGCCACCGTCACCTTCACTGCCACCGACAGAGACGTCCTGCGCATCAGCTGTGGCTGCAGATCTCTCTGAAGCAGCCGGCAGATGTCTGCAACCACCTCCTTTCGGAATCGCAGCCTCCTAACACACATCGCGGCAGACATGGTCAGATAGGAGGTCTGCTGGCGGTATACCCTGCGTGGGTAAGGCCTCAGTTGGCGACGCCTGTTGCCCCCTCTGCGTCTAGCCAGGGCTGCCACTCTCTCACGGCGTCTGTAAGCCCTTCTGGCATAAGGCTGAAATTCAGCGTTGCCACCCAATGCAGCCCCCATTATATGCTGGCAAACACTGAGCTCTGAATGAAGGCAAAGATAATTGGTAAGCTCTGGCCTGAGCCAAAAATACCTGTCCAAGTGTTGGTCCAAAGCAGTAAACTCTCCTCCTTGGTCTCTGTCCAAAAAACCGTTGCACAAGAGTGAATGCTGCAAAATGGCTGGCCTTTATACTGCTGGGTAAGTGCCCTTTAATTAGCGCTCCCCCCGGCCTGGCTGGCCTGTGTACCGTTCCACTTCACAGTCGCTCGGGACGCCCGGCGCACAATGGGCCGGCGCGAGTGAAGTTCCGGTTTGGGGCGCACAAACGGCGTTGCACTATTATATGACGTCATGATCTGCGCGCGCAGCAGGGCGCGCGCTAAGACTTTGCGCCGGCGCTAAATGTGTCCTGACGTTGGGGAGAGGCGCAGATCGCGCAGCGCCCGGGCGATAAGCGCCTAGCGCTCGAGATCTACTCCCCCTAAGGCGCTAACGGCTGGCGCGCCCAACTGAATTTCTAGGCCTGTGTCTTTCACATGTAACCCCACGTGTACCTCTCCAATAGGCTGACTATACGTCCCAGCAAACAATGTCCCCGGAAGAGACCCCAGTTCAGAAAACTCATCCCCGTATAGAGTCTTTGTTTTTTTCAAACACGGACGTACAGAAACCCCGGGGGGAGATTCTTGGCCTGTTCCCGCCCGGTTTGAGCTCAGGAACAGATTCCAGGAGCTGGTTGAATGGAGACGACGATGGTGACCCGCCTTCCCACAATACAGCGCAGCGGAGAAAAGGCCCCATCGATAGCTCGGGTCGCACTACACGCTTGGGGATTGAGTCACCTGACCCCAGATTTCGGCCAATACAGGCTGGCTGGAGGGCGGAACCTTTAAAATGCGTGGGAGAAGCCAAGAGCGTGGTGAGAGCTGGTGGGTGAGTGGATTTAGATTTACTTTACCTGTGTATGGTGCATCATGTTTTTTTTTTACTGAATAAGGGATGCTCTAAATTCTCCACCGGGAAGAAGTTTCTGAAACCTTCTCAGACAGAGGGTGTTTCACACCTTATATGGAAAATCTCCGTCGGTTTGGAACAGATTTAAAATTGA